>NC_056729.1:1778646441-1778970943 GCF_019279795.1 Protopterus annectens
ACTGAAAGACTGCCAAAAAAAAGAAGAAATAGATACATTTTGGAGAAGTATCTATGAAGATCCTGTGGAACATAAAAATGCTAAATGGTAGAAGAAGTAAAAAAAAAGAATAAGAAGTTTAAAGATGCAGGATATGAAATGGGATGAAGTAATACCAGAGAGACTGAAACAAAGTTAAGGAAAGCTTCTAATTAAAAAAACACAGGCCCAGATGCAGTACCTAACTTGGGAGAGCACCCCCTAAACACACAACCTGTGGTGAGAGACCTGGGTACTCAGGTTGACAACAATCTCACACTCGACCACCATTTAGCAGCAGTGGTCAGAAAAGCCTTTACTTGGTTGATCTCATATGTAAAGGGATTGCAAACAGAAAAAAAGGAGGTTATTATCTCTGTATACTCCTCCCTCATTAGACCAGTAATTAAGTAAATCACCCGTTTGGTATATACCTCTCCAAACATCTGCACCATCTGCAAAGGCCACAAAAATACCTCACAAAGAGAATCCATGACCTCCAACACCTGTTCTATGCAAACAGGCTCAAATCAATATCACTCTACTCAGTATCATACAGGTTGCTCAGAGTTGATGAGTGTCACGCCTACAAGGCAATCTCGGACCCTGCCTTACTAGAGATGCTCCATATCCGTAAGTCTAACTCCTTGTGCATTACCCACTTGAATGGTTTGAATCTAATATGCGACATCAATAAAACCTGCTGGAGTGACAGGTTTGTCTCCCAGAGGCTGCCCCATCTCTGGAATGGACTTCTTATACATGTCAGAGTACCTCATGAGTGGATGGGAAACCACAAATTTGTCCCAGGGGTTCCCCTTGTGTCCCTCATTGACAGGGGTGACAGGTGCTGACTGAGGTTTCGTTTTGGGGATAAACTCTTGGCTAGGCTTGTAAGGGCCCCAGGGCCATTAACCTAGTAACCTCCTATGATCTTATTACTGAGTTTGTCCTCCCTGCATGTTCAACACCATTAGTAAAAAAGGTCACTTTTCCTGATATTTATTAATTTATTTAACATTTGTTTACCAGGAAAGTCCGACTTGGAACAAAGCCAATTTTCAGTGTAGACTTAGGGAGAAACACTCCAGATGCATGTCTTTGTAATGTGGGAGGAAACCAGAGCACCCGGAGGAAGTCTACACAAATGCAGGGAGAGCGTGCAGACTCCGCACAGAAGACAACCCAGCTGAGAATTGAACTGGAGAACCTTTTGCTGTGAGGCAACACAGAATGCTACACCACTGCACCGCACACAATTCTAAGGTGTTCTTATAGACTGCACTGCTAGCCTTATTTTCAAATGCATGTTGTAGGAATTATGGGAGTGATATTGTACTTGTGCTATTAATACAGTTTGTTAATTTTTCTCATTAGGTAAATCATGAACTTTCATTGAAACAATGAACAACCATCAAGGAATACAAAAGGTGCTGCCCAACCCAATGGTCTCAACAACTAGCTTTCCAAGACTTAAAATACAATAAACATGTCATCCATTCAGCAAATAAACCAAGGAAATGCTTACATTTATTTCAGCTGAATAGCACCAGAGGTTCAATAGTCCTGTCTTCATAGCATAACACAGTAGCCAGTTCCAGTCCGCTAAAGAAATCCATTTATAATCTTAACTGCAATATCTCATACAGACTTGATCTCTAAGTTAAAAACTTCTAAAAATGTCATGTTTTTAATGAATGTCTTATCATTTTCTGTGAATTTTGCTTTCAGATCTGGATAAAACAAGATAAACACAGATTTCAGCCATCTTGATATAAACACTTGCTGTGCAAATTGTAATAAATACTCTATGATGTGTGAATTTCTAATGTGCTTTTGGTCAATGTCATGGCTTATAATGGTCTTACACTAGTCCACTTACATAAAGAACTGGCAACAGTCACTACTTTTATAATGTTCTCCTGAAGATGTTTTCAGTACGAGATCAGCTGGTTGTAAACTGCATTATTCATTTTTCCAAATTTAAATTCCTTCATAAGCATGTGACTGATACCAGAAAATTCACTGGGTTACCTTCTATCTTCACTTGCAAAATCAGACTTTTATATAAAGACTATAAATGTTTAAAAGTTCCACTCCTATTTTCATGTGCCATTTAAACCGTAGTGTAGCAAAAGCTTTATGTCTTTCACGTGCCAATAATTAACTTGTTATTCCTTATTTGCTTATTGTTTATTTATTTATTTATTAACATTTCTTGACTGGGAAAGTCCACAGAGTCAGAAACCCATTTTCAGTGGAGGCTTGGGGAGAAAAACTCCACAAATATTACAAAGCTGATGAATTTTTAACATAAATTGTTCAAAATTTTTGGCATAAATTTAACAGGTCTTACAGGTAAAGAGACAAAAATATAGTACAGTTCAACACTTCATAGGGTTTACAAGAATATGCATTGGGAGTCTTTAAAAATAGGTAGAAAAAGTTGCATATGTGGAAGAGTATGGACTTTAAAGAGTATTATCTGTAGTCAGAGTAAAGTAAAATGGATAGTGGGTATATGGAAATTATTAAAAAGTGGTTATTATAAGTTCCGCCAACCTAATATTTAGTTAATGTGCTGTTTTAAGGTGGTTTGTTTGTATGGCAGGTACAGGATGGATTACTTAGATAATGTGATTTTAGAGCTATCTTAAAGGATTTTGAGTGGTCAGTTTGGGTTATTTCAGATGGTAGGTTGTTCCATAGTCTAGTTATAGTATGGGAGTACAGGCATTGTCCAGCTCTTTTACTGGGTTTTGTTACAGTTAGCATGAATCTGGACGAGGACCGTAGTGTTCTTGTAGGGGCATATGTTTGTAGGATTGAGTTGAGTGCTGGGCAGTCATTAGGTTTGGAGATTAACTTGTGGGCTAAGGTTAGTTGGGTATATTGAAGATTGTGGGAAAACTCTAGCCATTTCATCTCAGTGAGAGCCTGGCAGTGATGAGAACAGTATGGTTTACAGGAGGTGAATTTGGCTATTTTATAGTAGCAGGATTGTAGGTTATTGCTAAGGATTGAGTGACGGTTAGTAAATGTAGCTCTACCATATAGAAGGGAGGGAATGAGTAAAGCATTGGCACATTTTGTTTTGGTGTATTTATCCAGGTAAAGCTTATGGCGGTAACGTTTGCCTAATTTGAAGTGTGTTTTCTTTATTGCATTAAGCATATGTGGTTCATAAGTTAGTTTGTTGTCTATTGTTACTCCTAGTAGTTTGGCTGTTTTCACTAAGTCTATTTCTGTACCATCTTTAGCAAGGATTTTGAAGTCAGGGTCAGGTGATTTTGTAGAGAAAAGTAAAAGTTTAGTTTTGGGGGGTTTAACATAAGTTGTGCATTAATAAGCAAAGATTCAATAGAAGTAAAGGCTTTTTGTGTAACTGTGAGGAGATCTGAGAAATTGCTGGATGTGGATATTAGTGTAGAATCATTGGCATATTGGATGAGGCTTTGGATGTGGGGAGCTTTGTGAAGATCATTGATAAAGACATTAAAAGTAGTGGTCCTAAAATGGATCCTTGCGGTACCCCTATGTTATTAGCTTGGTAATTAGATTGTACATTAAGCCATCTTACTGACTGTTCTCTATTTTGGAGGTAAGAGGTGAACTAGTTAAGCGATTTTGGGGAGCAACCTAATTTTGTTAGTTGAGTTAATAGCTTAGTATGTGACACTGTGTCGAAAGCCTTGGATAGATCTTGTAAGATTACTGAGGTAGGGTGACCTGCAACTATGGCTTTGTTAACGGTGTCAGAGAAAGAGAGGAGGGCAGTGATACAGGACCCATGTTGGGTAGGGGATAGAAGAGCATTATCTAAGAGGTGTTTAAGTAGCTGTGTGTGAACAAATTTTTCTAGGATTTTTGATAGTGGATAGATTATAGAGATAGGGCAATAGTTAGAGAGGTTATGGGAGTTTCCACCTTTGTGTAGTGGTGTAATAATGGATTTTTTCCATAGATGGGGAACATAAGATTCAGAAAGAGAGTGATTTATGAGAATGCTAACTGGGTATGCAATTGCAGTAGCTGCTAGTTGCAGATATTCTGGGGGAAGATTATCTGCAGAAAGTGAGCAAGGTTTGAGTTTTTTTTAAGAATTTCAAGATCAGAGAGAGGTGGGCACAGGTTGGGCTGTAAAGGAGTAGGCTGATGGAGTGGTGGTATTATGCACAGTGGAGGGGGTGTGTTTGGTGGTATGAGTTTGGGTCAGGTGGAGAGTCTCTGAGTAGCTTTTGAATGGTAAAGATGAAATGGGTGTTAAAGTCTTGGGAAATTTGTTGTGGAGTCTTTTCTGGTGCAGGGGATGGATTTTGTAAGGTGCCTGGATTGAGTAGAATGGAGAAAGACCTACAGAACTTATTTGGATTGTTGCATGAGGTAGTTAGTTTCGAGGAAATATAATCCTTTTTATCCTGTATCACTAGATTTTTTTGCTTTGTTACGGAGTTGTTTGTAGTGGAGTTCGTTGTGTTTTGTTTTATCTTTCAGCCATAATTTCCAGGCTTTGTTTCTAAGATAGATAGTTTGTTTGGTTTGTTTTGTTAACCAGGGGGCATGATTAGTTTCAGTCCGTTTAATACGCATTACAGCTAATCTGTTGTGAGCACCTAAAAACAGTTTGTTGAAATAGTCAACAGCCTCGTCTAAGGGGAGTGTGTTTAGTGGGTTCCAGTTTTGAGATTTTAAAATGCTTATAAATTTATTTTGGTCAAAGTGGGCAAGATTCCAGGAGGTTCTATAGGAGTGTGTTTTGACTGATTCAGTGCGAGTCCTATAAGTATATGCTGGGAGGTGGTCACTTAGTATGTTTGGTAGGGTGCCTGATATTTGTGTAATTCTGAGGGTGGGTTACTAGTATCCAGTTTAAGGTTGATTCAGATTCTGTTGACAGATTGTGGGTAGGAATGGTGATGAGTTATGTGAAACTATTTAGGTTTATACTATTTGCTGGAGAGGGGGAGACTAAGTTTAACCAATTAATGTTGGCGTCTCCTAGAATTATATTTTCCTGTGATATATTTTGATTAATCTAGGATAAAAAGTCTTTGAGTATGCGGCTATTTTGGCCTGGGGGAATGTAAATTACTGCTATGCATATGTGTTTGTTGCTATTTATGTGGAGGGATGTGAAAAGAAATTCTAGGTTTCCGAATGTGGGTAGGGGTTTGTATGGGTTGTTATCTGCAGTGAGTTTTGATGGATTAATGCTACACCACCACCTTTTTTGTGAATTCTATCAGAATAAATGATGTTATATCCTGGATAGAGAATTTCGGTATCAGCAATGTGTGGTTTTAGCCATGTTTCAGTTACTGCAATAATATTTGGGGGCGTGGCTATTTAGCCCAACAAGAAATTCAGTAATTTTATTGCAAATACTGCGTGTGTTTACTGTAATTAGGTGGAGTGCTTGGTCAGTTGGGTTAGTGGTGGATGTAGGAGGGTTGGTTGGGGCTGGATTTGTATTAGTGAGTGAAGTAGATAAAATATTGTGTGAATTTGCTGTCTATGAAAAATGGGCTTATTAGGTTGTAGCAGACATAATTTAAATTTGGGGGTAGGAGGTAGTAGTTTTAGTCTGTCTGAAGTAATTGTACAAGATACTAGTGGAGAGGGAGAGATGTTTGAGTAACTATGTTTGTTTAGATTTAAAGGAAGGGTTTGTGTGCAGGAGGAAGTTGGTGAGGGGAATATGGTACCATGTATGGGGGTGGTTTGTCTTAATAGGATTAGAATTAATATATGGGTCATGCAGGAAATAAAGCATAAGTGTTGAGTAGTGCTGATTGGTGAGGCCATACGAAAAAAGGATTTTTGTGGGTGAGAATGATTGGGTGGGTCTTACCATTTTGTTAATGGTGGAGGGAGTTAATTGGATGATGAGGGAATGGGAGGGGCTAAGAAGATAAATAAATTTAATGAAAGTGGAGGTGGGTGGGAATGGGGGTAGGGTAGCGGAGTGCAGTGAGCCTGGAGTGAATCAGAGGGTGACCGGAGCAGGGATGAACTAGACAGCTAAAAAGTAGAAAAACTAATAGTTTTTTATATAGTTTTTGTAGTTCTATCTCCAATGTTCAGAAAAATGCAAGTGAGAAAGGCATAGATACCTCACACACACTTTATGTTTTCTGTTGAGTGTGAGCTATTAGCTTTTACCAGAAGGTCCTTAACATGGAGTCTGTAGTTAAACAGAAGGACTAGTGGGCTACAAAATATATGGCTCTATACTATGGAGGATACCTAGCAGCAAAGAAAGGGTAGGAAGAGATGCTAGCAGACTAAGCAATAAGGGAAAGCATGGTAACAAAAAGTAGTGCAAGTACTGGTCTAAACACTACAAATGAGGATAGCATGTACTTACTGAGTATAAGGAGAGGCACAGTGGTTAAGTAGGGCAGACTTATATCTATTGAGAAAGGGAGCGACCAAAGGTATACTGAGGCTACTCTGCAGCAAGCTTTCTAGAGTGAAAGGGCTATCTTTATACTAGAAAAGTTTAAAACAGCTGGACATACATAGTTATAGTGGCTAATTAGTGATTCAGCTGTAGAGGGTCACCAAACATTCTGTCAGGAGCCCGTTCATTGTATTTTCAGTTGAAACCGCTGAGGGTATTACTTGGCTGGGACAGTTAATGTCCTCTAGGTACAGGGAGTAATAGTTATAGTGACCAATTAGTGATTCAGTTGTAGTGGGTCACCAAAAATTCTGTTGGAAGCCCACTCGTATTTTCAGTTGAAACCACCAAGGGTATGATTTGGCTGGGATAGTTGATGTCCCCTGGGTGCAGGCCATAAGGGGAGACATGTGTGACCTTACATAAATGCATACTTACATGACTTATGTCATAAAGCTTTTTGTGCCATGTGTTTTATATACTGTAACCACCTGACTGGCCTGGATCATGACAGAAAAGGGCCTGTGGACCAGTTCAGTAATCCAGTAATAAATAAATAAATAAATAAATAAATAAATAAATGGGTCAAACTTTATGCAAAGGCATGTTCGTTTTGGACACCCTGGAATCCTTCCTTAGCAGAAACGTGTTATAATCAGTACTGAAATTTCTTCCTGCTCTCTCACCAGATGCTTTCTGGCAAGGTTTATTTTAGTTCTTCCATAATCATTTTTTTTTGCCTAAACTTACTCTGAGAAGCTCTCTATCAGAATTTATACAAATTTACTAATAGTTGCTTAATCAGTCGGTTATAGATGGACAAGTATATTATTCCAGACCACAAACTGTAAATAAGTAAATAAACAAACATAAATGCATACTTACATAAACACATACATAAATCCATGAATGTATGTGTGCTGTTTAACAAGCCACTTTTAACATGCATTAACTTTGATCTAGGCACAATCCTCTAGTGTGGCTTTCTTCTACTTTGTTACACCGGATTGCAAGCTAACTTGCAAATCCTGCACATTAACCGGAGTTGTAGTGTTTGACATTTATTTCATATACAATCATATCTCTGAAGCTTTTTTGAAGATGCCTCCAAAATGGATGCAGTGCAAGTAGCTGAAGAAAAGCCCACTGACAGCAAACGGGATGAGTCACTCTCATGCAATGACAACTAGTGAGAAAAGTGTTAAAAAATATATAGATAGATAGATAGATAGATGGATGGATGGATGGATGGATAGATGGATAGATGGATAGATGGATAGATGGATAGATGGATAGATAGATAGATAGATAGATAGATAGATAGATAGATAGATAGATAGATAGATAGATAGATAGATAAATAGACAGATAGATAGATAGAAATATAGATAGATAGATAGATAGATAGATAGATAGATAGATAGATGGATAGATAGATGTGTGAGCTTATGTGTGTATTGTTTTCTTTTTGGGGGGTGGGGCTGGACATCCCCTTCCTAGCCATGATAAAAACAGAATAGCACGAATACTATACAATAATTTAATAAATGGCTTGCACAGATAAGGTCTCACAGAAGAGATGATGTGTGGTAACACACTCAGGTACTTGTACATTTGGAAGATGTTCTTCATCTCACATTGCTGCAGTCCTTACACTTGGGTAGTCCGCTGTCCTCGGTCGGCCCGAATATCAAAGTATAAGGCTGACGTCAGTCAAGGCGCATTAGACTGACATCAGGACGTCAGGGTACAAATGCGCATGACCGACGTCATATCCTCAGTCTTTTTTGCCGCATGGTCTGATGCAGAAGCAGCGTTGCAAGTGCCGTTCGGCGTTCTGAAATTTTTCGAATTCGGAGTTTCAGACCGAGTCAAAGTTGGCTAAGTACCCCGTTAGGGAATATTTTAGTTTTTTCTTGCCTCAGTGGTTTACCGGATGTCAGAAAAAGTGAATAACTGTATTTCTTGTGTGAAACAGATACCGCATAGAGATTATCATACTTTGTGTATTCCTTGTTTGGGGCCTGAGCACGACGTTGTTGGGTGTCGCTTTTGTGCTAGGTTCAATAAGCGCACTATTAAGCGAAGGTTAGATTGTGCCAGGTTAGTCTTGAAGCGGTGCAATTATAATATGCCGTCGGATGCTCCGACGTCCGCTTCTTCGAAGAAGCGCAAAGACAAAGCAGCTAAGCCCAGGCAGGAAGAGTCGTCCGTACCGGACACCGGTTCTTTGGAGGTGTCGGTGGAACCGGGGGTTCCGCCGGAGGTTTCTCTGGAGTCCCAGGGGGAGACTTTGTTATTGCAGGATGTGGCCTCTCAGGAGGCAGGTCAGGCTGAAGGGGCTTCTCAGGTTACTGTACTCCCCTCCCTTCCTAGGGTGGTTAGGCCCTCTCCTTCTGTTTCCAAGGCTTCTCCCAGAGGCAGGCCAGGTTTAGCTTCTGTTGGTGTCACTCCTAGTTCATCAGGATCTGTGCCCAAGAAGCACATGCTCAAAATGGCAGAAGATTTAATTACTTTAATTAGAGGTTCTTTGCCCCCTCCTGATAAGAGGCCTAGGGTGGAACCAGAGTTGGGGAGTTTTGAGCAGGCTTCGGATGTTTCAGAGTCTTCGGCTGAAGACTTGCAGGAGTATTCTCCTTATTCTGATTCTGATGTGGATGATTCTACTCCTTCTGCTTCTCCTCCAGAGGATTTTTCTTTTTCAGAGACTCTTCATTCCATGAGGGAACATTTTAAGTGGGAAGGTCAGGACTTCTCTGATTCCAGGAAAAGGCTTAGGGAATTTTTGTTTTTACCCCAGCATAGGCCTTTGGCTATACCTCCTGTTCTGGATGTTGTGGAAGAGGCTTCTCTTAATCCTGATTCTTTGCCTCCTGCTCCTGTTAAACCGGATAGGTATTACAGGGTGCCTGAAGCTCATAAATATCTTTTTAAGAGTCCTAGGGCGGACCCAGAAACTGTTAGTCAAGGGCCTAAGGGTGTCAAGGCTTCTGTTGTAAAAAATCCGGTTCCTCCAGATAAAGAGGCCAGGGCTCTGGATAGATGGGGAAAGAAAGTCTATACTTCTTCCACCTTAGCTATGAGGGCTTTGAATTGCCAGTTTCACATGTTGAAATACCAAAACTATCTACTTTCTCAATTGAAGTCTAAGGTAGATGCTCTGGCGGAAGGTATTGAGTGTAAGGAATTACAGGATTTGGTACATGTTTCTGAACAGGTGGGTAAGCATTCTTTGCAATGTGGTTTTGATGCTGTACAGGCCTCATCTAGGGTGGCTGCCACTGGGTCAGTTCTTCGCAGGCACGCCTGGCTGAGGGATCAGAATTTATCTGACCATGTTAAGACAAGGATTTTAGATGCTCCTTTACAGTCTGATGTGTTGTTTGGGTCACCTGTGGAGGCAGTCTTAAAGAAAATGGAAGATAAGGCTAAGTCTATGCAGACTGTTAAAGATTTTTTGCAGGTTCAGCCTCCGAAGTTTAGTAGGAATTGGCCTTCTAAGGGGTGGACGGATCCTTCTTATGATTCCCAGTCTAGGGGTAGGTCTAGACGTGGTAGGGGCAGAGCTCAGGGCTCTTTCAGGCCTAGAACAAGGAGTTCACCTGCACAGTCTTCGGGTGAGGGCAGGGGTCAGTCCTTTCGTCAACAGGCCCAATGACCTACCTTTTCAGCTGCCAGAACCTTCTCGTCTGGCAGCACCTTTGGGGGGAAGGTTGGCACTTTTCAAGGAAAATTGGAGTTTGATTACCCAAGACAGATGGGTATTGGATATCATACACCAAGGTTACAGGTTTTATTTCCATACCTTGCCTCCTTTCAAAGGCATGCCAGACGTTCCTCCTCAACAAAGAATAGAGGCTCACAAACAAATTTCTCTGTTACTTCAAATAGGGGCCATACAGCCGGTCCCTCTGCCAGAAGTGGGCCTAGGATTTTATTCTCGCCTGTTCCTAGTACCAAAGAAGGGGAACACGTGGAGACCAATTTTGGATTTATCTATCCTCAACACTTATCTGGACATTCCCAAGTTCAAAATGTTGACGTTACAACAGCTTTTACCTCTGCTGGGCAAAGATCACTGGATGGTGACCCTGGATCTCAAGGAAGCTTACCTTCATGTTCCTATCAGGCCCAGTTGCAGGAAGTATCTGCGTTTTCGGGCTGGGACTTCACATTATCAGTTCTCTGCATTGCCCTTTGGCTTATCTACTGCCCAGAGTGTTCACGAAAGTTCTGGCTCCAGTGATAGCTTTCTTCAGGCTAAAAGGAATACAGATTTATCCTTATTTGGACGATTGCCTGATTCTGGCTCAAGGAAGGGACGAACTTCTTCATCATTTGCAATATGTGATAGCAGTGCTAAGATGCCTGGGGTATTCTGTGAACGAAATAAAGTCCACTCTCGTACCCTCTCAGGACATGTGCTTTCTGGGTGTAAGACTGAATACAGCATCCCAGATGGCCTTTTTGACCCCGGACAAACAAAAGAATCTTTCCCTTTACTTCCATCACTTGTCTCATCAGTCCAGGCTGACTGCAAGGACAGTCCTTCAAGCCTTGGGGTTCATGGCATCTTGTATTCTGGTGCTTCCCAATGCCAAACTGCATATGAGGAAGCTACAATGGTATCTCAAAAATGTATGGATGCAGCACTGCCAGGATATGGACACTGTCATTCAGATAATACCTTGCATTCAAAAGGAATTTTTGTGGTGGGCTCAGGAATGTCACCTAAACAAGGGACTCTCTGTGACCCGGCCAGAGGCGAGTCAGATTCTAACGACAGATGCCTCAGACAAAGCTTGGGGAGCTCATCTCAATGGAAAGTGGATACAAGACACGTGGCCTGCCAGACTACAACATCTACATATCAACTTGAAGGAGATGTTAGCAGTCCAATTTGCATTAATAGCTTTCAAGGATTTACTTCTTCCAGGGCAGGTGTTGATTCTAACAGACAACACAACTGTCATGTGGTACATCAACAAGCAAGGGGAACACATTCTTATCCTCTATGCAGGCAAGCAATGATTTTGTGGGAGACTGCTCTCAGTTTACAGCTAAATCTTCAGGCAAGGTTTCTGCCGGGAGCACAGAACTCCTTAGCAGATGTGTTGAGCAGACGAATTATGGATCCCCACGAGTGGAAATTGGATCCTCATGTATTTCAGAAATTGACAGTGTCATGGGGAACTCCAGACATAGATCTGTTCGCTTCTCCACTAAACTACCAGCTGCCAAAGTTTTGCACAAAAAGGTTTCATCCCACAGCCTGGAAAGTGGATGCTCTTTCTTTCAACTGGAGCAATCTTCATGTGTATGCCTTTCCTCCTCTGCCTCTCCTCCCAAAGGTACTCCTAAAGGTCAGACAGGACAAGCCAAAGATGATTTTAATAGCTCCAGATTGGCCTCGGCAGCACTGGTACCCATTACTGAGAAGTCTGGTATGAGAACCTCCATGGCCTTTGCCTTCGATTCCACACCTGCTGTCTCAGGAGAACAGTCATTTACTCAATGTCAAACTTCACTCTCTTCACCTAACAGCCTGGCATATTCTGTTTTGAACCCTGGAGGGTCTCAACTTCCACAGCAAGTTTTGAATGTTATTTTGGAAGCCAGAAGGCCTAGTACAAGGAAAGTGTATGCAGATAAATGGAAGAGATTTTTATTTTGGAGTACAGCAAAGGAATTTGATGTTTCTGAGCCTAATTTAAGTGTGGCTCTTCAATATCTTACTGAGTTACTGGACAAAGGTTTGTCCTTCTCTTCTATTAAGGTTCATGCTGCAGCAATTTCTGCTCACTATGACTGTGATCCACCATTGTTTTCTCATCCTTTGTTCAAGCAATTTCTTAGAGAGGCAAAGAATATAAGACCCCCACGTAGAGCTCCTACTCCTGCTTGGGATCTCAATTTTGTGTTGAAGAAACTCACTCTACAACCTTTTGAGCCTGCAGCTACTGCTGAGTTGAAATATTTATCATGGAAGACTGCTTTTTTATTGGCCATTACCTCTGCAAGAAGGGTTTCTGAATTACAGGCCCTTATGGCAGTTGAGCCTTTCTTAATTTTCCATAAGGATAGGGTATCTTTGCGTACTAATCCTTCCTTTATGCCTAAAGTGGTTTCTAGTGTGGCTTTAAACCAAACTATTCATTTGCCTACTTTTTATGCAAATCCCCAAAATAAAGGGGAAAAGATTTTGCACACTTTGGATGTACACAGGCAGTTGCGATATTATTTGAGCAGAACTAAAGGGTTCAGGCAGTCTCAGCAGTTATTTGTTTCTTTTGCTTTGAGTTCTCAGGGCAAGCCTGTGTCAAAACAAACTATTTCTAAGTGGATTGGGTTTTGCATTGCTTTCTGTTATTCCCATCATGGTAAGGAGATTCCAGCTGGGATTAGGCCTCATTCCACTAGGGCTACTGCCACTTCGACAGCTTTTTTTAGGGGGGGTGGCAACTAAGGATATTTTGGAGGCAGCTACTTGGAGTTCAGTGCATACTTTCTCTAAGCATTATCACCTTCCACTTTACTCTAAATCTAGGGCTGGTTTTGCCACTGCTATTTTACAGGGCATTTTGGCAGCTCCTGCTGCTTTATAGTTTTGCCATCCTCCCTTACCTCTGCTTTGGGATTCTACCCAAGTGTAAGGACTGCAGCAATGTGAGATGAAGAACATAGTACAGTTTTGTACATACCATAAATGTAGATGTTCGAAGATCCACATTGCTGCAGTCCAATTTACCCTCCCTCCTTCCCCTCTGTTCTTAGAGGCGGTTGTGTGGGTTGGGTTGTAAATATTGTATTTCTTGTATATATTGTACATATTATTAGTGCAAGGGTGGTTGGTTGGTTGTTTGCTGTCTTTTGGTTTTGACCTTTCTTTTAGGGGTCTTCTGACATCTGGGGCAAGAAAAGACTGAGGATATGACATCGGTCATGCGCATTTGTACCCTGATGTCCTGATGTCAGTCTAATGCGCCTTGACCGACGTCAGCCTTATACTTTGATATTCGGGCCGACCGAGGACAGCGGACTACCCAAGTGTAAGGACTGCAGCAATGTGGATCTTCGAACATCTACATTTATGGTAGGTACAAAACTGTACTTTATGGTCAGGAAGACTGTGTTCTTCTAGTTTCCTGTCATCAAATGGTAGAACTTTCCACTGTAATTATAGCCTTGGTCTATTTTTCACAGTTTTGCCACATGGTCACTGATTTAATGATCTTTCTGCTATGCAACTCGCATTTGTATCTCTGACTGATCTCATCTGGTTTAGGATTAAAGTTATTTTATAATAAGTTTTCCAGTTCTTCATGGGTCTTTTTGCTGGGGTTTTCATGTATTGGGAGACTTTTCATCAAAATGTAGGTTTCAGTTCCACTAACAAGCATAACATGTTCTGCCTTCGCTTTTAATTTCATTTATCACAGAAGTTCAAGTTTTTAGCAGTATGCCTTCTAGTACTGGTTTGAGTTTCATAGTTAATTCAATAGATGCATCTCCAGCTTCCTTTTTCCCATGTTTATTTTCTCCTTTTCAAATCGATGCAAGTGTTTTGTCTTTGCTTTTAATTTCTTTTATCACAGACGTTCAAAATTTTAACAATATTCCTCTAAGACTGGGTCAGAATTTCATAGTTAATGCACTGGCTTTACCTGCAGCGTCCATTTTCCATTTTTATTTTCTCCTTTTCAGGTTGATGCAAGTGTGGCAAATTTCTAAATCTTGTAGACTTCATTGACAAAATTAAGGTGTTATATGTTAGAACAAAAGTCCACTCATCTTAAACAATTTAACAGCTTTATTAATTGAATTATTGGTGAACTGGAGTTAATAAGTTGAAGTAAGGAGTGGACAAAGATCCAAATGATAGTGCTTGAACATAGTAGCAGCTTTTAGCTCTGAAAGGTGTTGGATGTCAGCTGGTCAGCTGGTGTGCTTAACAGGTGAGCAGTGGTAACGATGTAACAATGTAGCCTGATATTTCTGATTTGTAATCATTAGCGGACCGGAGTTCCACTGTGGCGACCCCTAACCGGGAAAAGCCGAAAGACACAACACAACCTCAAGATTCCATGCTCTTACTCTTTCCAGGAAAGCTGCTCTTTGTTCACTGCTATTTGAATACATATTTCCATCATGTTATTGGATATGCATGTCATAAAATAACACGTTCATAACAGAAGCCTTTAAAAAGATAATAAAATAAGAAGCTCACATCCCTTTTTGCCTTCTTTGCTGGCTTACATACAGCTGTCTGATTTAACATACATGTACAAAGGAGGGGCGTGCCATGCAATGGAGTTGTGCAAAGTGCTCTTCTTTCAAAAACAAATCTGTACTGTATGTTTTTTTTCAGGGAAAGTGAATATCGTTGAAGACTGGATTATGCAGTATTCAAAACTTGTGATCATTGTTGGATAACTAAACTATCTTATACATCAGAAATAATCAATGACTTTGACCCATCCCCCTCCAGAGCACCTATACACTTGCTGAACTGTGCTGTTATAGTATGTTTCCGTTCACGTACAAACATGGTGTACAGTTTGGAGTACGTGGCAACTACTCATAACTTAGGAACTAAGGTTATGGAACACATTCCATGTATAATGGGATGGCCAAAGTAAGAGAGGAGATTGCCCGATGGATGATTACTCTATTGTTTGGGGATAGTGGTGATTTTTTGCACAAAATTAATACCCACTTGATGTTAGATTTTTCCTTCCATAGCACAGACACCATGATGGATAGGAGATAGAATATGAGATGTATTTTACTAAGATCACCATGGTCTTGCACAAGGAAAGAGAAGACTGTTTTCACATGGTAGACCTAGGGCATAACATTCCAACCACCATTAAAGGCCAGTGCTGACCACTGAACTACAAGCGGAAGTTCTCAATAAGGGGAAACCTATGGAAAGCTAGTAAAACATGTATTTCCAGTGCGGAGATATTCTTACAAAGGCACATTTGAAGAGATCTTCATGCAGGATGAAATTGGTAGAGCCAGCAAAAGTGACAGGTCAGAGACTGGGTTGGGCAGCCATGATTACTGGAGTAATACAGCCACATTCTGAAGATATTTTTTTAAACATATCCATAGAATAACAATGTAGACCTGATAAAAGACAGAATGCATCCAGGTGACACCCCTGGCTCAGTGTACACTGTACTGTATCATTTTCTGCTTTTCACAAGACCTAGAGATCTGATGCTGATTGTATTCTAGATAAAATGTACCTGACACTTCCCTAAAAATCTGACCAATCAGAGCAAGACTATTCCATGCAATAAATTAAGATGTGACCACTTGTGAAAAATACCCAGTATACCTTCCCAATACTAGTATTGATACGACAGCCAAATCAAACACACCGCTTCCTACAAATTATCAGGATTAGAATGAAGTATTTCCTTAGGTTTTATTTCTCCATTAGCTAATGAAGTCAGTAACACCTACCTTAGCCTTTATAGAACTGACATAATCAGATATCAAAGGTGCTGAATTCTGCATGATGCAAAAAGTGACCACATCAAGCTAAGTTACCTCCACCAAACAACAGAACCATAAACGATTACATCCTGTGGGCCCCATTTCTGTAAACATTGACCATACCAGAACAAAGCCATCTTTCTACAGGAAATTCAAAACGGATCTTTAAGGGATTGAACTTAGTATTTTCTTTGACTATGAAGAGGGAAGACTTTCCTCTCAAAGACAGTTACTGTCCTCCGTTAATAGTCTCCACAGAAGTCTGGAAGGTGATCTGAATAATATTTGCTCCATTCTGAGTTCTGACTGTTCATTCATATCCTGGTAAACAAATGTTAAATAAATAAATAAATTCTCAGTATCCACAAAAATCCCACTGGAAGTACCACAATACCTGAAGAACATGATTCCACAAAGGGCAGACAGATTTCTGTTTAACAGACTCAGATGGCCTGCAGTGGGTTTCACTATATATGGCCAACAGTGGAAAAGAATGGCCAACTAAAATTAACACCTTTTTCCACCAACTAATAAAAACAACTCTTGGCAAACTTCATGTAGTCAAGTCCCTAGTCCCAGTAATGACCACTCCAGCTCTCAATACATCATACCTAGGCTTGACCTAAGGAACTACATCATACCTAGGCATGACCTAAGGAACTACTTCATACCTAGGTGTGACCTAAGGAACTATATCATACCCAAGTGTGACCTAAGGAACAATTTATAACAGCTACACTCACCACACCCAATCTCAGAACCCAAACTACCCCTCCAGACTATTCTCCTGTGTATTATCCTCATTCTCTGTTCTGCTCTGCCACAGATTTATAAACGAAATCCCCGGGTAAGCCACTCTGCATAGTAACCTTTGTGCACATCATAGACTCAGCTCATCTCATTAGCTGCCCTATTCCACGACAACTACTCTGTACCTATCAGAGACTGGAAATTGATCTCTCCTGGTATTCTAGTCTTATGACACTCTCAGTGTCCTGTTACAGGTGATATACTTTTTTGAGGTGTGCACCAGTGTTGCTCTGTCTTTACCTCATCACACACTGATAAATAAATGACACAAACTGGATACATCGGCCACTGGAACCCTCTTTGTGCTGACTTCCCTGGGTACTGTCTCTGTCCGTGTTTATACATGCCATATAAATCACAGTGTCACACCTCACTTTCTGGGGTGATAAAATCACTCATTATATTTCCCTAGTATGAATGGTGAATATACATTCTCAATGTTTGTAATGTACCCCAGTCACAGCTTTTACACTGACCTTTTGATCATACATTTATAGGTTCACGGATTTAGTGAACCTATAAATTTGCACGTAGTTTACTAGACATGCAGTCCAGGAAACCATTGAAGAGCCTAGCTCAATTTTCCAACTGCAATGGAGCACTGTCTGGTTAAGTGACTTACTCAGAGTCACACAGTAGGCAAATGGAGGCTGAAGGAATCAAACTCTGGATTGTAGGACACAACTTGTTAATAGTTCATTGTCTTAATCGTCTGTGCTGTCAGATTGTCCTGTGCAAATTTCCACACTTGCTATAAAAGGAGCTATCGATAATAATCTGCAGTGTTCCATCATAGGCCAGTCAATACAATCTTATGTTATATGCTCATCATCTAAGCACATTACACTAATCAAAAAAAGAGTTAAGACAATAAATATCATTAACTATCATTAATACAGAAATAAAATACATTAAATGAGAAACAGACTTGATAACTATCAAGACTCAGGGTTGTAATTACTATAATTAAGCAATAACATATGAGCAGCAGTTATGTAAATGCGATAGTTAATCAACCCCCTGGGGTATAATATGGCCTAATATATAGCCAAGTGCCTTATAGTCCTATGGGCTGATTAAACTGCAGAATAACATAATCCATCGAAATATCTCATTGCTGTTACCATAGTTGGTCTGCATTTTACTTTAGTTTTTTTATCCTATAGTTTAGTAATTTTAAAAAACTGCAGACATGACATAAAGAAATCCCTGCTCTAGAAAGCATATTGATAGACATCTGTAAGTGATTGGCAGGAAATGCATGAGCAACTGACATTAATTTTAAATACAGTTCATTTACAACCACAAAAGTGCCACAATGCACTACACAACCAAGCACAATATAATGTATCACAATGTGTACAAGTCTAAATACCAATAGCTGTACTGACTGAATAGTGAATACGTGAAAACAATGCTTTGCTCATCACACAAGCATCTAGATCAGTACAGACAAAAATAATGAAAGAAAAGCCCATGTAGAGTACAGTGCTATACTTAAAGATCAGAAAGAAAGAAAAACTTGTTGGGACAAAGGTTCGGCAACTTAAACATAAGCATCAGTGGAGATTATCATCATAATCATAAGGACAAATGTCGTCTGGCAGTTCAGCACAACTATAAAGTCAACCAGCTACTAACGCACTTCATCCTGTAGTCAACTGTTTGATTTCCTCAGTTCCTACTTGCAAACTTTGTGAATAAGCTAATCACTTATTCAGGCACTGGTCTTCATTCACTGCTGAAAGGAACATATCTAGTGGGCTTACCCAATTCATAAATCAATAAACGTATCTTTAAAATAATTGCAGAGACATCATCTGCATCAATTCTTCTACTCTAGACAGCTCAGAAATCCAACACGAGTGCCATTGACTTAAGACCAAAGCATGCCAGTTGTAAAATTCCCTAAAATGGCAGTAATGGCTAATTCATGTTTATGAGAGTCTGATAAATGATTAGCCTTCCTTACACCTTAACAGCCATTGTTTGTGTTACAGAAATACAAATGGATAGTGCCTGCCTAAATCCAGTATACATCATAGCTCAGCAATCTTTTTTTCTCTCTGCAAAACTATGAAGACCAGTAAGTAACGTTACTTTCAGGCCTTATACAGTTTCATTACTTATAAAGTTATTTTGATTATTTTGATATTTCAGGCAAATATTAATCTGCAATGATTTTTATCTTTTTGATGAACCAAAGCTTATGGCTAAACAGAAAAAAAGGAATGTAGCTCTCCGAACCAACAAAGGTTATGGATTCTTATTTACCATCTTTTGAGGTAGTGGCAGGTGATAAAAAAAAGAAGAGGTGAAGAAAAAGAAGTTCACAAATGAGAAAAGCCACACATAGGCCCCTTCTTTTGCTTTTTAAACTAGTGCTGAGTTTGATTCTCTCTGCCTGCGTCTGTCTACTGTGTGACTGAGCAAGTCAAATAACCAGCCAGTGCTGCTAAAGTGAGAATGAAAAAGATCCATGTGGATCCCACTTAGGAAATGCAAATAAATAAATGCATACATGACCTAGCGTTGTTTGAAAACTGGGTAAAAAACGTGCAAACAACTAAAAAACCAAAAGTGAGAAAAGGTATAATACAAGACACGGACTGTTTATTAAACTTTAACGCTTTCGGAAGAGTTATTACCTAACCTTCTTCAGACAAATAATATAAAACACACAGCCTTGTATTTATATACACCTCATAATGATGACAATCATAATAAATTAATTATACAATTGACTGACAAATTTAAAATTAAAGGAAACACATCTAAAAAACACATCCAAACATATTAATCACGCTACCCAGCAATCCTCATCAAATTCTCACAGTGACTATATAAAAAAAATATATATATATGAAATATATGTGTATAAAATATACAATGTCCTATTATTATATACTAAAACCTAATATTATGAATTATGAGAAATTACAATATTAAAACTCATTGCTAACTTGATTGAATAGTTAGCCTTAAAAACTACAAATACAAATACTCAGAACAATAAACAATAAATATACACATATTGATGTTAGGGCATTATTGAAATATAAATATGTATATATATGATTGCATATTAAGGAATTTTTGTGACCACATTTTTTAAAAAAAAAAAAAAATATATATATATATATATATATATATATATATATATATATATATATATATATAGATAGATATGCTAAAAAGCCACTAAATAAGCCCTAACCCTTAAGTACAATGTATTCAGTGTAGTGTTTACCTACACAGTGCTTTTAATTTTAAGATGCATTCGATAGAGGCATATTCGAAAACTGCTAAACTGCAGCAGTCAGGGGACATATTAAATGCAAATGTAACAGGATTCCACTGTGGGATTGCTAGCTTGTACACACATACACACCACAGTATCTACAAGTTGTGCACATTAATATGATTTGTAATGCCAAATGAAGGGAAGTACAAACATTGTGAAGAATAATTTAGAAAGAACTTACCAGAATCCAGAAATCAGCAACAATCATTTAAACATTTAAGCAGTTTACAGATGTTTAAGCTGTATTCTGAGCCATGTTTGAATTACTTCTCCACCACTGCCTCGTAGTTTCATAGGTGCATAGGTATATACTAGGCCAACAACCACTAGGGCCTTTATAAGCCTAAACATTCAATCCAAATGCAACCCACAGGTTATGTTTTAGAGAGTTCTAGAAGGGGTGATTTTTGGTTATAACATGAGTCACATGCTGCGTCTTTCCATCTGAGATATAGGCACCTATTTCCCATCCAGTGGTCCAAATTATGCTTACAAAGGGTTAGGAAGGAACTTTGCTTCACAATGATGGGGGGCCTATTCCTGAGCAGGGGGATTCTCTGAGATACATAAGTGTCTCTACAACATGTCATCTTTAGGTTGCAAGTAACATTTAGGTCTTTGGATCTAGTACTCTGATACTGTTTGTTTAATGGATGTAATGAAAGTTAATCAGTGTGGGGTCCAAACATGCCTTGTATTCTGTAGGAGACTGAATAAAGAGACAGGACTTTGAGGTGATCCGGTCGGAACATTGTGTTTATACCCTGTATTCTTTTTGTAAGCAACCTTTGTGGACAGTCCAGTTGTTGCATGTACCTGATCAAGTACATCCTGAAAGGGGCATTATACTCTATTATGGGTCTGATGAGGGCCAAGTACAGCAATATGATGACCTGCCCGGACCTGGATTCCATGGCCTTACTTATTAGTTGAGCAATACAGAAGGATTTTCTTACTACCTTGGACACATGTTGGTTGAAAGCTAGGTTACTAACTACATGAGTTCCCAGATCCTTGACTAGGGAGTCAATTCTTACGGGCATTTTGTCAATAACTTAGTTTCTCACTCTGGCCAGCTTTGCAAAAGGTACTACTATAATACATTTCTTTTCATAGCAGTTTAAGCTGTAGCTTTGACATCAGTCATTTTTTTCTGTGTTAGATCTTCCTGTAGTGTGTTTGCAACTTGTGGGGATTCTATGACTTGCTCCCTGTTTGCAGTCATCTACGAACTTGATCAGCCAGAGGCATTTGATATTGACTTTGATTTCTGAGAAGTAAATGCCAAAGAGGAATATGCTGAGCATGGATCCCTCTGGGACTACACTGGTGACTAGGCTCTTTGTGGAGGTGGTCTCACCATTTCTAACCTCCTGGGTCCTATCTCTGAGCCAACTGGCTACCCATCATGTTATGTAGTCGTTTATGCTTAATTTCCTAAGTTTGTTAACAATACCCGCATTTCATATTTTTTCAAAAGCCTTAGCCAGATCATGGTAGGCAATATGCACTGTTTTACCCTCATCCATTGCCTTGGTGACTTTTTTAAAAAAGTCCACCAGGTTCAGTAGGCATGACCTTCCTTTGACAAAATCAAACTGGAAGAGATCCAGTGTCTGCAGGTCTTGAATGTCTTTGTCAATCTTTTCCATGATAATGTCTTCCAAGGCTTTGCAAATAAAGCAAACCAGACTAATGGGTCTGTAGTTTTGGGATCTGTCAATGGTCCTCCCTTATGAAGGGGGATGACCATTTCAGTCTTAAATTCTCATGGCACAAAGCCTGTTTTGAGGCTATATTTAAATAGTGGTCCTGAAATATTTTATAACTGTTCAGGAGGCATCCTGGGATACTATCAGGGGCAGCACTAAGGCTGTGTTCTTGACCTTAGCAAGTGCAGCCAAGACCTGCTCACATTTTATAGTTGGAGGGGTTATATTTGACGCCATTTCTTAAGAGGTGGCTGGGGGCGAATCAGGGGTAAAGTAGGAAATAAATTTGTCAGCCAACAGATTTGTTATATTACTGACTCAACAAATGTGGCACCATTAAATACTAATTGAGGTTTCTGACATAACATAAGAAGGCCTTATGCTTGTCTTTTGCCTTGGAGGCTATATTAATCAAGAAACTGGCTTTATTGGACTTAATTAACTCCCTCAGGTGCCTGTTTAGTTTAGTGTGAGAGTTCTTATCTTTATGGGAATTATACTTTTTGAATTTAGTCATGATTTTATTTCTCTTTTTGTGTGTATTTAGTTTAATTTGGGATGACACCAAAGTGGTTTGTTTTTGGAGCTAGTCTTGGGCTTACTTTTAGTAGGTACAGTAGTCTTTATGCAGCCACTGACATGGGTATACAGGGTTTCTGTGAACAATTTTGCAAAGGCTGCTGTGCTCTCTGCGTTTGGAGGGGCATACAATTTGGATAAACTATTATGTAATAAAAGGTAGTTTGCCTTTAAAGAGTTCCTAACTGTTAATGAGTTTATTGGGTTTACTGAGTTGACTGTGGTTTCAAAGGAGACTTCAACTTCTTTTTGATATGACCTTACCTGGGAGGATGTGACACTGGGTGGGGTGGGGGTGGGGTTGTGAACCTACAGGTTTGGTTGAGTTGATTTTGCCATGCCAGTAGGTTTGTCAATTGGCATTGCCTAAAAATGGTTCTATGAGGGGTGGGTAAAATATTTTTTTGGGAGGGGGGCAGTGTGCAGCATTTTCCCATATTTGTAAACACAAGGTCCAGTATGTTGGAGCCTCTAGTGGACATATGCACTGGTCAAGGGTGTTTGTATTTGGTATGTCCAGAAATCTCTGTGCCTGCAGATCAGAGGCTATGTAGGATTGCCAGTCTATAGAGGAGTAATTAAAGTGTCCACAGAGCAGGGTGTTTGGTAAGAAAGTAAGTGTCCCCAGTAAGTCAAAGTACTTGCCGTGAGATTCTTGGGACATAGAAGGTGACCGACAGATAACCAGGATATGGTATGGGATGTTATCTATGGTGATTTTCATGTGGATACAATCCAGCATGTCATCCTTTTTGACCATCCTAGGGGTATGCTTGTTACTGATGTATATTGAAACACTTCTACCTTTAGCCCGTTTGTACAGATACTGGTGTAAAAGTGTAGAAGGCACTGAAACTTCACACTGCTGGGGTACTGCCTGCGGCTTTAAACCATGTCTCAGTAACTGCACACATGTCTATATTCTTGAGGGTGTGGAGGGCTTGGAGGGAGTGTTGTTTTTAACTTAGGCCCCTGGTATTGAGCAGTAACACCTTGAGGTTCAGTTGAGTTTTATGTTGGTAGGTTTGTCAATTTGGCATTCCTAAAAAAGGTTATATGGGAGTAGATAAAGTTTTAGCCGGTATTCAAAAGCTTACATGGGGCAGGTGCAGACCATCCTTGGCAAAGCAACATGGTCTGTTAATCATGTTCTCCTGTGCTGACAAATAATGGATCCCCTTAGAATGACAGCAGAAACTCAGCCAATTGTTAAAAATCAGTCATCTTTTTTTCACATTGTGGCAGCATCTTCATTGATGGTAATATACTGCTCAATGTTAGACTCATACAAGTATGAAATACACCGTACATGAGGTTCATAATGTCTGTGCCCTTATAGCCATGGAAGGTACGTCTCATGTCATTTACACCTACATAATATATGTTATGAATCATACTTGTAGGTTCATAGGTAGATACTAGGCTATCTGCCCTAGGGCATTTATAAGCCTAGCCACAGTGTATTTGGCTTCCGCCTCCCTATTAGATTAGCCTACTGTTCCTCTGTAAAGTAGGTCACAGAAGGTACCCTTTTAAGATTAGTTTACTGTGCCTCTGTGTAGCAGGGACACAGAAGAGATCCCAGGGGTGAATTTGCGATTTCCCATCCACGCGTCCAGATTTCGCTTGAAGAGGGTTAGCGAGGGGCTATGTCTAACATGAATTGGGAATCTATTCCAGAGTGAGGGGAGCCTCTGGGAAATGAATCTGTCCCTCCAGCATGTCCTATTTATTTTTGTGCTGAGGTTTAGGTCCCTGGAGCATGTAGCTCTAAGGGACTTGGATTTTTTGAGGTGGAGCATGTCCATTAATTCTGGGTTTTACATGGCTTTGTACGTCAGGCATAGATCGCCTCTGAGTAGGCGGTAAGCAACTGAGTAGAGCTGGAGTTTCTTTAGTCGAGCTGCAGAGGACATCTGTTTCTAGCCCATGATCCTCTTGGTGAGGTACTTTTGGGGTCTCTCCAGTTGCTGCAGGTGTCGGGTAAGGTACATCCCAAAAGGGGCATTGTATTCAATTATGGGCCTGATGAGTGACGAGTAGAGGGGCACAATGACCTCTCTTGATCTAGATGCGAACCCTTTTGTGATAAGGTGGGCTATACAGAAGGTCTTTCTAACCACTTTGGCAACGTGATTATCAAAGGAGAGATTACTATCTACGTTGGTCCCCAAATCTCTAATTACTTCTTCCGTACTTAATGGATTACCACCTATGTGGTAATTTGTGGGCACCTTGTTTTTCCCAAAGGGGATGACTATGCACTTTTTAGCATTTAGCTTGAGGCCGTGGCTCTGGCACCAAGCATCCATCTCTGTGAGACCCTTTTGGAGGATGCTTGTGTCAGCTGGAGATTCGATTATGGCCCCCAGTTTGCAGTCATCTGCGAATGTTGTCAGCCATAATCCCCCCGTGTTAGCCTGACCTTCAGAGAAGTATATACCGAACAAGAGAGGTCCCAGAACTGAGTCCTGTGGGATGCCACTTGTAACTGGTTTGGATTTGGACATGGCACCTGCGATTCTGAATCAAGTGGGTTCTATCTCTGAGCCAGTTTGCAACCCATCTTGTGATATAGGGGTTGATATTTAAGCTGGTAAGCTTATTTATGATGCCCGAGTGGGGTATTGTGTTGAAGGCTTTTGCAAGGTCCAGATAGGATGTGTGGACTACCTTGCCCTCATCTATGGTAACTGTTTCAAAGAAATCAACTAGGTTTAAGAGGCAAGATCTGCCCTTAACAAAGCTGAATTGGGTAGGGTCCAGTGTCTGGAGGCTCCCAATGTCTTTGTTTATGAGTTCCATGATAATATGCTCCATAGCTTTACAGACCAGACTAGTCAGGCTTCCGGTATCCGTTGTGGCACCACCTTTGTGGAGTGGGACCAATGTAGCTGTACTCCATTCTTTGGGTAGATATCCTGTAGTAAGGCTAAGTTTGAACAGTGACTTAATGTGAGGGTTCAGTTCTTCTTGGAGCTCGTGTAAGACACAGCCTGGGACACCGTCCGGTCCCATAGATGCTGTGTTTTTTGCTTTGGAGAGGGCAGCTTTCACCTGTGCATCTGTGATGTCAGGGAGGTTACATTCAGTTGGGATAGGCATTTGCTCCTTTGGGGGGGAAGTTTGCACTGAATCTGTCTGCCAGGATGTTGGCTATGTCTGTAGGTTTGGTATATTTTGTACCGTTATGCAACAATTCAGAGCATATCTGGGAGTTTCTGCCCATGTTCCTGACATAACTAAAGAAGGCCTTGTGATTATCTTTAGTGTCTAGGGCAATTTTTCTTTCGAAACTGGCCTTTGATGATTTTATGAGGGATCGAAGTTTCTTGCTAATACTGATCAGAGATGCCTTCCCTTTTTTGGATTTTGCTCTGTCATGTAGTAGCTTCCTCCTTCTGTTGTATAGCTTATTTATGGCCGGGATCCACCAGACCGGTCTCCTGTTTTTGGAGGAGTGAGTCTTGGTTTTATTTGGGATAGCATGATCCATGCATTCCTGTAGGTGCTCATAGAATGCATTTGTAAAGGATTCTGCGGATTGGGCTGTATTATCCTCTGGCCCAGGGGCTTTGAAGGATTCCACCTCAGTCTTGAGAAGTGCAAAGTTGGCTTTTGAGAAATTCTTTACAGTGATTTCCTTGGCTGGGGGTGGGGACGGGATATGGATGTCCAGCGAAATTTGTTTATGGTCTGATCTTACCAATGAGGGGTTTACCTCTGGTGTGGAACATAGAGTCCCCATGTTGGTGATGACCAGGTCCAATATGTTGTTCCCTCTTGCGTTAGAGTTTATAAATTCAAGGAACCGTTGGGCGAGGGTTTTTGGGCTTGAGTAGTTTTCCCAGTCAATGTTTGGGTAGTTGAAGTCACCCAATAACATAGTGTTTGGAGAGACCTTCATATTCTCCAGTGTTCTCAGGAATGCCAAGTGGGGTTCCTGTAATTGTGAGGGTGTTCTGTAGCAGGCTACAAACTGAAAGGCAGTTTTGCCTGCTGTTAGTTGCACATGGATGGTTTCCGATGCTTTGTGCAGTGCCACTAACCTGGAGGTGTGGGTATCTTTGATGACTATAGATACTCCCCATCCTTTTGTGGTTCGGTCCAAGTTTGGGGGCCGAAACGCATGGTATGAGTTATAACCTGGTACTGCTGGGGTGCTCTCAGGAGCCTTGAACCAAGTTTCTGTTACTGCACAGACATCGATTTTCTCCATACTGAGGAGAGCCTCGAGTGTGTGCATCTTGAGGTTTAGACTTCTGGCATTGAGTAGCATTACCTTTTGTTTTTTTATCCTTGGGTTGTCTATGGAGGTGGGTTTGTCCTTTGAGCCTTGCCTAAAAAAGGCACTATGGGGGTGGCAAGAGCCTTGGCCAGTATACGAAAGCCTAAGGGTGACAGGTGCAAGCCGTCCCTAGCGAAGCAACGTGGCTTGTCGAGCATATCATCCCAGGCTGACAGACACCGGATCCCCTTTGAATGACACCAATACTTTAGCCAATTGTTGAAACTGATCATTTTGTCTTTATACTGTGGCATCATTCTTGGTGAGGGCAAGATGCTACTCAAGGTCAGGGTCATACCAGCCTGGGCTACATGGTCAGAGAGTTCCTCTATGTCTTTTTTTCATGTAGTGCAGGGAGGTACGTCTCAGGTCATTCACACCAGTATGGACAATGACGGAGTCATACTTGTACTTGCTTTGGAGTGACCTGAGTGCTTGGGTTATGTGGCGGATCCTGGCACCCAACAGGCAGCTTACAGTGACCTTCTCCTTGTTCAGACTGGTGAGCGGGACATCAGTGTGCCGGACAATAGAGTCCCCTATAACAAGTATATTTGGTGTGTTGTTTGGCCTTAAGGGCTGTGACTGTGAGGCACACTGATTTTGTGAGATATGTGATTCATGGGTATTGTTGAGGGGTGGCTGTTGCTTGGATATCTGCTTAGGAGGTCTTTGCTGTTTAGGCAGATTTTTATTTAGAGCCTCCGAGTATGTTTTTGTGTATGTGTAGGGTATGCAGATGCAATAGGTCCCTGTGAGACTGGATTTGTGGTGTGGGTGGTTACATTTTCCTCCTGACTGACTGTGCCAGTCTTGGGTTAAGAGAGCTCTGCCTCCAGTTTGGCTGTGTAATTGCATCTCTCACATGTATTAGAGTTTGTTGGAAGGAGGAGAGGGTTATCTATGTACATAAGGCAATTGTAACATTGCCTCAAAATTCCCAAATTCACCAGCTGGACTGGAGAGTAACCTTGAAATTGACCCTTGGACATACCAGATTAGTATAGGGAACTGTTTTTTTACTGATCAGACTAGGGTAGGGATCTGATTTTTCTCTTGATCAGGAAGGACCAATCGGGAGCCTAATACTTATGAGAAGTCAAGGAGGGTGTAGTGCTTTAGTTAGTTAGTTTCCTTATAAGAGCCGAGCAAGTGCAGGGCTTTAGAAAGAGAATAGAGTGATTACTTTGAGAGTTTGAACAGTTCTAAGGGAAAAAGTGAAGAGCAGACTTTGTGGAGCCTGGAATAGTTTAAACCTGTTTAGGTGGTGCTGCCCGACGCTGCTCAGTGCGCAAAACCGCGCAAAGAGAGAGTTGTAGGGTTTTAAGAGAGAGAGATCAAGGAGTTTAGATTTGACCCAAAATGGCCAATAAAACTACAGCTTCTAGGTAGTAACCACTCCTCCAGGGACAGGCTGGCTGTTCAGAGTTAACCACTCCCACTGGTGAACACAGAGACTTCCCTTATTGGGGCAGACTAGGCTATAGAATAAATTTAATGGTATTGCCTCTCAGTGTACAAACTAGCTGCTTGTTGGCATGAAAAGTTTTTGTTTTATAGTAACTGCTTTACAGGGTATAGTTTAATGATCAGTTTTAATAGGAAAATTTGTTTTCTATGTGTTTGTTTTGTATAAGGCACTGCTGTGTGGTAGCAGTGCTACACAAAAAAGTGGAATTTACACCAGCACTGAAAAACAGAAAATGACTACTGAGCTCCCTGGCAAGGAAAACAACTACATGTTAAGCCCTTCTGTGTGTTTTCAAACTGATATAGACCAGGCGAACACTTCCTGCCCCAACATGAATAATCCCAGCCCTACTAATGTGCAAACACTGTAAAAATAATCCATCAAGTGCAATGTTATTACAAACAGTTTAAATAATCCCAGTCCTCCTAATGTACAAACACTGTAAAAGGAATCCTACATGTGAATTGCTACTACAAACTATTTAAATAATCCCAGGCCTCCTAATGTAAAAACACAGTATAAAATAATCCCACACATGCAATGCTACTACAAACGTCTTAAATAATCCAGGCGTTCCTAATGTATAAACACTGTAAAAAGAATCCCATATGTGCAATGCTACTATAAACATATTAAATAATCCCAGGCCTCCTAATGCTACAAACATTTTAAATAATCCCAGGCCTCCTAATGCAAAAACACAGTCTAAAAGAATCCAACAAGTGCAATGATAATACAAACATCTTAAATAATCACAGTCCTAAATCCTCCTAGTGTACATACAATGTAAAAAGAATCCCACATCTGCAGTCTACTACAAATATTTTAAATAATCCCAGTCCTCCTAATATAAAAACACAGTATAAAAGAATCCAAGTGCAATGCTACTACAGACATCTTAAATAATCCCAGGCCTCCTAATGTAAAAACACAGTATAAAATAATCCCACACATGCAATGCTACTGCAAACATCTTAAATAATCCAGGTGTTCCTAATGTACAAACACTGTAAAAAGAACCCCATATGTGCAATGCTACTATAAACATCTTAAATAATCCCAGGCCTCCTAATGTTACAAACATTTTAAATAATCCCAGGCCTCCTAATGCAAAAACACAGTCTAAAAGAATCCAACAAGTGCAATGATAATACAAACATCTTAAATAATTACAGTCCTGAGTCCTCCTAGTATACATACAATGTAAAAAGAATCCCACATCTGCAGTCTACTACAAATAGTTTAAATAATCCCAGTCCTCGTAATATAAAAACACAGTATAAAAGAATCCAAGTACAATGCTACTACAGACGTCTTAAATAATCCCAGCCCTCCTAATGTAAAAACACAGTATAAAAGAATCCCATAAATGCAATGCTACTACAAACATCTTAAATAATCCCAGGCCTCCTAATCTACAAACATTTTAAATAATCCCAGGCCTCCTAATGCAAAAACACAGTCTAAAAGAATCCAATAAGTGCAATGATAATACAAACATCTTAAATAATCACAGTCCTGAGTCCTCGTAGTGTATATACAATGTAAAAAGAATCCCACATCTGCAGTCTACTACAAATAGTTTAAATAATCCCAGTCCTCCTAATATAAAAACACAGTATAAAAGAATCCAAGTACAATGCTACTACAGACATTTTAAATAATCCCAGGCCTCCTAATGTAAAAACACAATATAAAATAATCCCATAAATGCAATGCTACTACAAACATCTTAAATAATCCCAGGCCTCCTAACATAAAAATGCAGTAAAAAAAGAATCCATCAAGTGAAATGCTGCTATAAACAACTTAAACAACTAGATAGAAATTCCTGCCAAAAGGCGATTTCAGGGCAACAGTGGTAGGAAAAGCATTTTTTCTAGTAAAAATATCAGTGAAATGACCAGATAAAGCAAATAAATAGCAGTGGTTACTTAAAACGAGTCATAACAGGTGTGATTCATCAATCCAAAGTACGTCATTTTGTCTAGATGGCACTGGATGCAAGTAACACACCTTTGGGACATAGTATGGATGTCAAGGTTTGCTGTGCTCTCTGGAACTGAGCAGAGAGCTGTGCAAATGCACAAAATTGAATCAAATACTGAAAAAAAAAACAGAAAACTGACTACTGAGCCCTCTGTCCAATAAAACAGCTACACTTTGAGTACTTCTGTGTGCTTCCAAATTCAGACCAGACAAACACCTTCTGTCATAAAATGAACAATTCCAGCCCTCCTAATGTAAAAACAAAGTAAAAGAATCCCATGGGTGCAATGCTACTTCAAACAGCTTAAGCAACTAGTTAGAAATCCCTTACAGAAGGTGATTTCATGGCAAACAGTCTCAGCAGCAGCAACAGTGACAGAAAAAGCAAATAAACTTTGTATAGATAAAAATTCAAAAAAATGCAATACTTAATTTGAAAATATGGCATCAGCGCTCAGATATAATATAACGTTCCTCTGCTTCTTCTCTCACTAGAAGCAAAATGGATGCGCCAATCCAAGTGGATTCATGAAAAGCAGTTTCCAAGTACTCTGGGGACTGGTAATCTAGTCCCGGATATTACAGATTTCAAAAGTAAGATGGAGAGAAGGGAGTAAAACTCTGAATATTGCAGCATGCACTAACTAAAGGAGTGATATGAAACATATGCTAATACAGGCTTTAGGGGTCTAAGGGGAAGGCCTTCTCAACTAGTAGAACTGAGTAGATGAGATAAGACTGGGAGGGGTTTCTAAAGTTAAATTTACAGTAGGGATGGGCAACTCAAAAGCCACCACATTTGTTTGCAAGACCAAGCCAAGCTACACGGTTGTATATTAAGTACCAGTCAAGGAAGACGTATAGCAATGAAATGAAATGAAACAAAGCACAAACATTAAAAGTGTTTGAACCAGGAGTATCAGGCTCTCACCTAGATACACACAAGCTCAAGCTGTCCCAAAACAAAGGCCTATGTACTTCTCAAAACAGAAAATCAAAGCTGTAAATAAAATGCAAAAATAGAACACTGAAGAAGGCAGATCTAAATCACTAAAAAAGCAAGTGCAGACACAAAGAAAGGGAAGAAAATTATTTTCCTTGCTTATTTTCTGTTTTTTAAAAATCCAGCAGGGAGCCACATAATTGTTTGCTTGCAAATGTAGCCAAAGCCTTATTGAAAGACTCCTGACATCAAATCCCTCCCACTGCTAGCAGCAGTGGCTGACTCAAGCCAAAGGGGGGCTGCCAGGAGCACAGAATGGGTGTGGGGTCTGGGAGGGGGGGGACCCAAACAAAAAGGAGGAGCTTATGCTGCTCAAACAAAAACTAACTACACTGCCCTGCTGCTAAAACCCCCGTCATTGAGAGGACAATCAAGACAAATGAAGTGTAGAAAAATAAAAATATTTCAATGCATTGGCTGCATGACAGCTTACTTAATATCTCTAGATGGAAACAAAAAGGTTGTGTGAGGCAAAAATAAATTTACTTTTAAATACATTAATGGAATGCCAGTCAAAATCAAGTATAAGAAAAACAAGCAGCACTCAACTCTGTAAGTATGTATAAAGTATCAGGTGCTGTGCTGTGTGTGCACCAATAACTGTGACAACCTTTTAGCTTAGCTATTATATGTGTTAGATGTGCAACCATAAGGAAGTTGAGTTGATCCCCTTTACAGTGTCTGCTCCCACTCTTTCATAATTCAATAAAATCTGAGGAGAATGATGTTATGTCTATTAACAGTCTGACAAAGTTCAAATAATTTATAGGATGTACCAATGTGAATTTAAATTGTTCTGCCTTTATGGATTTTCAGTTGCGAATTATTTCTTTTATAATCTATTATCAGATCTTAAAAAATATGTATTACTGTATTGCTGTAGAACTTTCAGCTAAGCAATCAATGCAATTCATAGATTCATAGATAAGTACTTGTGAGACTCAAACCCTGCACCTTGTGTTTGTAAGGCAAACACCTTAACCAATAGGCCACCCTCCCAACCCTTCATCTTCTGTGATGCATCTAATGGTTTCCATGATTTAGTTTAGTCATGACAGTCATCTGTTCTAACTACATTTTCATCTTTGGCTGCATGAGGAATCTGATTATTATAAAGGCACATCTCCTGCCGATGTCACTAAGTAAACTAAATTCTCTGTATTTGGAAATATAAGAATAACATTGATGCTAACTTTCCATGCACATTGAAATCATGCTACAAAGCAGGATTCCCAACATTACAATCTTCCTATTGTATATCAGTTTGACTTAGTGCATGTTTTAAGGTTCTAAGGTAGTTATTAAATTCAGGAGACCACTGAGGAGCCTAGTCCAGTTTCTTAATCTCCTTAGAGAATTGTCTGGTTAGGTGATTTGCTTAGAGTCACACAGAAAGCAATTGGAGTCTGAGGAGCTCAAACCATGGGCTACAAAATTCAACTCATAAAGAGCCTATGCTAACTGCAGAACCAAACACAGAGTCTATGGTTCCCACTCTTCTTTTAACATCAGATGAAATAAAGGCCTCTCAACAAAGGCTACATTGAGCAAATAAAGGAAGAACTGCTGGTATTCTGCTTCTTCCAGTCTCTTAAGACAGTTTTATATTTGTTGGTATTCAGTAATGATATCACATACCATTCTATAGTTTCTTTTAATGACTGGATCATAGTCAATTTTTCATTATTTTACTTTTATCTACTTTTTACACAGCATTTTTTTACTAAAGTACTCATTTTGTTATTTTTTGTGTTGTAAATTGTTGATTTGTGTTTTTTAATATTTGTACTTTTGCCTTAAAACACATTAATGAAAATGATAGTAGTCACAGACACAGTTTTACTGAATGCTTTTTAATAACATTTTATTCATTCTCCTTATTTATGCGAATACATGCATATCAAAATCCACTGACTTATAAAACACATAATTTGCAACTTTGCAGGGTCAAAGGAAAGCAGTAAAGCAACATAATAAAACAGGCATAAAACAGCTGCCACCGAAAGCTCTTTAATCAAATTGGTTGCTCCTGGCTTCCATTACAGTATCATTGTAGAGTTAACTCTACTAATAGGTTCGGTCACTGACTGGTCCAACTGTTTGTATTTAGCCAAATGGCAATTCTTACAACCACAACTGACAACAATTCTAGTACTAACTCCTCACAGATCTCCTAAATATCGTTTTTAATGCAATAATATGTAAAAATATAAAATTAACTCACCTGTTGTTGTCGTTGATTCCTGATTCCACTGGCACTAGCAGCAATAAATCCACGGTTCCACGGTCCACCACAGACTGACTAGTCATCTAATAAAATAAAATAATTTTCTTGTAACTAAACTAAACTGTCATGAGCCAAAAAGATCAATGGTCCAATTCCGAAAAAATGAAAAACCGACTGATTGATTCTTTTTCCCAGCATATAAAAAGGAAAGAAGGAGAGAAATCATCAACAGCATTTGCAGCAAGCCGCCGCCGCGTGCCGCTGCGGACGTGCATGATCGAGCCCCTTCCATATCTCATCAGAATGATGCCTTCTCTTCCGCGGCTGCAATGTAAACATTGCAGCAACCCAGCAAAAAAAAAAAAAAAGCTGTTGCGCGTTTGAAGCGCCGCAAAATGCCATAATTTTCAGTCGCGGACTCGAAATTTATACAAAATCAGATTTTTATTTTATTTTTTAACATAAAAAGCAGTCCATACCTGTAACTTCTTCTTCTTTCAGCTGCTCCTGTTAGGGGTCGCCACAGCAGATCAACTGTTTCCATTTCTTCCTGTCCTCTGCATCTTGCTCTATCACACCAACCACCTGCATGTCCTCTCTCACCACATCCATTAACCTTATCTTAGGCCTTCTTCTTTTGTTGTTACCTGGCATAGCATCTTTTTCCCAATATACTCTGCATCCCTCCTCAGCACATGTTCAAACCAATGTAATCTTGCCTCTCTGGCTTTGTCTCCAAACCTTCCAACCTGGGCTGACCCTCTAATATACTTATTCCTAATCCTGTCCATCCTCGTCACACCCACTGCAAATCTTAATATTTTCAACTCTGCCACGTCAAGCTCTGACTCCTGCCTTTTTGTCAGTGCCACTGTCTCCAACCCATATAACATAACTGGTTTCACTACTCTCTTGTAGACCTTCCCTTTCACTCTTACTGGTACTCATCTGTCACAAATCACTCCTGACACTCTTCTCCACCCACTCCATACTGCCTGTACTCTCTTCTTCACCTCTCTTCCACACTCACCATTACTCTGAACTGTTGATCCCAAGTACTTAAACTCATCCACCTTCACCACCTCTACTCCCTACATCCTCACCATTCCTCTGTCCTCTCTCTCATACACACACATATATTCTGTCTTAGTCCTGCTGACCTTCATTCCTCTTCTCTCTAGAGCATATCTCTACCTCTCCAGGGTCTCCTCCACTTATTCCCTACTCTCACTACAGATTACAATGCCATCTGCAAACATCATAGTCCATGGGGACTCCTGTCTGAGCTCATCTGTCAACTTGTCCATCACCACTGCAAATAAGAAAGGGCTCAGAGCTGATCCTTGATGTAATCCCACCTCCACCTTAAACGCATCCGTCACTCCCACCGCAGACCTCACCGCTGTCACACTACCCTCGTACATATCCTGTACCACTCTTACATACTTCTCTGACACTCCCGACTTCCTCATACAATACCACAGCTCCTCTCTAGGCACCCTGTCATATGCTTTCTCTAAATCCACAAAGACACAATGCAACTCTGTCTGACCTTCTCTGTACTTCTTCATCAACACTCTCAGAGCAAACATCGCATCTGTAGTACTCTTTCCTGGCATGAAACCATACTGCTGATCACTAATCATCACCTCCCTTCTTAACCTAGCTTCCACTACTCTTTCCCATAACTTCATGCTGTGACTGATCAGTTTAATCCCTCTGTAGTTACTACAGCTCTAACATTGTTCTTTAATAATCATTCCTGATGGTTCCTGCGGCACTTCCAAAGACTCTGGTACTTCACACGCTACAGTGCATGTTACTCAGCCACCTAGGCAAGGGTTGTGCCATTTCTTTAGTTAGTAAATGTTGGTCATAAGATCAGAGAGGTGGAAAGCATCACCACAACTAAGAAAAAGCAGAAAACATACAACTGTGGGTTTTGACACCTTCATCTACTCCTTTGTTTAACATCTTCCAATAAAATTAGATATATAATGCAAACAAAAACAGTCCTAAGATGAAAACCTGGCTGACTGCACATTCTAAAGGGTAACTGATGAAATTAATTCACAGATTGCTCTCTAGTAAGTTCCCAAAACATACAAAGCAAACCAGTACATGGATTGATAAAGCAGTACATAGAGATTGTGAACATTCCAAAAGGATGCTATTTATTTTAAATATTTATTTTATTTACATTTTGGTTACCAGGGTAGAGCACTGATCATATAACGACCAACTGCAGGCTTAACCCAGGTTACAATAACAAAGTTATAAATATATAAATAGATGAACGTAATAATAATAGAATTGTAATAAAAAGTGCAGGCATCAATACATAAGCACAGTAAATAATTACAGAGACACTATGAACTGTAACGTTAGTTTGAAGTAGAAACAGACAGCATGTTCAGCTGTATTTATACAGAATGACAGTACAGAGGTCACAATGGGATAGTCAAAGTAATGTGCAGGAAAACAGCAATTATGAATTGACAAAACTTAGGTACATACTTATGAAGCCTGATAGTTAAGTGTACTGAATGTAGTAAAGAACAAAGTTGAAGGACAGCAGTTTTAGTTTGTGAAGAAGTTTATGTCTCAAGTATACTGGCATTTGAATTTGTGTTGACTGACTAGAAACTGTTTGAATTCTGCCTTGAACATAGCTAGATTAGAAGAGGAGCTGATAAGTAAGAGATTGCATTACTTTTTGGTTTGAGTGTGGAGAAGTGATGGTCCATGCAATGCAATTAAGTAGTAGGGAGTTGAAGTGGAGAAGCGATGGTCCATGCAATGCAGTTAAGTAGCAGGGGGCCGGAGTGGAGAAGTGATTGCCCTTGCAATGCATTTAAGTAGCAGGGAGTTGGAGTGGAGAAGTGATAGTCCATGCAATCTAGTTAAATAGCAGGGAGCTGCAGTGGAGAAGTGATGGTCTGTGCAATGCAGTTAAGTAGCAGGGAGTTGGAATGGAGAAGCGATGATCTGTACAGTGCAGTTAAGTTGCAGGGACCTGGAGTGGAAAAGCAATGGTCCATGCAATGCAGTTAAGTAGCAGGAGGTTGGAGTGGAGAAGTGATGGTCTGTGCAATGTGGTTTAGTTGCGATGAATTGGAGTAAAGGGCCACCAGTCAATTGGCTTCTTAGGTTGTAGCCTGAGGTGACTATGACTGTGACAATAAGTTTCTCATAATATTCAGGAACTCTTGGTGGAGTAGCTTGAAAAGTAAGGAGTCATGTAGAAAATCGACAGTTAGCTTTAGCTAAAATGTGGCAATGGTATTCACCCTTGGGTGAGTTAGTGATGGAACAACACATTTTGTTTCATAAGGTCTGCAGAGTGGTTGTGTTTTTGTTAGAGCTGGTAGCAAATAATGGAAGCCCTATGTGAAGCAGGACTTGAGAAACAATATGAGGATTTATGGACCAGAAATAAGAAGCATTTGAGTTTGGATTTAAATTTTTGACAGTCTTCCTGGAAGTTGAGGGATTGATTGAGCCAGATTCATAGGTGCTGTGAATCACAGTGTCAAATTCTATGAAGATATTAAGTAGTGATACCATCTTATTTAGTTATTTGCTTATTCATTTCTGACAATTAATTTAATGAGGTAGAGCACTGATCCTGCATAACCAATTTCAGGCAAGGCCCAGGGAGTTAACAGACATGTACAAAGGAATGAATAATAAACTGCAACAAATATAACACGTCGAACAACATTTTAACATTGTTTAAAAAAATTGAACGAGTTTCATATTCATATGAAATTGTGACTTTTTGGACCTGGCAATATATTACAAAAGCAGTCATTTCTTAAACAAGAAAGATAAACAGAAAAGGTAGTCTAATTACAATGATCCTGGACCATAAGGAGGCCATTAAATGTATTTAGAAAGGTTATCTCTGAGCCACAAAATGTTATAAAAGTGGCAGATGTGAGTCACACAGATCATGTGATTTTAAAGTGGACTTCACCTGATCATATACAATCTTTTCAGTTACTTTAGATGAGAGACTGGGGGTTAATTATCCAGTTATCTGAGGATCGATAGATCATTTATGGCAGTGGGGATCATCAACTTCCACATCTCTATATCACAGTTTGGAAACTTATAGGTTCATAGGTTCATAGGTTTATACTAGGCTAACTGCCCTAGGGCATTTATAAGCCTAGCTAGCCAGTAGTTATGTTACGCCACCCCTTATGTTAGAAATATCAAGATTTCTCTGAACAGAGCCAGCGAGGTGCTCTGCCTCAAGTCTCTGGGTGATCTAACTTCTAACAAAATCTGTTCATAGTCATAGTGTCACAATACAAGCTACAGTTTATGGCTTTAAAAGGGTTAATCAAAGACCGGGAACTTCCCAAACTCAAAAAGCTAAAAGTCATCCCAAAACCAATATGCAGAAACTCCAGCCAGGTCACTACAAGGTCTACTGAGTGAATACTGTTGAGTTTCTAATATATATGATATAATGTATAGGAGAGAAGGCAGTTTGCTTCTACACATTAGATTTAAAATATTGCACAAACTGCTGTTCAGAATGTACTGCTATAAGCTGTTTCATTCAAAAATGTCTAACCTTTTTGCTATCCAAATTTTCAGAACTTGGCACTGCTGTAGATTGTCCTATTTTGATCTGTTATAAATTGCAGAGTTTGGAATTTTTTTTCTCTTCACCGCTGTATTATTTGTACAAACCTTATGCTCAGGATTTTCTATATATTGTACTCTTTTTATCTGGTTGAAAATCGTCCTGTTTCAGATTTGAACTTTTGGATTTTTTTTCTTCATTATTTTACTTATTTTAAGGTTGCATCTAGGTTGTGACTGAAAATGGTATATTCAGAAGAAGAAAAGCCATCTTGGTTGTTAAACAGGCCAGGCTGCATAACGTTTTGGCAACCTGGCAAAGCACAATTGATCCTTCTAAAGCAGCAGGAAAAAAAAAAAACATGAATAAGAACATTGACTTCTTACAGGAAAACTCTGTCTGAAATCAAGCAAGGCCACCCCCACCCTCTCAAGAGCCTCCACCCTTTGCTTTAAAGATCACAAGTTCTAATGAGAACTGGATTTACATGAAGTGTGGTGACTAGGTCAAGTGCTTCACTGATTACCTTATTACAAGTAATTAAGCAGTCACCACACTTTTCATTAAGGTCTTGATTGTTCAAATTAGTGCACCCGATGAGCTCAGAAAAAAGGAATCTATTAGTAAGGAGTTGCAACTTGTGCTGAAGAAGGTAATGCTCAGACTAACCTTCTGGTTCCCCAACCAAATCAGCGATAGCAACACTAAGCAAGAGAATCGGGTCAGACATACTCACTTGTTTAAGATACAGTGAAAACTACCTGCATTAAACAAAATCCCTCCATAATACTGAAGAATTCCATCACAAGAATCATAGTCTCATCCCTGGCCTAGATATTGAAACTTCCCAGCACTAGAAAGGGATGGCTTACTAACTAGTTAAGACTTTTAAGTGTAGCTTCTAAAATGTACTGCATATGGGGATCTACTGCTCTGTTTGGCTGGGCTGCTTTATGCTCCAGTTCCCTGCTCACACACTGCTACTGGATTGTCTGTTTCTAACTTTATTGCTACCAGTCCCACATACATCAGGGGCATGTTTTGTACTGTCTAGATGGAATCATAACTTGGAATTTTCAGATTTCCCAGAAGTCCAAATTTTTGACTCACATTTTTGGTTTGTTCCTCATAAAAAAACATGGGTTTCTAGCAAATCATTGAAGACTGAAGTCACTAAATAGTGACAGACATTTGAGTTTCAGACCTTCAGAAAAATCATGCTAATACAAAACATGTTATTCTATCAATGTTCTAAGTTTACATGAGCAATGTTTAAAAACTGTGTCTATTTTTGTCCCATTTTCCCCTCATAGGTAGGTACTAGGCTATTGGCCCTGGGGCCTATACAAGCCCAGCCAAAAAGGTACCCTGGCTTTTGCCACCCAAGAAAATTATTTTCCTGTGCCACTGTCGAGCAGAGCCACAGAAGTGATCCCGGGGAGAATTTCCTATTTACCATCCAATCATCAGATTTTTCTTGAAGAGTGCTAATGAGGAGCTTTGTTTGATATAGATAGGTAGTTTATTCCAGAGTATGGGAAGTCTCTGGGACAGGAATCTATCCCTCCGGCATGTTCTGTTTATTGTGGTGACAAGGTTTAGGTCCCTAGAGCATATTGCTTGGAGGGATTGGGATTTCTTTAAGTGGAGCATGTCCAACAGCTCTGAGTTTGACATAGCTTTGTACGTTAGACAGAGATCACCTCTGAGTAGGTGATATGCGACGGAATAAAGGTGGAGTTTTTTGAGACGGTCTCCATAGGGCATCTGTTTGAGACTGGAAATCCTCTTTGTGAGGTATTTCTGTGGCCTTTCCAGTTGTTGTAGATGTCTTGTCAGGTATATACCAAAAGGGGCGTTGTACTCTATAATGGCTCTAATGAGTGATGAGTAGAGGGAAACAATTACCTCTTTTTTTCTGGATGAGAAACCTTTTGTGATGAGGTGTGCCATGTAGAATGATTTCCTGACTACTGTGGTGATGTGATTATCAAAGGAGAGACTACTGTCCACCTGTGTCCCAAGGTCTCTTATCACACTTTCAGTGTTAAGTATACTACTGCCTATGTTGTAGTTCATGGGTACAGAGTTTTTACCAAAGGGGATGACAATGCACTTTTTGGCATTGAGCTTGAGGCCATTGCTTTGACACCAGGCATCTGTCTCAGTGAGTCCCTTTTGCAGGATGTCCACATCGTTAAGAGTTTCGATTATGGCTCCTAGTTTGCAGTCATCTGTGAACTTAATTAGCCAAAGGCCTTCTGTGTTAGTCTGTACTTCAGAGAAGTAGATACCAAACAGGAAAGGACCCAGCACTGAACCCTGTGGTACTCCACTTGTCACTGGTCTGAAGTCGGATTTGGAGTCTGCTACTTTCACAGTGTGGGTTCTGTCAGTGAGCCAGTTGGCAACCCATCTTGTGACATAGGGATTTATACCTAGTTTAGTGAGTTTATCTATAATTCCAGAGTGGGGGATGGTGTCGAAAGCCTTGGCAAGATATAGATAGGCTGTGTGAACCACCTTACCCTCGTCTATGGCTTTGGTGACTGCTTCAAAGAAGTCTATCAGGTTTAGGAGACATGATCTGCCTTTTACAAACCCGAACTGGGTGGGGTCCAGAGTTTGGAGATTACCAATGTCTTTGTTTATGAGTTCCATGATGATACGTTCCATGGCCTTGCAGACCAGGCTTGTCAGGCTAATGGGGCGGTAGTTCCCGGGGTCCATGGTGGCTGCCACCTTGTGGAGTGGGATAACCATTGTGGTGCGCCATTCAGCAGGCACAAAGCCTGAGGTGAGGCTATGATTGAACATGGTACTTAGGTGGGGTGCCAGTTCATTCTGTAGTTCATGTAGAATGCAGCCTGGGATGTTGTCTGGTCCCATGGATGCTGTGTTCTTGGCTTTGGAGAGTGTGATTTTTACCTGTGCAGCCATGATTACAGGAACTTTGCATTCGTCCGGTATAGAGATGGGCTCTTTAGGGGGTGAGAGGGGGGGGTAAAGTTAGCACTGAACCTATCTGCCAGGATGTTGGCAATATCAGTTGGGTCTGTATGTTTAGTGCCATTGTGCTGTAACTCAGAGCAGATCTGAGTGTTGCAATTGAGATTCTTGACATAACTATAGAATGCTTTGCGGTTGTCTTTAGAATCAGTGGCAATTTTGTTTTCGTAACTAGCTTTGGAAGATTTTATCAGGGATCGCAGCTTCTTACTGAGGCTGACCAGGGAGCTCCTCCAGTCATGGGATTTTACTCTCTTTTGCAACCGTTTCTTCCTCCTGTTGTACAGCTTGTTTATGGCAGGGGACCACCAGATTGGCTTCCTTTTTTTGGAGGATAGCATCTTGGTTCTGTTTGGAATAGCATGATCCATGCACTCGTGTAAGTGCTTATAAAGTGCAATTGTGTAGGTTTCAGTAGTCGTAACTATACTGTCCATCTGCATGGGTGTCATGAAGTTCACCACTTCTATCTTAAGAAGCATGAAGTTGGCTTTAGAGAATTTTTACCATGGTTTCCTTAATGGGGGGTGGGGGCAGGATGTGGATATCTAGGGTAATTAGTTTATGGTCGGATCGGACCAATGAAGCATTGACTTCAGGTGTGGAACACCGGTTACTCATGTTGGTAATGACTAGATATAGGACATTCTTGCCCCTGGTGGGGATGTGGAGAAATTGATAAAGCGCATTGGAGTTTATGAATTCCAGAAAGCGTTGAGTGAAGGAGTTGGTACATGAGTAGTTTTCCCAGTTAATGGTGGGGTAGTTGAAATCAGCCAGAAATGATATAATATTAGTCAAACAACAATTAACAGTACAAAACTCTAAAGTGCCAGAAAAATATACTTAGCTCTGTATATCTCCAGATAGTCTGAAGAGCACTCTGTCAATCAGGACACACTCCCCCATTAATTTTGGCCTTGTCCAGAATTCTTGCACTACAAGGTTTGAATGTTTCTGTGTGTGTGTGTGTGTGTGTGTGTGTGTGTGTGTGTGTGTGTGTGTGTGTGTGTTTATAACTGTTATCTAACATTCCCTCTGTTTATCTTGGATCTTCATCTAGTTTGCATGGTTTCTAATGGTCGGTACTGGTAACACAATTTGGCTCTAAGCTACGCTGAGTTGCTTGGGGAATCGCATATTGTTCCTCACACTTTGCTGCTATTATTGGTTTATAAAAAAGTTTGCTGCTGGTAGGTCAATTGCTGAAACTATTATTTCAATAGCTCTTTGTTGTCAACAGACTACTTCATAACCATCATGAATGGCTTTTGATGCCTATATTTCCTTTTGTACTTACATTAGTTATCAACGGTAACTATATTTGCCAGTATCTACTGATACATTTTATTTTGTACATGGCTAGTCATCAACAGTAAGTATATTCGTCCGTATATAAAAATGTGGTAACTGAGTCTGATAAATCTTAGAAGCAATTATTTTGTGTACATGAGCCTTCGGAATCTGAAGGATGAGCTTTACAGCATCCTAGAACAGATCACTGCATGGCACCCAAGCCTACCGACTCCTTGAAGTATGTGTTTTCTGGCATCTGAGACAGCATCTTTTCATTCTGCTATTGGCAAGCAAACCAAGATGTTTGAAGTGCAGAGGATGTGTGGCATGACTAAACTGGTTCAGTATATCATTCCAGTCCTTGGTAATTCAGGCAATTGGCATACAGGGATGCCAAGTCTATAGCAATCCCTTCTGCTGCCAGCTGAATTGCATGTGGTATTCTGAGATTGTGCGAGAAATGTGTAGTGTACACTGACAACCAACAACCACTGGGCAAGCATGACATGATTTGTGAGAGATGTAATTATCTATATAATCCAGAGGTCACCCTCCCACTTATATATACAATCATTAAACAAGACATAAACTCAACCACACCTCCAAGAGATCTCTCTCAACCTAGCAGCAATTCAGTAACACAACTCCAGCATACTGGCACAATTTAGCATTTCTGCAGACTGCAGACTGCAAACCTTCAACTGCCACAGTCCATATATCAACGTAGAAATGGTGCCTGGATCTGTGGTGTCTCAACTGTCCTATAGTCCTTAAAAAGATAAAGTAAGACTATGGTATGATAATGGCTCTTGTAGGTCTGAATGCCCCGAGGCACTCGACCAAGATGGACATACCAGAGGTTCTTTAAATAATCTTACCAAGACAACACTGATATCCAGACTGCATTTTTATATATCATGGATAAAGGAAAAAAAAGGTCAAAAATAAAAAGAAGACTGCGCACACAGGTACCAGAACAAGAACATGGCAACTCCTCGTGTAGGCACTGGTGCCAGGGCTGCAAAAAAAGCAGTGTAGAATCTACAGAACATGGAAGCAGTCCTACCACAGAGTTAGACCACACTGCATATGCCCCACCCACCACTGCAGTACAACGAAGAAACAGTTCACATAAAGCAAAAAAAAAAAAACTGTAAGGCCATAAGGCCATGCCAGAGGCATAGAGACAATAAAGTAATCACTGAGGATAAGAAAGAGGTTATGGATTGTTTCTATTATGTATTAGATATAATCCAACATTTCCACAAAGACGATAGCACCAAGATCACAAATGAAATTAGGGGAAAGAAAAATTAATACATCAGAAAAAACAAATAAAAGCTACAAATAAAATGTAAGATCTATAATAGAACAACTCAGATCAAAACAATATTTAGAAAAAGAAACAGTGGAAAAAAGATGCAACTGAGGAAATTTTACAAGATAAAGAACAAAATACAGAATCTATCAAAATGCATAAAAAGAAATGTGGACATGGGAGAAGAACAACAGTTCAGATATGGTGTAATAATTAAGCAGAAAAGAAAGCTGTACAAACCAATATGATCTTTGCAGTTCCACACATGCTTGAAGATTTGTACAAGTAAAGGCATCTAGACATACATTTTACAAAGGAAAGAATAAGAAAACAAAAACAAAATGTATTTAAAAGCAAAACAATTGGTGAGGTAGAAATGCAACAAATAGAATTTGAAAAGGCAGACCAGCATAGACGTGATGGGCTTAGGATGGAGACTCTGATACAGGCAATATCACATTATGATGAGTCAATTAATGCCCAGAGAATGGCGCAAAAGACAGAACAAGTCACTTGTATGTAGTATATGCCACAAATCAAAGTTCTGCAATCTTCTGCAGGATACTTGGATAAAATTCCAGTTGGGTTTGCACATCAAGGAGAAGGCCAGGAAACAGAGAACAAAGAGGACACCCTCAGCCAAGAAGAAAATGATCTAAGGGAAGATCTGCTTGATATAATAGAAACAGAGACATATTAAGATAAGTGAGACAAATGGACTACAGAAATCAAATAAGAAACAGAATGTTAGAAGACTGATTAACACAGAAACACAGTTATTATTGTTGCTTGTCTCATGCATTCAAAAGAGATGATGAAGCAGCGTATGGGTTCAAGATATTCATTGTACATAAACACATCAGGAACTGTAAAATCCAACAACAGGGATGAAAACCACAGAGCGGCACCCAACCAAAAATATTCAGATCCTTTAATAAAATTAAACACTTTTCGTTTGTCACAGTATACAAACTTCTTCAGACAAATGAAACCATAAGCAAGAACACATTAAATATAAAATCAATTAACAGCTCAATGAGTCAATGAAGTCATTTAAAGGAGAAAAATCCCTTAGAAGAATTTTCAAAAACACCGCTACACTAACTGACGTTACAAATGAACACTTTACATATTGGTCCTAAAATCACTCTCAAAGATGTAACATTTGAACATTACCATTAAAAACAAAACTGTAAAGTGACACTAAAGTACAGTACTAAACAAGCCTGACATACACCTTGCTTGTAGTTACTGTAACTAAGATGTATTATCTAGTAAGACTCTTAAACTTAAGAATGCTACTAATTGAACAGCCCTCATTTTGAACAACATCAAATTAGACGTGGTAGGACAGTTGGCATGTATAAATGTCAAGCTTGTAATTACTGCAACATGTCATTGAATCAAATAGATTTAAAATCCACGACCAACAATATAAGTTGAACTTGAGAGTGAACTGTAACTCAAGAATGATAGTCTATCTAGCTCAGTGCCAGTCCTGTTTAGCCTTCTACGTTGGTAAAACGGAGAGGAGACTTCGAGTACCGTATTTATGAACATATTTACGCTATTAAAAAACACAAACTAGGTAATAGCTTGGCTAAGCATATCTCACTGTACCATGACCATAGTTTTAAATTTATAGTGATAGACCAAGTATTTCAGAACCTTCGCGGTGGTCCGGTCCCACTAAAACTTGAGCAACTCGAGTTGGGTTGGCAGATCAGGTTAAATGCATACAATGTGCCCGGTTTAAATGAGGGCTGTTCAATTAGTAGCATTCTTAAGCTTAAGAGTCTTACTAGATAATACATCTTAGTTACAATAACTACAAGCATGGTGCATGTCAGGCTTGTTTAGTACTGTACTTTAGTGTCACTTTGCAGTTTTGTTTTTAATGGGAATGTTCAAATGTTACATCTTTGAGAGTGATTTTAGGACCAATATGTAAAGTGTTCATTTGTAATGCCAGTTAGTGTAGCGGTGTTTCTGAAAATTCTTCTAAGCAATTTTTCTCCTTTAAATGACTTGATTGACTCATTGAGTTGTTAATTGATTTTATATTTAATGTGTTTCTGCTTATGGTTTCATTTGTCTGAAGAAGTTTGTATACTGTGATAAACGAAAAGCGCTTAATTTTATTAAAGGATCTGAATATTTTTGGTTGGGTGCCGCTCTGTGGTTTTCGTCCCTGTTGTTGGATTTTACATCAGGAACTGGAACTGGAACATGTACTTAAGTTAAATGATTCACTCATCGCAAGTGCATCTCCTTTCATGACTGCATTTACTCTGGCTGACTGTACAAAAATAGCACTGATCTCACACATGCTCAGTAACTTATATGCGTGTGCTATGTAGCTACAATGGCTGACTAGGTACAATACACACAATGATCTCTATCCTCCCCCTTTAATTTGTTCAACATGCAATAGGAGAACAAAACATTTTACATGCTAGGTATTACATCAACATTTCAACAAATGAATTCAAGTCCACGTCACTGTGTATTTTGGAATGGGTCTGGAAATTCTACCCGATCTGATCAAATAGAAATTATGACTGGGTTTAGCAAGAGGGACAGTCTCTGGGGATTCTTTCTCAATAGGAGCTTCAGGGGTTACATCAGGATTACTTGATGAATGTACACTGTCTCCTAGAATTTGAACAAGTGTAGAGTTGCTCTGAGAAATAGAGTCCTTGGCATAAGGCAATCTGCTGCATCACTGGTTCGTAGACTGGAAATATATGTCTTTGATTCCTCCTGAAATAGATTCCTTCTTCTTCACAAAGATTTTTTTACAATACCCACTCTGTCAAATCCTTTAGATGTTTGCATTCTCACAGTTTTTCCTTGTCTTAAGGTTTGCTGGACTTGTTGTAGTACAACTTTTGTGACTGATGTTTTTCTCAAAAGTTGAGCCTTTTGACCATTTTGTTGTTCTTCACATTTGGTACTAACTATTGTTTATCATCAGTAAAGTTGTTCTCATCTGTCTGGACATTAATCTGTGCAGGTGAACCACGCAAATTATCTCGAGGAATGTTTCTGAAATTGAGTAAGTTAAGAAAAACATTGGTATTATCTCTGTTAGATTTCTCCAACAAATATTTCGCACTTTGAACTGCATGCTCAGCTAATCCATTGGATTGTGGATACTTAGGAATAAAGTATCCAAAGTCCCAAGACTCAGCAAATTTCTTAAACTGCTGACTTGTAAACTGTACACCATTGTCAGAAAGTCTTTGTACAGACTACCATAGACAGAAAAATGTCTCCTCAACTTAGTAATTACTGTGCTGGATGTCAAGTTAGGAACTAGGTCATTTTCAAACAAATTCAAATAAGAGTCTACTAAAACGAGGTCATGTTGACATTCCATTCAAAAATATCAGTAGCAGTCATTGACCATGGTAATATAGGAATCTGGTTTAGCTGAAGTGATTCTTTTTGTTGGTGCGATTTAATACTAATGCAAACTGAACATGCTAGAGTTTCCTTCTTTCTATATTTTGACATTGAAGGCCAAAATACTAAGTCTCTTACCCTTCTTTCATTAGAGTCAGTACCTGGGTGACCATGATGCAAAATTCTGATATATTCCTTTTGCAAAGCTGTAGGAATTATGATTTTAGGACCTTTCATGATGATTCCAGCTTCCATCATGAGCTCATCTCAGTAAGAAAAAAAATTGCTGTATATCTAGTGGTAAACTGTTTTGTCATATTGGCATCTTTGACTGATAACATTTGAATCTTCTGGAGAATTGGGTCTGAAGCTGTATGATTTCTAAGCTCAAGATGTGATGATGAAAAATGTCTGAGTTCCATAACTTTAAAAGTCTGCATTTTAATTTTCATGTTGCTCTGTTGTTTGTCTGGGTGCTCGTGACAAAGCATCAGCCAGGTATAGATATTTGCCTTTGGTGTAGTCAATATTGAAATTGTACTTTTGCAATTTTAACATCATGCATTGCAGGTGTGCTGGGGCTGTATGTATTGACTTTTTCAAATTTTCACTAGAGGTTGGTGATCAGTCTCTATTTGGATAGGTCTTCATAAATATAATCATTGAACTTCAAACATGCAAACACTACTGCCTAAACTCTTTCTCTATTTGTGCATAATTCATTTCTGTTTGGGTTATTAAAGTTCTGGATGCATAGGCAACTGGTATGCCTTCTCAAAGGCATGCTGCACCAAGAACATACTTTGAAGCATCACACGGAAAAGTTACAGGTTTGCAAACATCATAATATCTCAATGTGTGTGGATTGGCAATTTTCTTTTTCAGAATATTAAATGTTCTTTGGTGTTGTTCCAACCAAGACTAGTTTAAGTTTTTGTGTATCAACTCATGGAGTGGTGCTAAAAGCTCACTCAGGTCTGTGATGAACTTTCCTAAATAGTTGATCAGACCAAGAGAACGTTGTAAAGATGTGACATTTTCTGGAAATGGCATCTCAAGAATTGCTGCTTGCTTAGATGGATCTGGCTGTAATCCAGAAATTGCAAACAAATGACCCACATAAGTAACTTCTATCAGCTTGGATTTACATTGATGAGGATTCAGTTTAAGATTAATTTTACATGCATGGCCTAGACCTTTCCTTAAGCTTCTGTCATGTTTGTCTTCACTGTAGTGTATAGGAGCTAGCAAGTTAGGCTGGTGCATGGCAAGAGCACTTGTTAGACCCAAAATTAGAAAAAATGTAAAATAAAATAAATAAAATAAATTAATTGATGAGTGGAGTTCCTCCATAAAAAATCACTTTCAGCAAGTTGTGGCAGCAATGATTTCTTTTTAAAGGGAGTTTCCTCTTCTTCAAGTTGATGTGACCTATGCGTTGATATATATGTCTGTGGGAGGCCAGGGGTCTTGTCTCCCTGCAAAAAACACTTAAAAAGTGTTTTTTTTTTTACATTTCATGTAATGAAGTTTGGGGATTATGATCATCAGTGCATTCACTTTTGCTTATTCATAGTGGAAACAGGTACTCCAGTGGCAAACACCTGTGTTAATCATTTGATGTCATACTGGGAATTCTTATTTGTATTAAATGAACGTAATTATTACTATAAGATAACATTATTCTACAACCATTTTATAGATTATATTTTTCTTATACGGGGTGGTTCACAGGAGGAGTAGGTGTGATCTGTTGAGTTCTTAACAAACAGTTTTTAAAATTTAAGGTAACTTTGTCCGCAGACAGTATTAATTTCATGGATATTGTTTTAATAAAAGATAATATGGGTCATGTTGCTACCTATATTCATAAAAGACTACTAGAAGGAATATGTATTTACACAGATCAAGCATGCAACCATGTAATATCTTTAAATTACAATGAAGGGGAGATGCAAACTGATGCGCATAAAGCAGTAAAGCAACTAAAAGACCTAGAACAAGTTGTAATGTAAGGTTAGGACAAAGAGATGTTACAGGATATAAAGAAACATGATGAATTAATTAATTTAACATAAATTCCATTTTCTGGTACAGAGGTGTCATATTCAAAGTCTGAACAAGGAATGAAACAAAAACGTGATCAGCTCAGAAATTTGTTGATGCATAGTACAGCTACAACTGCAGTAAATGGTGCATTAATAAAAAATCTTGCATATTTTGTAATCATTTGATGGAATGAGAAATGATTGGTTTCATACCTGGTTTTTTCACTGATGAAAGTATTTTGGTTTCTGATACAATGGATTTTTGTAGGAAAATTAACTTGAAATTATTTTTTCAACAACAAGATCAAACTGACAATGCTCAAAGATCATCTGATTTTAGATTTCACAAATCTACATTTAACCCTCCCATGGATAAACATGTTGCTGTTTTCCAGCAGGCGGTTATAAAAGATATACACTTCAATTTGGGTTCTGTTGACACTATAAAGCATAACATGTCTAGGAAGGAACAAATAGCACTCACACATCTCAGAAATAATACGGATATTGTTATTAGTTCTGCCGACAAAGGGGGTGCGGTGGTGGTGATGGATACTGAGTATTATGTGAATGAAGGTCTTAGACAACTTTCCAACCATCATCATTACATGAAGATGGAGATTGATCCTACTCCAGGTTTTGCCTTGGAAATTAATGAATTTTTGGAAAAGGCTGTAGAATCTGGAATTATCTCTGATAAAACCAAAACTCATTTGACGGTTAAGGATCCTACGAAACAACAACTTTATCTACTTCCTAAGATTCATAAGTCCATTGATCAGCCACCAGGCAGACCGATTGTATCTAGCATTGGGTCACTCACTGAACCCTTGTCTGTTTTTCTAACTGAAAAATTGAAACCACTGTTAACATGTGTTAGAGCAAGAATCAAGGACACGACTGAATTTTTGCAGATAGTCTCCGAGTCTCAATTGGACCCTGAATGGCTTATGTGTACCCTTGGTGTATCCTCGCTTTATACCAGCATCCCTCATTGGGCGGGTATTAATGCCTTGGAATACTGGCTAAATAAAACCAATTTATACCCCCCAGGGATGAACACCTTATTGTTGTGTATGGCTGAACACATTCTAACTAAAAATGTTTTTATTTCCAACAAAACTGCTATTGGCAACTACAGGGTAATGGCTATGGGTGCATCCTTTGCACCCATTTATGCTGATCTTTTATGGGCTACATGGAAGATATGATTTTATATGACCTTTGCACAACATATATCTACCTGAGATTGATATATGGAGAAGATACCTGGACGACTGTTGGCTTATATGGAAAGGAGGTGAGGAATACCTCCAGGAATTTATTCAACATTTGAATGGGAACATCTGGGGTATAGAATTCACTGTGGAATATAATAGGAGTGCAATCAGTTATTTGGATGTCAATTTAATTAGACAGGAGGATAACACTCTTAGAACGTCCATACACAGAAAATTCTCACAATATAATACCCTTCTACATGCTGATAGTTTTCATCCGAAACATATTATTCGAACATACCAAATCACAGTTTGTGCGGATGAAAAGGATTTGTTCCTCAGTGGATGATCTTCAGAGTCATCAAATGGATCTAACCAAGAGATTTTTGTCCAGAGGTTATTCCACTGCACTATTGAGTCAGCAGTCCAATTTAGTAATGCTAAATCCAGGGATTCTCTTCTCCAATACAATACTAAAACTCATAATGAGGAATCAGATGTATGTAGATTTGTCACCACTTATGGCAGGAATAGTGCCAATTTAGTAAATATTATTAATACTCATTGGAATATATTGAATTCTCATCCATTGTTGGAAGATTATCTCAGAGAACGATGTTATTTTTCCTATAGGAAAGGCAAAACTTTAGGGAATTTATTTTCACACTATAAAAAACCAGGGTCATGGATCACACTCCAACTCAAAGAACACTTACTGGAGATAAACTTTCAGGCATTTATCCATGTGGACATTGCAGTTTTTGTAACTATATTTTCAAAACTACCTTTTCACTAGTAGGAACACTGGACAAATATTGTTTATCATCAGTAAAGTTGTTCGTCTGTTTGGACATTAACTGCAGTTCAGACTGCAAATTATTTCGAATGTTTCTGAAATTGAGTAAGTTAAGAAAAACATTTGGTATTATCTCTGTTAGATTTCTCCAATTTTGCCACTTTGTACTGCATGCTCAGCTAATCCATTTTATATTGGAATAAAGTATCCAAAGTTCCAAGACAGTTTCTTAAACTGCTGACTGGTAAACTGAACACCATTGTCAGAAATTAGGAACAGAAGATTAACTAATGCACTATATAGACATGTTATCAAACATCCCACTGCCAAATTTACATTCACCATCATTGATCATATCATAGGAATCGATCTTTTAAAACAGGTTGGCATGATATCTTAAATACCAAAGAAAAAGGTGGATCATAGTGGTAAACTTGGGGGCTTTTCCTCCTGGATTAAATGATAAATTATAATTTGTGGAGAATTGGGTCTGAACCTGTATCACTTCTAAGCTCAAGATTACGATGAAAATGTACTTATTTCTTATCAGGTTGCATTGCTTAGGTTTTGCATTTCAGCTCATTTTAGGATACTGGGTGCTGGTGACAAAGCATCACCAGAATTCTTATAACCTGACTTTGGTGTAGTCAATATTGAAATTGTACTTTTGGGCAATTTTAACATCATGCATTGTATGTGCTGGGGCTTTATTAAGTTTGTTTATTATCATTGATATACCAGTATCTGTGTCTCTTTGGATTTTTTCATTATAATCATTGAGATATGCATGCAACTCAGGCAAACTCTTTCTCTATTTGTGCATAATTCATTTCTGTTTGGGTTATAATATCTCAATGTGTGTGGATTGGCAATTTTCTTTTTCAATTACTTTGGTGTTGTTCCAAGACTAGTTTAAGTTTTTGACTTATCAGGAGTGATGCTAAATAGATCCTCAGGCCTTGATGAACATTATATAAGATGATGACCAAGTGCTTTTTGCTGACTATACTAGAAATGGCATCTCAAGAATTGCTGCTTGCTTAGACGGATCTGGCTGTAATCCAGAAATTGCAAACAAATGACCCACACAAGTAACTTCCATCAGCTTGGATTTACATTGATGAGGATTCAGTTTAAGATTAATTTCATGTGCATGGCCTAGAACTTTCCTTAAGCTTCTGTCATGTTTGTCTTCACAACTGCCACCTGCAATAATGTTGTCTACTATGACAGCACATAGATAACCAGGAAAAATGTTGTTGCATCACACGTTTAAATACATCACTGGCAGAATTTATCCCAAATGGCATTCTCAAAAATCTGTACCTTCCAAATGGTGCACTGAAAGTGGTTAACAATGAAGATTTGCAATCCAATGAAATTTGCCCAAATTAACGTTTTGCATATAAGACTGAAAAAATAGTGGCATTTGGCTCAAAATGCTATATCAGATAAATGCAGTGCATATGAACATATATTCAATAGGCAGAATATGAATTGGACTGCCTGGTTGCATGAAAGTAAATATAGTTTTAAGAATATGTATAATGAAAGCTTTCATGGTAAAACATATAAAGAAAATGTGGACTGGTTTCAAAACTGTTTATATAAATATAAGTCTTTACAAATAGATAATTGGTATTTACAGGAATGTGTGCAAGCTAAGATAGCCCCAAAAGGACTACGGGTATATAAATACCCAAATAATGTATCCGAAGATTCTACATATCATAAAGAACTAATAGAAGTGTTTGATAAATTTGTTTTTTCTATTATGGAGTTAATTATGACATATAATAAAATGGAAATAAAAATGGAAAAGGTTTTAGTCGAGATTGACAAAGTTAATAAACTAATAGTTGAAGATCTTTTATTTAGTGTAGATTAGAAGAAGAGAAAAATAAATATTATAACATAAAATATAAGATAGAAGAAAAAATAGAATACTTGATTAATAGAAAGAATAAGAAGTTTAATAGGGATATAAGGGAATATAAGGATCGTATATGCTACCCTAGACCCAGATATAATGGATTAATAAAAATGGATATGATTGAAAATAAGGGCTATAGACAGGTTAATCACCAAAACAAGCCTTATTTTGAAGATCTGGATACTTTAGATGAATTTAAGGAAAACTTTATTTCGGAAAAAGAGGGCAGAATAGAGGAAAGGGCCCCTTTAGAAAAGGCCCTTGTGAGGAGAATAGAACAGATAAAAAACAGGTTTCCGAATGTACAGCAGTAATACAGAGGGAGGTAATATGTCCTTCGTAGAACAGTACTTTTAGTAGCATTAATAGGATAAGTGAATGTGTATTTCAATGGAAGAAGTATAAGATTTTTAATTATAGCACTTATGAGATTAATGAAGATTTTTTTCATTTATTTATAAAAGGTTTTAAATTTGTACCTACCCAAAGTATGGATATAAATAAATTAATTAATTACTGATGTAAAACTGTTTACAAGAAAGAATAATTTAGAGTTTTTAATGTCTAAAGAAGGTAATAATGACATGGTACAAAATAATAGTTTACGGAGAAAAAAATATATAACCCCAATTAAAAAGTTATGAGAATATAGTGGAAAATGAACTTCGAAAAAAGGTAAAACAGATTAAAACTAAATTTAATTTAACAAAAGAAGAAAGAGAATTATTATATTCTATTAAGAATAATGAGAATTTTAGGGTACATAGACCTGATAAAGGAGGAGGTACTATTTTAATGGATGCTATTATGTATACAGCAAAAATGATGAAAATATTAGAGGATGCACAAAAATATATGAGACTTTCTATAAATGAAGTTAACATTGTCTATGCCAAGACAGATTGTGCTTTATATGATATGTTGTTAGAGGAAGGATAGATACAGGTATTTATAACTATTTGAAAACAGATAAACCGATTATACCCCTCATTTTTGGTGTCCTGAAAGTCTCTAAAAATATGGATAGTTCTCCTATGAGGCCTTTTGTTGCAGCAGGTGGTAGAAAACCCATTCTTTAGCCATATATATATATAGATAAAACATTAAAGAGATATAATATAGGTCAACATGGATGCTTAAAAGACTCATGGGATTTTCTTAGAGAAGTAACTAATAATATGTATCATGATAATATTATTTATGTGACAATAAATGCTGTAGATCTTTTTTCTAGCATCCCTCATGTTATTGGCCTTCAGTAGTTTGATGAAGCTATACAAGAGATAGGTCAAAATAATATTAATGAATACAGTGTATTACTTGAATGTATGGAAAAACTACTGTATAATAACTATGTTGCATTTGAATAAGAATTTTATAAGCACATTAGTGATGTCCCTATGGAGACAAATTGTGTCCCCACATACACCAATATAGTTTTACATATGTGGGAGAGTAAATTCATTTTCCCATCCTGCTATGTTCAATATTGGACTTTATATAAGAGATTTTTAGATGACATAGTTATTTTCTGGAAAAGCACCATGGAATTATTAATAGAGTACAGCAGACTACAAATGTTTTACATTTTATATATAAAACAATTAGAGATAAAGGGGACTATTTGGACATAACCATACATGGATTAATAGATAGACAGGTATTTAAATTTACCCTGTATAGAAAATAAACATTTTCCAGCTTGTATTTGTATAATACAAGTGCGCATTCCTTACATACAAAAACATAATATAGTGAAGGGACAGCTAATAACAGCATCCAGAATGATATCAGAAGAAGATTTTTTATTAGACTGTGACAATAATAAAAAGATGTTTATGGAAAGAAAGTACTCATATAAGATGGGAAAGGAAATTTTTGAAGAAGTGGTAAGGGGTAGAACAAATAAATATCAACAACCAATACTAGGTAAAAAAGAACAACTTGAAGTTAATGCAAATTCAGTAGTTACTATAATAAATAAGATGAGGAACAACAGGATGGTTTTTGGAGGGGCTTTTAGTTTACATTACAACAACATATATACTTCTAAAGTACAGGATATAATAGTCAACTATTGGCAATTATTTAGGGGTTTTACTAATGAAGAAAAACTTTTTGAACAACCTATTAAATTTGCGTATAAAAAGGGCAGAAATTTGAAAGAGATATGTGAATCTCAGAAAGAATATTTAGCTCAAAAAAGATAGGCACATATAAATGTGGTAGATGCCCACAGTGTGTGTGTGTGTGTGTGTGTGTGTGTGTGTGTGTGTGTGTATATATATATATATATATATATATATATATATATATATATATATATATATATATATATATATATTAGTAATACAGATAACGGTCAGCCACGGTGGTGCAGCGGTTAGCATTGTTGTCTCACAGCAAGAGATTCTCCGGTTTGATCCTCAGCTGGGGTGCCTTCTGTGTGGAGTCTGCATGTACTCCCTGTGGTCGCGTGGGTTTCCTCTGGGTGCTCCGGTTTCCTCCCACATCCCAAAGACATGCTGTAGGTGGATTGGGCACTCAAATTGGCCCTAGGCGTGAGTGCGTGCATGTGTGTGCCTTCTGTGGAAGGTTGTGCGCCGGGCTGGCAACTCGACACCTGTAAAACTCTATTGCCAATCATGAGTGGACAGGTGATTCGCTGTGACGACCCCTAACTGGGAAAAGCCAAAAGAAGAAGGAAGTAACATAAATAACATTTACATACCTAGTAGGGATATATTACTTAAAGCAAAACAGTATTGTAACTGTGAAAGTTCAGGCTTAGTATATATGGCTATATGTGGGCACTGCCAAGGTTTCTATGTGGGCAAAACTGAAAGAACTTTAAAGAAACGTATATATGATCATCAGTATAGTATCAGGACAAAAAAATCACAATAATACCTTATACAAACATACTCTAAGTTGTTATTTAGCTAAGTATATGTTTTTTGTTCTGGGGGTTGTAATTAAAAATAAAAGGGATGGCCCATGGGAGGAAACCATAGAATACAGAGAAATATATTGGCAGATAGCCCTACAAGCCAATGAAAGTCCAGGAATGAATGAAAACATATCCTTGGTTCCAGTATTAAAACTGAGAGCAGCTAGACTTTAATGGTTGTGGTTTTTAACAGTTTTAAGTATTGTGATTTTTTTGTTTTTTAGTACATATTTAGGAGGATAGGTAATTTTATATGAGAAATGTATTTATTAGATTTGATATAATAGGAAATGTGTATATATTAAGTTTTGTGGTTTTAGGATGTTATGTAAATTGTTTCTAGTATCAGATACATATTTTTATAAAAATTGATAAAATATATTTCCATTGCTTATGGTAAGTGATTTGTCAACATACTTAGTGAGCCTGCACACATCTGTGTAAGAAAATACGAATGAATTGTATATTGTCTATATTATTTATGTAATAGAGATTGTAGCTTTAAACTAATAAGGTGTTTCTTATTGGATTATTAATGTAAGGTAGAGTATTTAAACACCGCAACTGTGATTATTTTATAACCTGAAGAAGTCTTAGCTTTGTAAAGATGAAAAATGCGGTGATGAAGTTAATGCATTTAGTTTTTATTTTTAACTAGTGGAGCCTGCTATTAATAACATTCATTGAATTTATCGGAGGCTTGTTTACTCCATTTTTCCTACTATGCTTCTGTGGTGGATAATAGTTGGCTTTTGCGCTAAGCACAGTGTTCCTCGTGGTTTGTGTACTTCTTCTACTGAGCACATTTGATGATGAGGATGTTTAAGTACTTTGTTTAAGCCTTGTGGATCAATACATATTCGGATATCGTCTGAGTTTTTCCTAGGAGCTATGACCATGGAGGATACCCATTCAGATGGTTCTTCTACTGGAGTAAGGACACCCAAATTCACCATTTCGTCTAGTTTTGCTTTTACATTTCTCATCATTGCTACCAGAATCTTTCATGCTGGTCTGACAACTGGGCTTACTTCATGGCTTAACTTCATTTTATATGTGACCGGGAGTTTGCCAAGCTCGTCTTTGAAAATATCAGCATAGTCACAAAAAAATGGTCTATGTAAAACTATCGTGATTGTTCAGACTTATATGGTCGACGTCTTTATTAAATGAAATCCATCCCATTCTCAGAGTGTCTTTGAGGCCTAACAGTGACTGCATGTGCCTTTTGACTATGTAAAACTGCAAGTCATAGCTGTTCCCAGCAGAATGGCATGAAAGAACTATTGCGCCATTAGTTTGAATCTCTTCACCACCACCATAAGGAACTAGTTTTGCACACTTTGCTGAATCAAGTTTCTCACCAGCCTTTACTTTAACAAACATTTGTGCTGATATAACATTGCATCTGGATCCAGTGTCTACTTTAAGCTCAACATGTTTCCCATTAATATGTACAGTACAACATATTTTGCTCTTTGCTGCCACCTAACAATCTGCTACATTAACTGTTTCATCAATCACAGAGACACCATCAACATAGAAAGTTTGCTCGCAGTTCTCTATTTGATCTACCTGCTTCTTTGGATGCTCTCTTTTAATAAAAGTATGTGCCACTTTAGACTTGCAAAGCTTTTGAAATTATTCCACTTTTTACATTGTGACATTGCTGACCAAAAGCACTTCTCTCATTTAGGTTTGTGGCTGCCTCCACAATTACGACAGTTAACAATAAGATCAGGGGTAGAAAACAACCTTTTCAGTTTATAGGTAGGGTTGCGTGGTAGCACATTCTTTGGTTTATATTGCTTTTTTACTTTTTCATCTTAGCTTTCTGTTGTACACTATCAACATTTGTACTGGTAGATTCTGCAAGCATACTTTTCTCATTCGTAAACATATTTGTGTGTTTTTCTGTAAGCTCATCTATTTGACTAATCTCTATGGCTTTGCTCGACATTAAATGATTGTCTTGAAGCACAGTCTTTCTCTCTGCATCATTAACACGACACGTAAATCTGTCTTTTATAAGCTCATCTAGAAAATCACCATATCTTCATGTTTTAGCTTTATTTCTCAACTCAGTAATATATGCTGCTATAGTTTTACCAGGCTTTTTATTTCTTGTATAAAATATGTAAAAAGTAATATCTTTCGGCTTTTCCCAGTTAGGGGTCACATACTACATATGTGCACATATGTGTAAAATACGTTTTAACACTTAATGCAAAAAAAACACATTGCAAATTAGGTAAATTTTACAGACATACATTTTACATAGATAAACCCACAAGAAGAAATCTGGCAAATACCCACCTACTCTCTTCCGTTATCTATGGCTCCCCCATTTTTACAAACCTTCACATATCTCTTATTAATGAACTACAATCTTGCTATTATAAAATTGCTAAATTTTCCTCTGGGCTACCAAACCGCACATACCTTTGTCAAGCCATCAAGGAACTGAATTGGCTCGCCCCCACTACCTTCATTACACCCAACTCACTATTGCTCATAAAGTAATATCTATATAACCAAGAAAAGTGCCCTATACTTCAAAATATCCTACAAACCTACACATCTACATCCCCTCTAGAAATCTTTGGTCTACTAATAAACAATTTCGATGTGCATCCAATCCCAGCAAAAGAGTTGGACTAAGCCTATATTCTGTAATATAAACATAAACTGTGTTTAATTTATTGATTAGTGAGATAGTTGATATTATTAAATATTATTGTCCATTTTTCTTGAGAGGAAAAAAGTTGTGTTAAGAATTTATGGTGCAACCCTTTGATATCCTTGAAGAGGGGACAAAGTGTAAAAGATATGTTGGTTCATAATAACTTTTGTATATCTATAGTGGGATATATTAAAAAAATAAGTAATTTTGGAACGTGGGCTTGTGGGGGCTGCTCTATATGCCATCATGTGGTTAGATTTTTTTTGATAGTATTAATGGTGTTAGATTTAAACTGGCAGTGAAATATACATGGAACACAGAAGGGGTAGTTTATGCTTTAAAGTGTTCCTGAAACCTTTTTAACATTGGTGAAAGTAAGAGATCGTTTAATACAAAGCTGCAGGAACACATACAAGACATTAGGAATAATAATTATGAAAGCCCAGTAGCATTTCATTTGAATACTGTCCATGGGAGGATTTATACGGATTTAAGAGATTGTGTTTTACAACATATTTTAGCTGAGAATGTAACCCTTTTGAAGAGTAAATTGGTATACAAAGAAACTATTTTTATTTTAAAGTATGGGGCTATGACACCTACTGGCCTGAATAAGGAATGTAGTTGGAAATCTCTCTTGTGAATGTGTTTTTTTGAAAAATTGTTTTTTATTGGATAATTAATTGATTGCTGATAATTGTTAGCAGTATTTATTGGTATTAGTTTTTATGTTTGTTATCTCCTAGAAGGCCTGTTGGCCAAGGCGCTAGAGTACTGTTTGCTTTAGTGTGGTGAATATTAATTAAAAGTTTTATTTTATTGGATTGCTGGTATTTGCTGTGGATTTTTCAGTTTCTCCTTTTATCTGTGGTTTTGCCTTATACCAATAAAACCTGAACACATGAGAATAAAGTTTAGTGAGTAATGTGCTAGAGGATTAAAGCTACTATTGAAAGCTGCCTTGATAAAGTCCTCCTGTTCTATCTTACAGCTTTGGTGTGACTGACTGCCCCCATGAAAGCAACGGCTCAACAGGACCAGAAAAATGTGTATTGCGCATCAAATATGTAAAAACACCGGTTTGAAATACTATATAATCCTCAATTTGAACAAGGTATGGGCCCCGTCAAAATTGACTATATATACGTGTGTCTGTAGTTGTAGGACTGTACACCGTACCTCTCAACTTCCTAGAGTTTTGCAGAATGTCAGCATTGTTACCTCATTTTTGATCTTTTCTTTATAACATTTTGGATTTCTGGCACATTAGCATCTAATTGCAGACTGAAGTAAAAAAATAATGTCAGACATTTTGAGTTTCATACTTCATGCTCTTCAGAAAATTCATGCCAATGTAAAACCTATTATTCTATCAACTTTCTAAGTTTTCAAGACCAATATTTTAAAAAAAGTCCCTCTTTTTGGCTCATGGTCCCCCCCATTATTTATGGCTTTGCCCAGTAAAAGTATAAAATCATGAAGAAACTAAGTCTAAAATGAAATATTTGCTCAAATTAGCAGAAACATTTCACAGTGTGGGATGAATGGCAGTCAGACTGGGAGCAGGCAAAATCAGGCAACAACAGACAACGTCAAAAATGAAACAAAACAAACAAACAAAAATATAAATAGCAGTATAGTGGCAAACACAGAGAATGTCTGGAACAACCACGTGTGGATCAATATTTGATGTATAAATGGCTAAGAGGAGGTGAATTTAAACCAAAAGAGAAAAGACTAGTAATGGCACATCCAAATAGTAGGCTACATACATGGTGGTTGATCAAGTCAATGAAAAAATGGGAGATAACATATAAATGTGGGTTCTGTAAATCATAGGATCATAGGAGGTTACTAGGCTAATGACATCAGTTCCCTTACAAGCCTAGCCAAGTTGAACCCATGTTCCCAACAGTGTCTGGTTCAAGCAGACACTAAAATCAGCACCTATTGACCCTGTCCAAGAGGGACACAGGTGGAACCCCTTGGGTGAATTTCCAGTTACCCATCCAGTTATCTAAAGTATGATTAAATAGGGCTAATGAGGAGCTTTGTTTAACATGAATTCAGAACTAGAAAAGCATTTAGTTGCTAGTTACAGGATACTCATGGATAAGTGTCTGTATATTGAAAGGCACAACAACAGGATACACCTGATGCATTGGTATTGTGCAAACACTACAACATATTGAAAGGCACAACAACAGGATACACCTGATGCACTGGTACTATGCAAACACTACAACATATTGAAAGGCACAACAACAGGATACACCTGATGCACTGGTACTATGCAAACACTACAACATATTGAAAGGCACAACAGGATAGACTTGATGCATTGGTATTGTGCAAACACTACAACATACTGAAAGGCACAACAACAGGATACACCTGATGCATTGGTATTGTGCAAACACTACAACATATTGAAAGGCACAACAACAGGATACACCTGATGCACTGGTACTATGCAAACACTACAACATATTGAAAGGCACAACAGGATACACCTGATGCATTGGTATAGTGCAAACACTACAACATACTGAAAGGCACAACAACAGGATACACCTGATGCATTGGTATTGTGCAAACACTACAACATATTGAAAGGCACAACAACAGGATACACCTGATGCATATTGAAAGGCACAACAACAGGGTACATCTGATGCATTGGTATTGTGCAAACACTACAACATATAGGTATGTAAACATCTGCATTCTGATAAATGTTCACTGTGTCACACTGGGCTCTAGGCATAGGGGAATACTGTGATAAATGCATACTTTCTATCACCCTCCCATCTTATGAACCATTCAGCAATGAGCCTGGTGTACTCATTACAGCCCTCGTACTTTGATGGGTTTAAGGTAGATTCGCAAATGCTCAGACCATCAACATGCAAAACGATGAGACCACAGCACTGAAAGAACAGAACATGGACAGGTCAGAGAAGGTGGTTGTGTGACATTGGACTTAGTATGCACAATTAGCAAGATGGGTGAGGGCTTGGGTGTAAGTGGACTTGACCCCCTGCAAAAAATATGTATGTGTGTTGAAGTTCTGAGCATTTGACAATTAAGAGGATATACGCGTATCTTGAATCATTCAATGGATTCTGCACTGTCCCACTTGCTTCCATAAAAAGTGAAACATTATACTGTGAAACGAGTCCATTTACTACCACACTTTGCAGCCTGCTGCAAACCACTGACCCTTGTGTACCATGGTCAATGCAGCCCCATTGTGTTATGTATCCATCTTGATACACATTCAACACTGGCCTCTAGGCATACTACCATCTGTAGAGACTCATATTGTAATATCGGCATATGCCTGCATTCTATCATTTATTCTGTCAAAGATTCAAAAAAGAACCAGAGGACAAGTGCACCTACACATGATGTGACATGTGCCAACTTTTTCCACGCACACATTCTTCCCTATATTCAGTTGTTCATTGATAGCAGCCCAATACCGCGACATTTGTCAGTTTCTTTTCAGGCTCATCATCCCTCATGACATTGAGAACTTATGGCTGGGGTACTGCAGCCACTGAGGTCTGCATGATGGAAAAAGTGCTCATCTCAAACACCTTCTGTATAAGAAAACATGACAGTGTTGACTGTGGTTCCTATATTAAATGCAAATACGTATGGCACCACCAGCCTCGCTCTCTGAATTATACAACACATAATTTACATGAATATAAATTGTAAAACATTAATTTTGACTGCATTATATGATAAGAGCTCATCTATACTGGTTTCTGCATCCTGCCACATGGTCAGTACTGCACCCTAAGGTATAGCACTCCAGGCAGCAGCAGACAATGACATGTGTCTGTGTCCTATCATCCACTGCATCCTGACACATATTCAGTTCAGCACCATGGGGTGTGCACTCCATGCAGCACCACACAATGACATGTGTCTATGTCTTATCATCCTCTGCATCCAGACACATGTTCAGTACTGCACCCTGAGGTACAGCACTCCATACAGCACCACACAATGACATGTGACTGTGTCCTATCATCCTCTGCATACTGAGAGATGTTCAGTTCAGCATTGTGGGGTAGTGCACTCCATGCAGCACCACACAATGACATGTGCCTGTGCCTTATCATCCTCTGCATCCAGACACATGTGCAGCACTGCACCCTGAGGTACAGCACTCCTTGCAGCACCACACAATGACATGTGTCTGTGTCCTATCATCCTCTGCATACTGAGAGATGTTCAGTTCAGCATTGTGGGGTGATGCACTCTATGCAGCACAACACAATGACATGTGCTTGTGTCTTATCATCCTCTGCATCCAGACACATTCAGTACCACACCCCGAGGTACATCACTCCTTGCAGCACCACACAGTGACATGTGCCTGTGTCTTATCATCCTCTGCATCCTGACACATGTTCAGTACTGCACCCTGAGGTACAGTACTCCTTTCAACACCACACAATGACATGTGTCTGTGTCCTATCATCCTCTGCATCCTGGTGCATGTTCAGTACAGCACTGTGGGGTGATGCACAATGACATGTGTCTGTGTCCTATCATCCTCTGCATCCTGGTGCATGTTCAGTACAGCACTGTGGGGTGATGCACTCTATGCAGCACAACACAATGACATGTGCTTGTGTCTTATCATCCTCTGCATCCTGGCACATGTTCAGTACTGCACCCTGAGGTACAGCACTCCTTGCAGCACCACACAGTGACATGTGTCTGTGTCCTATCATTCTCTGCATCCTGGTACATGTTCAGTACTTCACTCTGAGGTACAGCATTCCATGCAGCTCCAAGCAATGGTATGTGCCTGTATCCTGTCATATTATGTATCCTGGTACGTATTCATGGTTATAGCCAGAGGTATGGCAATCATGCAGCCTCATGCATTGAAAAATACCCGTTTGCTATTTCCTGTTCCATTCTGGTGCTCATTTAGTGTTGTAATCTAACGGAAAACAATCAATGCAGTTTTATCTATCTATCTCCATGCAAGTACATGCAGACTCATTAAATAAAGTAGTAGTTTTGTTGAACTTAGAGGCCCCATTTGGATCATCATTCAGCTAAACACTAAATAAATAAATAAAAAATAAATATACAAAAATCATTAATACAATTTGATATTTCACATACCTTTCCTAAAGATTCTGTTTTTTTTTCTGTGGGTTTATATAGTTCGACTGGGCAGAAAATAAACTTTTCAGAGTAGGACCAGGGCTATTAATAATAAAAGTACAGGGGGGTTAAGAATAAAAGCTGTTAATGAATTCTAACCTGCAGTCCAAGTTTAGAAGCTCCCTCAGTCATCACTTGCATATTGTGTGATACCAAGGAAGTAATTTTACCCAGACCAGTTTTCACAGGTTGCCCCTGAAAATATATGTAGATAAAGAAATGACGGAATAAAATAAATGATGCTTTTCTAAATAAGCACATTTTCCAGATGATGTATGTGTATTTTAGAGCTTTGCAGTGCCTGACCTACCAAATACGTAAGACATTTTTGTTTTAATATTTACAAAGAAAATCCACTGTCCATCCAAATACTTTATTTACAAGGATATAATTTGTTATGCAGTGAAGTATGGGTGTTTGATAGCATATCAGAAACTCCTGAAAATGAAACTTTCTAAAATTCAGAAATGCAGATGTGAATGAAGCCTGACCTCAGGCTGATGACACAACTGAAATAACTACCCTAGTTTTGAACCAAAACCTATTCAAAATGTCTATAACACTGCAATCGTATCTATTAAAATAGATTTACATCATTTTGAAAAGGCCTGTGGGTTGTCTTAATCCGAGATAAAGTTGTACCATCTTACCTTCATTCTATAGAAACTGCTCAAAATTCTCTTTTCAACAAGCAAAGGACTGCCACTTAGTTTAAAATAGAAATGTGTGATCTGTTATTTAAATGTAATCAGCTGAATCCCCCCCTGTAAAACAGGTGAATAACCTTTACAAAGTGTGGATATGCTGGGCGGGGGTTAGTGTTACTCGAGGTAATTTTAAGCACAAATCTGTATTTTCCAAGTAATACCGCTCTGTTTAGCTGGCCTCTCGCCCCCTGGTCTTTGCAATCTAAACCTCTCTCTCCTCCTACTCATCCAAATTATGGTGAATTTCTTGAAAGAGAACACAAGGCTTGTTCTTATGTGAAAAACACAAGGTATGAAAATATTGCTCTGGTAACCCTAAATAACATGGCAAAACATATTTAAACTAACCAATCATCTGTTTCAGCAAATGAAGAAGATGAAGAATTAAAATAATTCAGGGTACTTATACTCTGCATGACCTACTACTCTGTCTTCCAGAACCTTCTGCCCTAAAAGGAATGAACTACCAATAATACTGTCAGAGGAAGAAATAATCGGAGACAGACTGTCCTTGAATAATACCAGGACTGTGTGTTTGCATATCATTGGCAAAAGTCTCTCTTTCTCTATCTGGTGGATTTAAACTTTGAAACAGCTCTTAATGTTTCTCTGTATCTTAATGAGCTTCAAAATGAGTTTCCAGATCACACTGCCTGGAAAAACTGACCCACACTTCACTGACTTTTACAAAACTCTTCCATTTCAACATCTAGTTCAGGTAGAGAGTTGTTTTCTACTGTTAATGGAATAATATGCATCAAGCTTTTCTACTTTTCTGATTTGGATTTCAAGACTCAAAATGGAGAGAAGTACTTATTGGGTACATTTGTTTTTCATGCTATTGCTCTGCATTTTTGCCTTCAAAGCAGTATTAGTGACACTTAGCAAAAGGTTTGTCCTAGTAACCGACTCCCACTTTCTTCTGTTCTGTACCTGTACACAGATGAGAAAATAGCCAAAATGTACTCAGTCCGCAGTTTCTGCACTTATAGTCTATGACAACTGGGATGCTCGGGGCCATTTTGTTAACTTTCTGCCAGTGGATAGACTGAAAAATATCCTGTGTTAACGCTGTACCTCAAGAGTTAGTCTATCTGTCTGTCTAGCCAGTTATCTACCCATTTATTGCATATAACCTTACATTCCTTCTGTATGTGTGTCTATTACTCTAACCATCTGCTATGTAAGTGGTGATATACACTGCACATTTATCAGCCACAGGTCATTGCCCATGTGACTCTCTTGCCCTCATCAAATGATTGCTACAGCCTCACAATCAAAAACAGACTATCTCTCTGGACCTTCCCATGTGTACATTTCCCTCCAAATACCAATTTTCAAGACAAGAACAGATGAAAAAAAATCTTTCAAGAGTTGGCTGGAGAACAAATACCATCTTCCTAAACAAATTAATTTATTTTCCATCTGTTTACCGGGTTAGTCCGACTGGACACAAGGTGACCATTTTCAGCAGAGGCTCGGGGAGAAAACCTCCAAATACATAGTAAAAAATTATAAAAAAATAATAAAAATAATTAAAAAATTATATAAGCATAGCTATTTTGTACAAAGAGCATAGAACATATAAAAGGAGTAAATATCTATGTTTTACAATTGGTGCAGCATTCAGTGGTTAGAATATTGAGAAACAAACATGATATTATACAACAAATACAGAATTGCTTGAACATAAATTGAAAAATAAGTCTCAGTAGACAAACAGAGTCATAAACTAGAAATCATAACTATAAAGGTGGCCTAAACACCTGGTTCACAGTACTATTCCCTAAGTGAAACTACACAGTACACCTGTGATCTAGGGATGCTGAAAGTCAGGAACAAGTGAAATTAGTCTGGTTCTGTACAGGAATATATCCCCATCTTGAATAGGAGATCTTTTAGTAGGGATATAAAAGTACGTTTACTATTTAGACATCTAATGTCAGGGGATAGAGAGTTCCAGGTCTTAGCAATTGCATAGGAATAAAGAGATTGGATTGAGCTATGTAAGCAATTGGTAACAGTCAGTTGGGCAGTACTGGAAGATCTTAGTTAATGCGCAGTATTGTGGAAGGGGAGCAGACCAGAGAGGGCAGGTATTTTATTTGGTTGGTATAGCAGTTGATGTGTCAGGAGAAGTTGATTGTATTTTAGTAGTTTAGGGAGTTTTAACCATCCTAGTTGTTTTAGGGAGAGGCAATGATGAGAATGAAACTTCGCATTGGTTGCAAATTTTGAGATTTTGTTTATAGCAGGTAAATAGTTTCAGAAGGTCAGATTTGTTTAGGTTAGTTAGAACTGGGGAAGTATATAGTAAGGTGGAGAGTAGATGGTAGGAGAGGTAGTGATTCGGGATTACTGTGTGAGGAAACTCTTGCAGCGGTAGAGTGAACCTATTTTTTATGAACTTTGGCAATTGTTAGTGCTAATATGTTTGTCGAATTTTAGGTTTTGGTCAATAGTTACACCTAGTAGCTTGGCTTGGGTTACTGGTGTGATAAGGGTATTGCTGGAGGATGTTATTGAGAATGGCAAGGTGGGGGTGAAAGTTCTGGATGGGTGGAAGATCATGAGTTGGGTCTTAGATGGGTTTAGTATGAGTTGGGTGGAATTTAGCCATTTTTCTATAGTAGTGAAGGCTTCCTGGGTTCTATCTTGGAGTAATTGTAGAGAGGGGGGCTGAGCAAATAAAGGTGGTGTCATCAGCATACTGTACTATATTAGTTTGTTGGGTAGCCGAGGGGAGGTTATTGGTATAGACGGAAAATAGTAAAGGACCAAGAATGGATCCTTGCGGAACACCTTGTTCCACCGGGAGGAGAAAGGGAGAGAGAGAGTTATGGCATTTAACAGCTTGTTGCCGGAGGGACAGATAACTTTTAAACCACAGGAGGGAATTGTTATCCAGATTGAGCTCAGAGAGAGTAATTTGCAGTGCGATACCGTGTCAAATGCCTTTGACAGGTCTAGGAAAACAACAGATACTAACTTACTAAGATTTCTTTGTTGATTGATGTGGTTAGTAAAGGATATAAGGGCAGAGGTGATACTATGGTTTGGCAGAAATCCATGTTGGGAATTTGCTAGCAGGTTATATTGAAGAAGATAATTCAGTAGCTGGGTGTGAACACATTTTTCTAAGATTTTTGATAGGGGAGATAGTATATCTATGGGATGATAAATTACTAAGTTCTGTCGAGCATCCACCTTTGTGTCGGGGGACGATGTAAGAAATTTTCCAGAGAGAGGGGGCAGTGTGTTCAGCTATGAATCCATTGATGAGTATGGAAATAGGGTAGGTGATGGCAGAGGCATCAATCCTGAGGTAATCAGTGGGGAGTTTATCAGCACTGAGAGTGGTGAGTTTCAATTTGGCAAGGTGTTTTACAAATTAGGTCAGTTGGAACTGGTTTGAGAGAGAATTGGGTGTTGGTCTTATGGTGACAGTTTTGTATTCTGGGGGTATTTGTAGTAGTAGGGGGGAAAGTGTTGAATAACTTTTGGATGGAGGAGGTGAAATAGTCATTAATCTGGGTAGCAATATCATTGTTATCACCCTCAGCGTTAGGGTTTGGGGTGGTGATTTTGCTTGATTGGAGAATGTGGTTGATTGCGGACCAGAATTTTTGTGGATTGTTGCAATGAGTTTTTTGTAGCTGGATATAATAACTTTTTTTGTCATTACATATTTGTTTTTTTGCTTTGTTTCTGAGGTCTAGGAAGTATTATCAAATTGTACTTGTTTTGTTGGTACACCAGGTTGCCCAAACTGTGTCTCGTTGTTTGAGTAGGGATCTTGTGTTCTTTGTAATCCAGGGGGCTGGGTTGGTTTTAATACGAATTATGCACTGTGGGGCCAGGTGGGGTTTAGAAGAAAACTAGTACAACATCATAAAATGTCTAAACCTATTCATGTTTTATAGACAAATGGTAAAAGAATATATCATCTATCTTACTTCCAGCCTAAGTCAGTCACAGGTTAGTATAACAACATTAGAGGAAACTTCACATTTATCTCAGTCTCTTACACTAGTTACGTGTCTATTTTATCACTGTTAAACTAGTCTCAATGTGTACTTGAACAACTGACAACTTGTATAAAATAATGCATGTTTTCATTTGTAACTTTTGATCTTTTACATATTATTTGTGTATGCTTCTACAAGGTACAGGGTTTGAGTCTGACCTCTGGTTACTGGCTAAGCTTGTGATAGCTGCAGGCTGATAGCCTAGTATTTACCTATGAATCTATGCCTTCTCAACTGCCAGATTGTCACCAATAACAGCACTGCTTGTTCAAAGAATCTTACAAAGTTTAGAAAACACTTTCTTTCAGGATGGCATATTAGACTTGATGCAGGAGCAAGAGCTCTCCAGTTGCTTTAGGTAAATACTCACCACTAGCCAGGTGTCTCAACTGTCCCTATTTTGGAGGAACATGCCACTTTTCAGACCTGATTTAGCCCTGCACATGAAATATGTATTTCTGAAGGTACACCCCTATTTTCAGGCCATCTGAACCCCCCCCCCTCCATCACACATGATTTTAGTACACAGAAAAATAGGCTACATGTCCAACATACTGGTGGCACCAATATTTAAAAGAAAGGACGCACATCTTACATCTTCCTATTATAAGAAGCAAAAAATAATGAGCTTGTGTGGTAGAATTTTGCAATCTACACCATTAAAGTCTACAGATTTTGCACCGACTCTGTTAGCATACTCATATTTTTCATCACTGTTTTTCTTTGCTCTTGTTTTATTTCTGGATAGTATCCCACATTCCCACTGGAAGAGGACAGATTATGTGTAATTTGGCATTCAAATTATATACTAACTAGATGTTCATATTTATGGCTGGATGCACACACGTTTCAAGGGCTTTTCTTTCCTTTTTCAATGCCTGCAGACTGACAGGTTTGTGACCAACTTTTATAAAGTATGCATGCAAAGCATCATAAGTCAGCAAATATTTGGATGTGAAGCACCCAATTTTTGTCTTCCACAGATTATATTTGATCTATCTTTACAGACAGAAACTATTCCATTTTTATCAAAATAAGACATTTCTGCTTTTTACCTTCATTTTTCTGATGTAGCTGATGATAGCTTTGTTAACTATTTCTGTACGTACTTGTGTAGTTATTGCATTTATTTTACATACTGAGTCAACTATAGAGTGCTTTATATTTTGTTTCTTGCTGTATGGCAGAGAACAGTAATGGCAGACAATTTAAACACTGGTCCGTATATATCTACCAAAACAGAAAATCATATTCTTATCTCCTACTATTCTAAACAGCACATCTCATCCCTGCAGGAGGATCATTATGGATCAATTAATACTTACTGATCTGATCAGTTATTGATCACAGTGCTGTATTTTCTGCCTTTGAGCAAACCATCAGACAGCATAAAAAATGAGCAAACATTCCATTTTGAATTTTGAAGGGGTAGAAAATCTGATCTGTTCTAATGGCAAATCATCATTAAATGTTTCTTATTTAGTGGTGACCTTTATCTAGTCTATAAGCCAATGTCTAATCCATTTGTGTTTGACAATTTGTGTCTGTACCAATGGGGGGAATCTAACAGAGCAAATAAATATCAATAATACAAATATGTTAAATACAATACGTAATAATGTCTGCATATTAAAATAAGTATATACCACAGTACAAGAACAAAATGATTGACTTCAACAATTGGTTAAGCTCCTGGTGTCATTCTAAGGGGATCCACTATTTGTCTACCTGGGATGACATGATCAACAGACCACAGTACTTTGCCAAAGATGGCCTGCACCTGTCACCTGTGGGATTCCGGATACTGGCTAAGGCTCTTCCCACCCCGATAGTGTCTTTTTTAGGCAAGGTTGAAATGACAAATTCACCACCATAACAGGTACAAGCAAGCAAAATCTGAGGGTAATGCTACTCAATGCTAGAAGTCTAAACCTCAAAATGCACTCACTCAAGGCACTCCTTAAAATGGAAAACATAGACATCTGTGCAGTGACAGAGGCTTGACTCAAGGCTCCAGACAGCACCCCATGCATCACCAAGCTATAATTCATACCACACCTTTCGGCCACCTAACCTGGACCGAAACACTAAAGGTGGAGGCATGTCCATATTCATTAAGGATATCCACACCTCCAGGCTAGTTGCTCAGCATAATACCTCAGAGAATATCCAACTGCAACTAACTCTGGGCAAAATGGCAATCCAAATTGTAGCTTGATACACATCTCTCACCATGCCCCAGGAATCCCAGTCGTCATTTCTTGATACACTGGAAAATATTAAGGTACACCCTAACACCCTAATAATGGGCAATTTCAACTACTCCACCATTAATTGGGAAAACTACTCATGTACCAACTATTTTGCTCAACGTTTTCTGGAATTCATAAACTCCAATGCCTTGGATTAACTTATTCACACCCCCATCAGGGGCAGCAGTATCCTAGACCTGATCATTACCAACATGGGCAAATGGTGTTCCATACCAGAGGTCAATTCCTTGTTAGCCAGATCTGACCACAAGCTAATCACCCTAGACATCCACATCCCGCCCTCACCCCCCCATTAGGGTAACCACCATAAAAAAATCCTCCAAAGCCAACTTCACACTTCTTAAGACAGAAGTGGCAAACTTCACGACACCCATGTAGACGGACAATAGAGGTACGACTACTGAATCCTACACGAATGCACTTTATAAGCACTTACACAAGTGCATGGATCATGCAATCCCAAACAGAACCAAGATGCTATCCCCCCCAAAAAGGAAGCCAATCTGGTGGTCCCCTGCCATAAACAAAGTCTACAACAGAAAAAAGAAACTATTGCAAAAAAGAGTAAAATCCCATGATTGGAGGAACTCCCTGGTCAGCCTCAGTAAGAAGCTGAGATCCCTCATAAAGTCCTCTAAATCTAGTTATGAAAACAAAACCGTCACTGATTCTAAAGACAACCACAAAGCATTCTATAGCTATGTCAAGAATCTCAATGGCAACACTCAGATCTGCCCTGAGTTACAGCACAACGGCACTAAATATACAGAACCAACTGATATTGCCAACATCTTGGTAGATAGGTTCAGTACTAACTTAACCCCCCTCTCACCCCCTAAACGGTCCATCTCTATACTGGAAGGAGGCACAATTCCTGTAATCACGGCTGCACAGGTAAAAACCACACTCTCCAAAGCCAAGAACACAGCATCCATGGGTCCTGACAACATCCCAGGCCGCGTTCTACATGAACTACAGAATGAACTGGCACCCCACCTAAGTACCATGTTCAATCATAGCCTCACCTTAGGCTTTGTGCCCAATGAATGGTGCACAACGACGGTTATCCCAGTCCACAAAGGGGGAGCCACCTCGGGAACTACTGCCTCATTAGCCTGACAAGCCTGGTCTGTAAGGCTATGGAACATATTCATCATGGAACTTATAAACAGTGACAATGATAATCTCCAATCTCTGGACCCCACCCAGTTCGGGTTTGTAAAAGGCAGATCATGTCTCCTAAACCTGATAGACTTCTTTGAAGTGGTCACCAAAGCTGTAGATGAGGGTAAGGTGGTTCACACAGCCTATCTAGATCTCACTAAGGCTTTCGACACCATCCCCCACTCTGGAATTATAGATAAACTCACTAAACTAGGTATAAATCATGTCACAAGATGGGTTGCTAACTGGTTCACTGACAGAACCCACACTGTGAAAGTAGCAGACAACAAATCCAACTTCAGAGCAGTGACATGTGGAGTACCACAGGGTTCAGTCTTGGGTCCTCTCCTGTTTGGTATCTACTTCTCTGAAGTACAGGATAACAGACAAGGTCTTTGGCTAATGAAGTTCACAGATGACTGCAAACTAGGAGCCATAATCAAAACACATAACGATGTGGACATCCTACAAAAGGGCCTCACTGAGACAGATGACTGGTGTCAAAGCCATGGCCTCAAGCTCAATGCCAAAAAGTACATTGTCATCCCTTTTGGTAAAAACTCTGTACCCATGAACTACCATATAGGCGGTAGTCTACTTAACACCGAAAGTGTGATAAGAGACCTTGAGACACAGGTGGACAGTAGTCTCTCCTTTGATAATCACATCGCCACAGTTGTCAGGAAATCCTTCTATGTGGCACACCTCATCAGAATCGGTTTCACATCTGGGAAAAAAGAGGTCATTGTTCCACTCTACTCATCACTCATTAGACCCATTATAGAATACAGCGCCTCTTTTGGTATGTACTTCACAAGACATCTACAACAACTGGGAACACAGCAGAAATACCTTACAAAGAGGATTACCAGCTTCAAACATATGCCCTACGCAGACCGTCTCAAAAATTTCCAGCCTTACTCAGTCACATATCGCCTACTCAGAGGCAATCTCTGCCTAACATACAAAGCTATGTCAAAACCAGAGCTGTTGGACATGCTCCACTTAAAGAAATCCCAATCCCTCTATGCTACACGCTCTAGGGACCTAAACCTTGTCACCACAATAAACAAAACATGCTGGAGGGATAGATTCCTCTCCCAGAGACTTCCCATACTCTGGATCAAACTACCTGTCTATATCAAACAAAGGTCCTAATTAGCACTCTTCAAGAAAAATCTTGATGATTGGATGGGAGATAGAAAATTCACCCAGGGGATCACTTATGTGGCTCTTCTCAACAGGGGCATAGGAAAATAATTTTCTTGGGTGGGGAAAGCCAGGGTACAATAGGCCCTAGGGCCAATAGCCTAGTACCTACATATGAACCTGTATATATATATATATATATATATATATATATATATATATATATATATATATATATATATATATATGTATATATATGTGCATATAGATATATGAGTGTACTTCCTACAGTCGAAAACAACCTTAAATATTATGTATATATTACTCTATATACACACACACACACACACACACATTTTTTTTAAGTATTCTGTCTGTGTAATATACTATCTGCCCATCTGTGCAAATATATATATATATATATATATATATATATATATATATATATATATATATATACCTCTGCATATTTAACTTGTTTCATTACTGTTTAAGTAAAATGTTTTCATTTTTTTTATTTTGAAAAAGTTGTGTCTTATCAACTTTTATTTATTTATAAATTGATGAGGGGGTACTTAATGCTAACTGATGGCAAACTGCTAGTATCTGCCTGGTACTGACCACACACCTTTGCACACTCCCATTTGTGTATATTATTGTTTGATTATTGATTAATACTGGAATGGGAACTGGTGGTGTGCTAGTCCAATAAACTAGGGTAGTGGCAGATCTACCTTGCAGGGATGAAATGTATGGGAAGTGGAGAATTCTACCTGTATTCTCTGGGAAGTGTGTGTGTGTGTGTGTGTGTGTGTGTGTGTGTGTGTGTGTGTGTGTGTGTGTATCTGTGTTAAAGTATGAATCTGAAAGGCAGTTATGGCTGGAAATGAGACAAAGAAATACTCACAGAGAGGGGGAGAGAGAGAGAGACTAAGATAAGAAAAGGACCTGTGGTGCTAAAGATTCATCTCAATTTGTTAAGTGGTCTGTATGGAGTCCTAGTTCAGATGTAGATGTTGGAACCCCATATCTGGGCGGATGTGTATATTGCCTGTATGCTCTAAAACCAAGTTGACTTGGTGAATTGCTTTGTGACTCTTTTCTACTTTTTAACTTATTGGATGACAGTGGTGCTGCTTGACAGAGCAGCCCTTTGGCAGTCATCTGACTTACATGTGGGTAGTAGGCAAATTCAAGGACAATTGCCCTTATACACACACACACACACACATATACACACATATATATATATATATATATATATATACACACACACACACACATATATATATATATATATATATATATATATATATATATATATATATATATATATATATATATATATATATATATATATATAGATATATATGAAATCCCAAATGCACAGTATTCCGACACTCGAAATACTGAGATGAAAAGCCCGAAACCCTACGTTACTGAAACATTGAAAGCGCGAAATTCAAAATCGTGAAACTAATAAATACATACATACAGCACACGCACAAACATACACGCAACCTCCCCCATAACCAAACAAACCACCCTACACTAAAGATAAACAGGGGGCTTTGCCTCCCTGCACCCCCACACCCCCTACTTTATTATTCCAACTCCGAGATCACACAAACATATACACAAGGCAAACTCACACCCACACATTACAGTCCCTCACACACACACACACGCACACACACACACACACACACACACGACAGTCACAACAGACACTTACACACACTAAAGCTCCTCACAAACACACTTACAGACACATACTTACCTGAACGCAACACCAGAAATGCTAACTCAAAATGCCTTACCATTAGGATTTTGAATTTCGAGCTTCTGGTCTTTCAGTAATGTGGAGTTTCGGGCTTTTCATCTCGGTATTTTCGGCATTGGGATACTGTGCGTTCAGGATTTCGTAGGGGACCTATATATATATATATATATATATATATATATATATATATATATATATATATATATATATATAGATATATATACATTTATCCCAATCCATATCAGACAGAGCCCCTCAATGACCCTCTTCAACCCTAATTTCTGTCACTATTGCATACATGCCTAACCTGCACCCTAACCCTAACTCACTTAAACCGCCCCTAACCCTAACATAAAACGAACCGCACACTTACCTGAACCCAACACATGACCTAACACCACAGGGCTAACAATAGCAAAGCCACAATGACATCAGTATGTCTATTTTGTGTTTTCAGGATTTTGAGTTTCAGGATTTTGGGCTTTCAGGATTCTGAATTTTCAGGATTTTGATTTTCAGGCTTATAGTGTTTCAGGCTTCTGAATGGGAACCATATATATATATATATATATATATATATATATATATATATATATATATATGAAATCCCAAATGCACAGTATCCCGATGCTCGAAATACCGAGATGAAAAACCCGAAACCCTACATTACTGAAACGTTGAAAGCGCGAAATTCAAAATCGTGAAACTAATACATACATACATACAGCACACACACAAACATACACCCAAGCTCCCCCCATAACCAAACAATCCACCCTACACTAAAGATAAACAGGGGGGCTTTGCCTCCCTGCACCCCCACACCCCCTACTTTATTATTCCAACTCCGAGATCACAGAAACATATACACAAGGCAAACTCACACCCACACATTACAGTCCCTCACTTACACACACACACACACACACACACACACACACACACACACGGCAGTCACAACACACATTTACACACACTAAAGCTCCTCACAAACACACTTACACACACATACTTACCTGAACACAACACCAGAAGCGCTAACTCAAAATCCCCCACCATCAGGATTTTGAATTTTGAGCTTATGGTCTTTCGGTAATGTGGAGTTTCGGGCTTTTCATCTCGGTATTTTGGGCGTTGGGATACTGTGCGTTCAGGATTTTGTAGGGGACCTCTATATATATATATATATATATATATATATATATATATATATATATATATATATATATATATATATATATATATTTATCCCAATCTATGTCAGACAGAGCCCCTCAATGACCCTCTTCAAGAAGAATCTTGACGTTTGGATGAGAGATCGTAAATTTACCCCTGGGATCTCTTCTGTGTCACTGCTAGACAGAGGCACAGTAAACTAACATAAATGGGCTATCTTCTGTGACCTACTATACAGAGGCACAGTCAACTAATCTAAGAAGGGTGGCAAAAGCCAAACACACTCTGGCTAGGCTTGTAAATGCCCTAGGGCAGATAGCCTAGTATCAACCTATGAACCTATACATATATATATATATATATATATATATATATATATATATAAATACATATACATATATATATATATATATATATATATATATATATATATATATATACATATATACACGTTTATATATATCAGGTAAACAATAGTGGTTCTCCATTCTTTTGGTAATGGCCAATGACAATTACCAGAAGTTTCTTCACAGACTACACATACTCACACAAGACTGGAGCTATTTGGTATCCTCCAACTTTAATCCTCTTCATCTATTTGCCTGGATGACACACTTTTAATACCTTTTAGACACCTGTTTTCTGAGTACATGCAGCAGATAATAAAGGAGGCAAAGAAGCATGCTACAATTAAACCATCCCCCAGATTATTTATTGCCTACACTAAGTGTAGACAAAGTGAACACCACTCTAAGTGAACAGACAACATAAGCATAAGTCGTATCTTCTTCCTTATAATTTTAGTTTTCCTACTGATTTATTTGAAGCTTTAAATATCAAGGGGGCTTCATAAAGGTTACCACATAGTGTTGACTACATATGCACTTAATGTAATCTTTCTGACTAACTAGAAAGCACAAAAAATGTGGTAGAGATATTCTTAAATACTCATCATAGGTTCATAGGTGTGTACTAGTACAATGGCACTGGAGCCTTTACAAGCCTAGCCCATAGAAGTGTCCTGGCCACTGTTAGTTCTTGGTGCCTCTATCAAGCAGAGCCACTGGAGTGATCCCCGGAGTGAACTTTCTATTTCCCATCCACTCATTTAAAGTATCATCACTACCGAGCCTTGAACCCATGACCCTGTGCACTACAGTCACTATCTGAGCTGTGTATCATCACGTACTCTTAGTGAAGGTGTGAATGAATGTGTGAGTTAGTAAACTCTGGCCTTTCTTACTTCTCTATCAAGGTTCATCATTCAGTCATTTCAGCATGTCTGCCCATGGATCCCTCTCTTTCAACGCATTTTCTTGTCAAGCTGTTTTTGATCGAGATTTTACATACTTGTTCACCTAGAAAAGTGGTGGTTCCTCCTTGGGATCTTAATTTTGTTTTGGAAAAACTAATTCTTTCACCATCTGAACCAGCTAATTTGTAGAACTTAACAAGGAAAGCATTGTTATTGATTTCTCTGACTCTTGCAAGAAATGATCTCATTTTCCACAAGGATAAGGTTTCTTTGAGAATGAATCAATTTTTGACAAAAAAAAAGTCTACCCCTATTGCACTTTTTTAGGCAGCATCAGTTCTCAAAAGATTCCAACATAACAAAACAGAATCAAGATAACATGACAGAATTGCTGCTCAATGGAAAGATCCCTAAAAAAATCCACTCCCTACAAGCACTCTTTTTACAATGGAAACCATCAGTATATGCATCATTATGGAAACCTGATTTAAGACCATTCAGAGCACCCCATAACTGCAGGATTTCAATTACTACCACATATTCAGGGCTATCACACTAGATGAAAGCATTAAATGGGTGTTGTCTCCACATTTATAAAAAAAACACTTCACCTCCAAACTAGTTAGCCAAGATAACAATCTGGAACTCCATCCAACTTATTAGCAAGATCTATTCTCACATAATGAATAACTGTAGGACCCCCACTATGCCCCCATCAGTCCATAACTCCTACCTAACTAGTATGTAGTTCCTATGTAATAAGCCAAATACCAATCTGCTAGGAGACTTAAACTAACTGTCCATTAACTGGAAGATATATACATGCCCAAACATGTATGCCAGAGATTTCTGGACTTCATCAATGCAAACTCTCCAGATCAGTTAGTCTGTACCCCAACCAGGGGCTAAAAAATCCTTGACTTGCTCTTTGTCAATATGGGACAGCTCTGTTCCTTACCAACTGTAACTCTCTCAGTGGGAAAATCAAACCACAAATTAGTCAGATTCACCATAAGATATAAGCCAGAAGCATCCTCCAAGACATCAGTATTCATAAATTATGCCAAGGCTAATCAAGTCAGTCTCCCTGCTAGACAGGGGTCCAGGGAAGTAAATACTGTGGGAAAAAATAGCCAGGGAATTGTCATGGCTAGGCTTATATAGGCCCTAGGGCAGCTAGCCTAGTACCAGCCTATGAACCTATAATCTACTGAAGCTGAGTGATGATCTGGATACATTCAAATTCAGTATCTCCATGCAACTCAATGACCCCAGTTCTTATGCAGAATTCTTTACTGCCAAATGCTGTGCACACATAAAGACATGTATAGAAATTGCCAGATACTAAAATAAACACCTATGGTAGAACACAAATATAAACAGACTCTATAAAAAAGAAAAAAACAATTAATTGCACATAAAAATACATGTAACTGCCAAGATTAAATAAAAAAGGTCTTGCTAAATTTAACAGTAAACTCTGGACCTTAATCAAATCAACCAAAGCTGGATATCTTCTTCTTCTTTTGGCTTTTCCCGGTTAGGGGTTGCCACAGCAGATCACCTATCCGTTCATGATCGGCAGTGGAGTTTTACGGTGTCGAGTTGCTAGCCTGGCGCCCAACCGTCCACGGAAGGCACACAAATGCACGCACTCATGCCTAGGGCCAATTTAGAGTATCCAACCACTTACAGCATATCTTTGGGATGTGGGAGGAAACCGGAACACCTGGAGGAAACCCACGTGACCACAGGGAGGACATGCAGACTTGGCCCAGAAGGCACCCCAGCCAAAGATTGAACCAGAGAACCTCTTGCTGTGAGGTGGCAACGCTAACCACTGCACCACTGTGGCTGCTTTCACCATCATAAGGCCTTCTTTAACCATGTTAGAAACATTTCAAGCACTGCCCAGCACTGTGCGGAGCTAACAGTAAATGATGTCACATACTCAAACCCAGAAAACATAGTCAATCTACTTGTGCAAAACTTTAGCTATAACTTCAACACCTCCCCTACACTGCCAGCATACCTCTCAATTGTCCAGATTTTTGCAGAATGTCAAGATTTTTGTCTCATATTTTTGGCCTATTCCTCTTAAAATTTGTGATTTTTTTGTCAAATCCCCGAGGTGTGAATTCATTAAGTAATGACATACATTTCAGATTCAGACTTCATTTCCTTCAGAAAATGCAGGCTAACACAAATTCTGTTCCTGTAACACTTTTCTAAGTTTCTAAGAACAATATTTAAAATCTGTCCCTATTTTTGGGTCTTTGTCCCCACATTATATTAGGCATTTTCCAGATTTCTTATGCTAAGAAGTTGAGATGTAGGATTCACAGAACTCATTCCCACATCTACAGTCCCCTCAAATGTCCCATGAACAAGTCCCTAGGGCACTATCCAAGGCCACGAACATTGCTTCTATGGTGCCAGATAACATATCAGGCTGGTTACTCACTAGCCTGAAACAGGACCTGTCAGACCTCCTACACAGGCTATTCCATGTCACTCTCCAAACAAGCTTTGTGCTGGGTGAATGGAGGGCAGCAACTGCCATCCCCTTGCAGAAAGGTGGGACATTGACAGAAGGTGGCACATTGACAGACACAGAAATTATAGACCCACAACTCTGGCCAACTTCATCTATAAGGCTATGGAAAGGATCATTACAGAATTAATAAATAAGGGCATAGGTAAGCTACAAACTCTCAACCTAAGCCAGTTCACATTTGTTAAAGGTAGATCCTGCCAACTTAAATTGGTTGACTTCTTTGAGCAGGTCACTAAAGCAATGGAGGAGGACACACTGCATATATAGACCTCAGAAAGGCATTCAACACCATCCCGCAATCCGGCATTGCAGATAAACCATCCCAGCTAAATGTTAATCCCTGTGTAACTCATTGGATAGCAAATTGGCAAACAAATACAAAGCAGGAAGTAAGGATGTGCTGCTTGACCTCCCTTAAAAGACCTGTCACTATTGGTGCACCCCAGGGTTTAGTCCTCAGGCCACTCCTCTTTGGCATTTACTTCAAGGAGGTCAAAGCTACTTTTTAAGGATTTATGGCTGACAAAGTTTGCAGACGATTGTAAACTTGTTATAATCATAAAGTCCACAGAAGACACCAAGATCGTCCAGGAGGTCTTTTCCCAAACCAATAGCTGGTATCAAAACCATGGACTAAAACTGCATGCCAAGAAATTATTATCATCATCCTTCAGCGATCAAAATATCCTTGTAACTATCACACTGACAACGCACACCTGAAGACAGATCCGTTAGTTAGGGACGTAGTAACCTATGGAGACAATGAACTGTCCTGCAATCACCATGTGTCCACTGTTGTAATAAAGTCTTTTTACATTGCCTAGCTTATTACTAAGGGTATGATGAGGAAGTCAAGGAATATGACATTTCCAATATATTCCACACTCATCAGGCTAATCCTTAAGTATAATATCCCCATTTTACACAAGCTGAACACCTGCAATGTTTTCTTACTAAGAAAATCAAAGGCCTAAATCATTAAAACTATGCAAAGCATGTCAAAGCTTTGTTCTTATTCTCAGTGTTGTACAGGCTACTGCGAGACAATTTCTGTCTTGTGTACCAAGCATCAGCAGACACTATCCTTTCAGACCTACTGCACATTCACAAGTACAAAGGGGTCATAAACACCTGCTCAAGAGATATGTTGGAGGGACAGATACGCATCACAAAGAGTACTACTACTTTGAAAATGTACTTTGTTTACTCAGTTCAAATGTAATCTGCATGAAAGGAAAAGTAACCACAAATTCAACCTTGGTTTAGCACCCATGTCTCTCATGGATATGGGCAAAATGTACATGCTCTGTTAGTCTTTGGGTTATTCATACTTAAATAAAATGGCTGAAAACTTAAAGGGAATGTGTGCCTAAGCTTCAAAAGATCCTCATGGATCAATAGCCTAGTAAATAATTATGAATCAACGAACCTTTGTTGTAGCCAAGTTTTCTTTGAGCCAAGCTGTGATGATGTGAGGTATTGCCAACTATGCCAGGAGAAGTAGGGCAATGGAAGTGTAACATATGTCAGCACAGCTAGCTGGAATTTTGTAAAGAATTATATGTCATTTGTATATCAAACGGATTTGTACAGATCAATTTATAAAGCTCCTTGTGTTAAAAACGTACTGACAATGTGCCCCACTGGACAGAAAAATAAATATACATGTATTATTGTAACTGTTTAGCTATATATGTTTTAACAGAGGATACCGGACGAGAAGAGGTTAATCTCAAACTTTGAAAATAGTTTGAAATTAAATTACCTGGCTTAGGCCATAAAGATTGTATCTTACAGTTCTCAATGCAGCCAGAGACAAAAAGTATGTATTAGGAAGCTTCCTGCATTGTTATTGGGGTGAACTAATTGCTACTCTGGAAGGGCAGAGGTTTGAGATTGTTTTATAACTTCCAGGAGCTGCAGCAGATCTTAGTAAGGCTCTGTGTGTGTGTGTGTGTGTGTGTGTTATTGACACATATATGATAAATCCTGATAGTTTCTAGCCAAGGGGGAGGCATGGCACACAAGAAGCCAGATGACCAGATGTATGTGATGTCATTCTGTAATCCATCACTAAAAATAATGTTTAATACTAGGTGAGACTAAAGTCTCATGGCAGTCTGTTTTTGAAACCTGACAAAGAAGGATCTCTCACCTGCTTTATCTTGCCTTGCTCTAGTAAGTAACCGGGGGATAATAATTCTTTAGATCAGTCAGGAAAATATTTTGAGGTCGGTTAAGTATTGTTTTTCTGTAATAGTGTGAACCTGTCCACCTGTGTTATTTTTAATATTTCGTATGTTTAAAACTCTGGTGTTTATTGTAAATAGATATTTAGTATTTTCATGCTCTTTTATCATTTATTATTAAATATACTTAACCTTTTCATTGTCGCTGGTCCTTTAGAGAATATTTTAAACCTTATGAGTACTTATATCTGTTGGTGACACTGTGCCCACTGTGGCGACTCCTGAAAGCCTGGATGTTTGGTCAAAATTACCATCTGTATTTATATTAATTTCACTCAGTGTAATTGGATAATCTTGCAAGAACCTTACAGTAGCTGGCTTTGGGGTGTCTGGTGGCAGTGTAACTACCTTATAGTCTGGTCAGAAGGGGGCATAGCTAGTAAATTTGTGCCAGCCTTTCCCAGGTGTGTGTTTGTATGTATGTATGTGAAAATCAAATCTCAATGTGTGTGTGTGTGTGTGTGTGTGTGTGTGTGTGTGTGTGTGTGTGTGTGTGTGTGTGTGTGTGTGTGTGCGCGTGCGTCAGATACTTGGAGCAAGGACACAAAGTACTGGTTTCACAGAGATGGTGCTGGAGAACTTGGCTTAGACACTCGGCTGAGATCTCAACCCTATACCTGTACCAGTGGAGAGTCTTATTGGGGACCTGGAGGAAGACAGACATAGAAATCTGGAACCCAGACTTGAGTGTGTCCCCTGTGTCCTCTTAAGGGAAATTGTGCTTGATGCAGAGAGCTGCATCGGGAAATTCTGGGTGTATACATTTTTGTTCCAAGTGAACATCCCTCTCAAGTGTCAGTGGTAAGGATTCAGGCTCCTTGATTACTGGCCCAAAGTGGGGGCATCACACAAGCTATCCTTCCTCCTGTCATCCTTCCAGAACTTAAAAATGATGGAGAAAGGATTGTTTATACTCTGGATGTCCATGGGCAACTCAGATTTTATCTTGACAGAAATAAAACCTATACAAATTTGGATTGATTATTCATTTCTTATGAAGGTATGAAAAAAGGACAACTGGAGTCAAAACAGACAATTTACAAATGGTTGTCCTATGCTATTTCTTTTTCCCATCATGATAATTATTTATTTATTTATTTATTTATTTACTAGCATTTGTGTACTGGGAGAGTCCACTGGGCCAAGATGAGCCCATTTTCAGTGAAGGCCTGGAGAGAAAAGCTCCACAATGACAGTTAGTGTAACAGTACATAAAATATAAAACAGTTAGTAGATGCAAGCAATATTAACAAAACATACAGTATTATACAATAGTAGAAAATAAGTTTGTAAACAAATTATATGTACAGATTTATACGGGTAAAAGTCACATACTAATCAAGTAATCATATTATTATACATTTGAGGTAATATAATGATAAAAACAGTCATTTAGCAATATTTTCAAGGGGTTCTGAGGGTATAGGCAGCGTAATAGCATAAGGCAAAGTGGTAGCATAGACAGATAGTAAGGCTAGTAAGGTAAAATAGATAATTTATATTTGTTTTAAGTAGAGATAAAATAATGCTTGAAGAGGTGAAGATGTAAATTCCAGGCAGCGTCAAGAGACACTCCTACTAGACCTGTTCATTTTTCAGTGGAATTTTGTTAAGGGGTGGACTCTAGATGAATTCCAGTGGCAGCAACTTGTTACTCTGTACACACTTTCACTAAGCACTACAAACTAGACTCATTTTCCAGTTTCAGAACAGGCTTTGTTAGGACCATTCTCTAGGGGGTCATGGGTCATCATACTTCCTGCTTCCTCTCATTCTAAGCTTTGGTAATCTACTCACATAGCTTAGGCAACAGTAGCAGTGATCAAATGACTTACATATGCTAAGTTTATTTACACAACTACACTAACAGTAGATATTGAAATGATGACTGCTGTAACAGGCACTGTTTCTGTACATCCTCCTTACTTTTATATGTTTTTGCATGCCAAGGTGAGAACCCGGTTTCTTTTTACATATATATGTGTATGTGCATGTGTCTGTGTATGTCTATACATACATATAGATACACACACACAGAGACAGACACATACAGATACAGCATGCAGCTGCCTTCTTTCTCTCAGGAGTTCCTCAAACATAGCTCGTGTGCCATTAATAATTATATAACCTAACAGAAATAAGGCATGTGGATCACATATAAATATTTTCAATATCATATATGCACAGTCGGATTAAAATTGCAAGGTTTTTTCTTTAATTTGTAGTTTTCTCTGTAGCTCTTAGACTTACAGGCATTGACTGGTAAATTCCATTTTAGTGTACAACTGGCACAGATCTTGTTTGCATTCCAAACTCTCCCTGGTTTGAGTGTCAAACATCAACACAGGAGTCCTTGAGTGTGTGTGTGTGTGTGTGTGTGTGTGTGTGTGTGTGTGTGTGTGTGTGTGTGTGTGTGTGTGTGTGTGTTTAACTAGAATATTTTAAAATAAGTGCACTACTGTGGTCTAGGAGATTGTGCCTTCTATTCCCACATCAAGACTTTTGACTACTTTTTTTTTTCTCATTAGTAACGCTTGAGTACAGCATAAGTAGGTGTTCCTTCCCTGAGATCTTATCCTTCAGATGGGAAATTAAACTGGGATCCCATTTTCCTGAAGTGATGGTAAGCACTGGTGGATGTAAACGGTCCCATAGCCCTTATAAACAAACAAAAAAAAAAGAGTAGGAGGATCTCACCAATGAGCTGGCCAAATTTCTCCTCATTGGTATAGCTGTTATGTCAGGCCTCCCTTGAAAACGTACCACACAAATACCTCACAAAGAGGATTACTGGCCGCAAACAGATGCCCTACGCAGACTGTCTCAAAAAACTCCAGCTTTACTCCGTCACATATCGCCTACTCAGAGCGATCTCTGCCTAAGATACAAAGCTATGTCAAACTCATAGCTGTTGGACATGCTCCACTTAAAGAAATTCCAATCCCTCCGAGCTACACACTCTAGGGACCTAAACCTTGCCACCAATAAACAGAACATGCTGGAGGGATAGATTCCTGTCCCAGAGACATCCCATACTCTGGAACAGACTACCTATCTATATCAAACAAAGCTCCTCATTAGCACTCTTCAAGAAAAATCTTGATGACTGGATGGAAAATAGGAAATTCACCCTGAGGATCACTTCTGTGGCTCTGCTCAACAGGGGCACAGGAAAATAATTATCTTGGGTGGCAAAAGCCAGAGTACCTTTTTTGTTAGGCATATATAGGCCCTAGGCCCAATAGCCTAGTACCTACCTATGAACAAATCTTGTGGGACTAACCAGTCAAGGAAACATAAATACATGCAGAATTAATTAATAATAATTAATTCACTTTTGTGGTTATGAAAATAATGACAGCAATGTTTGATAGGGAGGTGGGGGAGGCTTTCATTCCATACACATATAATGTGTACACTTAATAACTACTTGATTTGTCATATTGTACTGCTTCCATATAATTTTCTTAATTGTATCATAGAGCTTTTCTCCCCAGGCTTCCTCTGAAAAGGGGCAATTTCTCAGTCGGACCATCCTGGTCAACAAATATCAAATAAATAATGTACAATTCCATTTTGTCAGAATTTTCACCCATTGAAGATTTTCAGGTGTACTGTTATGAAAAAATAAATAAATAACAGTCAACTTCTTATTTTTTTAGAAAACAACTACATTCCCATAATGTAGGAAAGATGAAACAATATATCTATTAACTCCAACTTCAGCTGGATATTGTTTAAAATGTGGGACAAACAACTAGTCAGTCTAGCTGTGTTTTGCTTCTTTTACAAGATAGGAGCTGATCTGAAACGGACAAATTTTAAATTCCTGTAAATCTATATTTTATGACAGCTTCTCCAAATGTTCAATGTCAGTTTTGCAAAGGCAGCTCTAACAGACCACCGATGCAGGCAAAGAAGAATTACTTTTCATTCAGTTCCAACAGTTACTTTGCACTGTACTTGGAGGAAGTTGGTTAACACTACACATTAGACAGGCCTGAGTTCCTGACAGCAGCTGAACTATAGCGCACTCCCTTTTTTACACACAGTGTAGATCTGTCACCAAGTAAAAACAAATTACATCCTCCTTTCCTTCATGAAATGTGGAAGCAGTTTTACAGCTCTCTGAGGGCCTTTTCAAAACAACAGCTAAATGACCTGCCAAAATCTAGGAACCTGTAGAAAAGTGTGTACCAGGCATAAGCTTTCCAGTAATATCAGATTCTGTACTCAAATTCCACCTGCACTCTCGGGAGAGGGTGCTTACAATAGTAAATGAAAATTGTCTATTTATCTTATTAAAGACAGTAAAATAACAGGAAAATGTTATTTACTAGAAGCAGTTTCATTCTGAGCAGCTTGCAGTGCACAGATCTTCTCTGGCAGTTTCAGAAGAATGGTGTCAGATTTAACTAAACTGTTCCCAGTACCGTAAAAAAGCATTCCTACTTGTTCTGCCACTGTATGTCTTGAACTTAGCTTGCACTTACAAAGACTAGAGCTAAAGAAAACCTCTTCTTAGTTTTCTTTTTCTGTATTCTTTTATTTAAATAATTTTCTTTGCTTTGTAGCAGCAACTCACCAGTTTTCTAAGCAGAAAGCCAATTAATTGAGTGGAGTCTAGAAGCCTTTTGCTACCTGCAAAGGTCAAGGGGCTCTCTTATTACATGGATGTCCAGTAAGGCTCAATATGTAAGTACAGGAATGCCTGTAAAGAAAACTTATTTAACGGGTAACACATAACAGGCAGAAGTACTGGTATTTAAGCTGACCCAGAAGATTTGGACTGGCAAAGCAGGTTGGTCCCAAACAAATAATATGCAATGGAAAATAAAGTAATAAATGTATGTTACAGTGCTACACAGTAACCTGATGGCTAATCTAACATCATTTTGAGTTGCTATGACACAGTATATCAGTCAGTCTGCAATAATTTACAGCAACTTTAATGAATAATGGCCAATGGTATCTTCTCTTAGTTGCAGTCTAGGCAGAATACATAAAGACAAGCCAATGTTTCACAAATGAGAAAGTGGAACAGCAGCAAGACCCATAAGACAGTCTTTTCAAACCCACATGAGGTCATGCGGAATCTGTCACTCTGTAGCCAGTCACAGAAGAACAAATGTGATCAGGAACTTAATCTACATCATCCCACCTAAACTATCCCCCAGACAAAGAAAAAGTAGGTATCCTTCACTGATGGAGTGGGCTACAGAATTCAGAGCACTAGGACTGATGTCCTTAAGTGCCTCTAAAACCACAGCTGTTCAGTAATACAGTTCTGCACAGACTTTCAGGGAATGCTCCACTCAGCCCAGGTCCACAAAACTAAGGAAAGCTCTGAATCTTCTGATGAATGATCCTTGTCTGGTAGCAGTGTTAGGAACACAGCTATAGAACTGCATACATTATGCATGTATACATTAAGGTTTACTATCATATGTCCAAAACTGCATTGCTTGACTGATCAAAATGTCGACAGAGCAGCCAAATCGAAACTGAATATATTGACACCCGTAGTTCGATATATTGGACATAGTAGAAGGCGACACCAGTCACCCATGCTATGCACCCTAGCATACTGTTACACTTTACAGTTAACGGTACATTTATTTCACTATTTTGCAGGGGGGCAAAATACATACATATATATATATATATATATATATATATATATATATATATATACATTAATATACATGTTAATACAACCCTACACACATGATAAATAGATATGCAGATGGATAGATAGACAGACAGATAGATAGATAGATAGATAGATAGATAGATAGATAGATAGATAGATAGATAGATAGATAGAATGAGATGGGTTTCAGTGAGTCCTAGGAAAGTGAGCCTCCTCCATCAAAATGCAGCATATCAAATAATAAGAGCAGGAATATCTCCCCACCACCACCGCCATCAACACCAATGCAAAAGCCCATCCCCACATATTTCTGAGTCAGAGTTCACTTGATCAGGCACAGGGATTTGACAGGAGAAACCTGACTAGAACATTCCTTACAAATTCAGTTACATACATGCATGCATGCACACACTACAATGATTACATCATTTAATGATATAATGCTTCCAGAACCTTTATTTGCCTAACTGTGACATAATAAGTATGCCATTTAATGATACAGTGCTTAAAGAATGAGTCTGAAAATAGGTCCATGAGGACCAGAGCTCTTCCCCATCTAGAAAATACAAATAAATACAATAAAACACACACACACACACACACACACACACACACACACACACACACACACACACACACACTCGTGTGTGATTTTTATATCAATGTGACAGTGATTCTGTTGTTTACAGTCCATCACCCTGGTTGACTGACGTTTTATGATGGAATACATATTGAAAAATCATAGATATTAAAACTATTTTATTTATACTCTTAGAACAGCTTTATGATACTGTTATTATTTATAAAATCATTTGTAATTATTTATAAAACTATTTGTATTCTAGAATTTTGGTTATTCTTCTCTCTAGAAATGGTAACTTTTAGACTTTGTCATATTTATCACATAAACACATATTAGTTTATACAGGCAATTTGTGTTAATATTCATTTAAAAACCACAGAGAAGTCAAAGACAAATGGGAAAATCACAAGTACGAGGATGATGAGTGTCTAGAATTAGACAGCAGTATAACCAATTGTTCTACAACCAATCGCTGTTGAGGGAAATATGATTCAAGAGTTAGTGATGGAAACACACAGAAGTCAAAGGTAAATGGGGAAATCACAAGTACGAGGATGATGTGTGTCTAGAATTGGACGGCAGTATAACCAACGGTGCTACAACCAATCGCTGTTGAGGGAATTATGATTCAAGAGTTAGTGATGGAAACACACAGAAGTCAAAGGTAAATCGGGAAATCACAAGTACGAGGATGATGTGTGTCTAGAATTGGACGGCAGTATAACCAACGGTACTACAACCAATCGTGTTGAGGGAATTATGATTCAAGAGCTAGTAATGGAAAAAAATCGGTTAATTTGCAAGAAAACAGAGAAGTAGGGAAAATGGAAGACACAGAGATGGAAAGAAAGGTTTACGACAAGGTAAGTGCAGAAATGCCTGTCTGGAAATAATTGCAAATGAATGGAAAAGGATGCAATTAATTTTGCAAAGGAAGAAATGTAAGTGAAAGGATCAATCCAAAATAGAAACAGCCTTTCAGACATTACTTCTACTCATAGATCCAAGTAGGAGAAATGTGAACAATGTAAAATTAGCAGTTGGGATTATAACCTTAATCAATTCTTTGAGATTAATCAGATAACAATCTCATTGCTAATAAGTGACATCATATAAGTGGTACAAACGACAGGAGGTGTAAACATAGCCCTTCAGGTAAGGCCAAGAAACATAATGAAGACTGCAGGAAACAGAAAGAAAACTGTAAAAGACAGAGGAGGGGGCATGGAATATATAAAGTGAGGGACATATAAATTAGAAGGGAAGAAGACAGATTTTCATCACATGGTATTCTGCATTGTCTAAATTAACTGCATGCTTCTGTTAGCTGCAATCAATTGTATTTTTTTTTCTAGATTATGCCTTATGGGTTTGGGTTTGTGCTGAAAAGGATCTGTTGACTGGTCCAATTACCCAGCTATCAAACAAATATATACAGATAATAAGATCTAGACAATCTGACAGATACAAACTTATATTATAGCGATTGATTATTAATAATAGAGAGACTAAACATGCTAAATAATGGAATGTTAAGAAAACACAGAGGTTAAGGGAATGAGGACAGGAGACTTGAGACATATATCTGAATGAATAAAAATAAATGTATGAACAGAAAGATGGAATAGGAGTTTATTATAAGAAAATGAAGGAGAAAAAAGGTGAGAAAGGAGACCGTAGGAAGACTTGTGAAAGAGTATAAGGAATAAGAGGAAATGGAAGAACATTTGAAAAACAAGGAGTGATGTGGTAGGAATACTAATTCAAAATGAAAAAAAGTAAAAGTGTAGCAATGAAGAGGATTTTTTTTTTTTTGAAAAAGAATATATTAGGATAACACTAAAAGGAGAAGGACAATGGAGAAGAACTGAAAATGCTGGGAATAAGGAAGTATGATTGGGGTGGTAAAAGAAGCAAATAGCAAAGGTCATGAAATAAAATAAGGGGAATTCCCCAAACATATCTTCAAAAATTTGATACATAAGTAATGTTTAACACAGATACTGTCTCAAGAAGCTGTTTCTTTGGAAATCAAAGTACGCATAACAAATATCTTTTGCATCCTGGAATGCACTCTTTAAAAACAATACAGACATAAAACATACTGCCACATCTCATGGATCCTCTACTACTAAGCCCATAATGCAACTACCACACAATTCAACATTCTGGTTATTGGAGACTCCATTGTAAGATATACTGAATTCCCCTCATCATGCTAAGTAAGAAGAAAGCTCCAGTCAGTTGATTATCAGGGGCCATGATCTGCCACATTGTGTGCACTCAGGTCATTGGACTACAAGTACCAGTATGACTTAGTCATAGGCCATGTGGGTGTAAATGACCAAAGATGAACCTCCCTAGGCTATATGAAGAGAGACATCATGGAGCTCTCAGAATATGTGCCCCAGGCTGGCATGAGCCTAGCACTGAGCAGCATTTTACCTTCTCCAAAGATGATGCCACAATATGAACAGAAGATGACTGACTTTAATAACTGGCTTATTTTCTGGTGTCATTCTAAGGGGTGCAATATCAGTCAGCATGCTGCATTTGCAAGGGAAGGTCTGCACCTCTCCCCTCTAGGCTTTCAAATATTAGCTAAAATATAGTCCTCCTCACAGTGCCTTTTTTAGACCATGCCAAACTGAAAGTACTTCTGACATAGCAAATCAAAACCAGGAAAATCTAAAAGTGTTACTGCTCAATGCTAGGAGAATTTTCATGGAAATGATCAATAATGACAGAGGAAACCTCAAAACACTTGACCCAACCCAATTTGGTTTCATCAAAGGAAGGTCATGACTAATCAACCTAGTGCACTTCTTTAAGAAGGTCACCAAAGCAATGGATGAGATTAAAATAGTTCACACTGCCTACCTTGAACTGGACAAGGCATATGGCACAGTACCCCCCTTGGGCATTGTTGATAAACTCAAGAGGTTAGGTATAACCTTTTATATCATGCAGTCAATAGCCAGCTGGCTCACAGATAGGACTTATGAATTTAGAATTGGGAAGTCCATCTCTACAAAGAGACCAATCACAAGTGGAGTCCCTTGGTGATCAGTTCTGAGACAGCTGCTTTTTGCTATTTACTTCTGTGAATTCAAGGTCAATGTCAATGGCCTCTGGCTGACCAAATTTGCAAATGATTGCAAATTAGGACCACTCATAGAATCTCCCACTGATGCTAACGTTCTCCAGGAGGGGCTGAAACTGTCAAATAACTTGAGCCACAGTCATGGATTAAAACTTAATGCCAAGAACGGTATAATAGTATGATTTTGAAAGTATCTTCCCAAGGTAACTGTCATATTGACAACACAATCCTCAGAGCTGATCCACTAGTCAGAGACTTGAGGGGACACATAGACAGTAATCTAATCTTTAACAACCACGAGCCTACAGTAGTGAGGAAATCATTCTATGTTGCACAACCTATAAACAAAGGTATGGCATCTAGGTCAAAGGATGTCATTATTCCACTGCACTCAGTATGCATCAGACATATCACTGAGTACAATGCCCCCTTTTGTATGTACCTAATCTGGCACATCTAAAAAATAGAATCGCCACAAAGCTTCCTCACTAAAATAATACAGGGTGTAAGCAAAATGTCCTATGCAGATCACCATAAGGCCATATCCCTTTATTCTGTCTCCTACAGGCTATTGAGGGGAGATCTATGCCTGGAAAGCAAAGCATTGCCAGACACCACAGTGATGGACCTCCTGCATATCCACAAAACAAACATGACTAGAATTACCCATTCTAAACAAACACCAATCACAAAGAGTCACATAGCTCACAACACCAGTGTGCCACCGGTACCGGAAGATTGCCAAATTCCAGTAATAATGGCCACACAGGTACAAAACACACTCTCTAAAGCCAAGAATACAGCATCCATGGGACCAGATGACATCCCGGGCTGTGTATTACATGAACTACAATATGAACTGGCACTTCACCTAAGTGTCATGTTTAATCATAGCCTCACCTCAGGTTTCGTGCCCACTGAATGGCACAGAGCTACAGTTATCCCAATCCACAAGGGGGGATCCACCTTGGATCCCGGAAACTATCATCTCATCAGTCTGACAAGCCTTTTCTGCAAGGCCATGGAGCGTATTATCATGGAACTTATAAACAAAGACATTGGCAACCTTCAAACACTGGACCCCACCCAGTTTGGGTTTGTGAAGGGCCGATCTTGTCTCCTGAACCTGACTGACTTCTTTGAATCAGTCTCCAGAGCCATGGACAAGGGTAAGGTGGTCCACACAGCCTATCTAGACCTTGCCAAGGCCTTTGACACCATCCCCCACTCTGGAATCATAGATAAACTTACTAAGTTGGGCATTAATCCCTATGTCACCCAATGGGTTGCTAAATGGCTTACTGATAGAACCCACACTGTAAAAGTAGCCGACTCCAAATCCAGCTCCAGACAAGTGACAAGTGGAGTACCTCAGGGTTCAGTCCTGGGGCCGCTCTTGTTTGGCATCTACTTCTCTGAAGTACAGGTCAACACTAAGGGACTCTGGCTAACAAAGTTTGCAGATGACTGCAAACTGGAAGTCATTATTGAATCCCCAAATGATGTGGATACTCTACAAAAGGGCCTTACAGAAAACAGAAACAGATGCTTGGTGCCAGAGCCATGGGCTCAAGCTCAATGCCAAGAAATGTATTGTTATCCCCTTTGGGAAAAACATGTATCCATGAATTACCATATAGGTGGCAGTACACTAAACACAGAAAGTGTGATAAGAGACTTAGGGACACAGGTGGACAGTGGTCTCACCTTCGATAACCACATCGCCACAACAGTCAGGAAATCCTTCTATGTGGCACACCTCATCACGAAGGGCTTTTCATCCAGAAAAAAGGAGGTCATTGTCCCACTGTACTCATCCCTCATTAGACCCATTATAGAATACAACACCCCATTTGGTATGTACCTCTCAAGACATCTGCAACAACTGGAAAGGTCTCAGAAATACCTCACTAAAAGAATCACAGGCCTAAAGCAGATGCCCTACGCTGACCGCCTTAAAAAACTCCAGCTATACTCTGTCGCATATCATCTACTCAGAGGCGATCTCTGCTTAACATACAAGGCCATGTCAAACCTAGAGCTGTTGGACTTGCTACACTTAAAGAAATCCCAATCCCTCAGAGCTACACGCTCCAGGGATCTAAACCTTGTCATCACAATAAACAAAACATGCTGGAGGGATAGGTTCCTGACCCAGAGACTCCCCAGACACTGGAATAGATTGCCCATACATGTCAAGCAGAGTGCCTCTTTGGACCTCTTCAAGAGGAACCTTGACGATTGGATGGGAGAAAGGAGATTCACCCCAGGGATCACGTCAGTCGCCCTGCTAGACAGGGGTCCAGAAAAGTAAATAATGTGGGAAGAAGTAGCCAGGGAATTGTTATGGCTAGGCTTGTATAGGCCCTAGGGCTGATAGCCTAGTACCAACCTATGAACCTATGAACCACCCAACAGCAGCCCCTAAGGCAGACAACATACCAAACACTTTAGTCATAGGTGACTCTATAGTCAGGCACACTGATGTCCCACTCACCAGGCTGAACAAGGAGAAAATTACAGTCAGCTGCCTGTCGGGTGCCATAATCCGCCACATAACGCATGCACTCAAGTCACTCCACAACAAGTATAAATATGACTCTGTCATTGTCCATGTTGGAGTGAATGACTTGAGATGTACCTCCCTGGACTACATGAAAAGAGACATGGAAGAGCTCTTGGATCATGTGGCCCAGGCAGGTATGACCCTAGTCCTGAGTAGCATCCTGCCTTCGCCCAGAATGATACCACAGTATAAGGACAAAATGATTGACTTCAACAATTGGCTAAGCTTCTGGACTCATTCAAAGGGTATCCAGTAACCAAGAAATACAGCTGAAATATATGCTATTTAAACAGCACATAAAAACATGCACATATAAATGCAACATAAAACCTATATATATTTTTTTTATATATAAAACTTACAATATGCCGGTAAAAAATACTGATTTAGCTAACAAGAAAATAAACATATATGCATAAAGATGTAAAGGCAAATACTGTCATCTGGCTAGAGGTCTTGCCTTCAGTTTGGGTTTAATGGGTACAAACTCATTCAACCCATGCCCAAAATCTCCCCTCAGCCTGATAATCTACTTTGCTTCCATCTGTTATGTTTGATTCCTTATATCTCCACGCCGTATAGTCTCATAGACTCTACCAATAACAAGACATCTGAATGTGTGCCTACAATTAGTAGCCAGTACGTTTTGACAAAGCCCTAGTTGTGCTTCCCTTTTGTATAAAATAAACATGCTCCTTTATTCTCTCGCTTAAAGCCCATCAGTCTTTCCTATAAATTTGGAACATTCCTTACAGTGGGCTAAATAAACAACATGTTCCATACTGCAAGTAGCAAATATGTAAAACTCATAATCCCTTTTTTGGTCTGGATGTGTAAATTTTGCACTGCTATCAATGTATGAACACATGGAACACCTACCACAGGGCATTGTGACTTTATTTCTATGCTGCACAGAATCCATGCTGCGGTAACAAAGCTGCCTTTTCAGTGATTTCATATTTCTAAAGAGGAATCTGGGAGTATTGTCTATCAGCTTACTGATGTCACGGTCCGTTATTAAAATTCCCCAATGTCTCTTAATAACATTCATATAGGAAGAAACATCAGAAGAATAATATACGGCAACCCTAAGTTTATAATCCTTTCTTTTATCCTTCATTGTCTGAACCTCACCTATATTCCTTAAAATATTATGCGTCCCATAACCTCTGTCAACCAGTTCATGTGTAAAATATTAAGTTGGTTGTCAAAGTCACTGTCCCAGGCAGTAAGCCTAGAAGATCTAACTATTTGATTCCTGACAACATTCTGAGAAATGTGTGTGGGGGGGATGCATACAGTCTCCAGCTAATAAATGATTAACATGACAAGACTTCCTATATGATCTAGTGAACAACCCCCCTACCACCATCCATCTCTACAGTGACATCCAAAAAAATCTATTTTACTAGAGGACACATTAGAAGTAAATCTTAAAAATGTTGTAGTATTATTATTATATTTGTCAAATTCCCTGAGTTCATCTTCTGTTTCATTCAACAGAAGGAACAAATCATCCACAAACCTTCTATAAAATACTACTTGTTGTTTATAGGGTCCATTGAAAATATATTTGTACACTACTCCCAGATTCCTTTTTAGAAACATGAAATCATTAAAAAGGCAGCTTTGTTACCCTACTATGGATTCTGTGCAGCATAGAAGGAAAGTTATGATGCCCTGTGGTAGGTGTTCAATTTGCTCATACATTGATAGCAGTGCAAAATGTACACATCCAGACCAGAAAAGGGATTATGAGTTATACATATTTGCTACTTGCAGTATGGAACATGTTGTTTATTTAGCCCACTGTAAGTAATGTTCCAAATTTATAGGAAAGACTGACAAGGCTTTAAGCGAGAGAATAAAGGAGCATGTTTATTATATACAAAAGGGAAGCACAACTAATGCTTTGTCAAAACATGTACTGGCCACTGATTCTAGGCACACATTCAAATTCCTTCTTATTGTAGAGTCTTTGAGACCATAAGGGGTGGAGATATAAGGAATCAAACCGAACAGATGGAAGCTAAATGGATTATCAGGCTGAGGGGAGATTTTGGGCATGGGTTGAATGAGTTTGTATCCATTAAACCCAAACTGAAGTCAAGACCACTAGCCAAATGAGAGTATTTGCCTTTGCATCTGCAATTGTATATGTTTGTTTTCTTGTTAGCTAAATCAGTATTTTTTATCGGCTTATAAGAAGTTTTATAAAAAAAAAATTATATAGTTTTTATGTTGCATTTATATGTACATGATTTTATGTGCTGTTTAAATAACATATATTTCAGCTGTATTTCTTTAAATTCTGTGGTCATGTGATTTTAGTACTGCTTCACTTTTCTACTTAAAAGCCAATTTTGGTTCAATGTGTTCATAATCTGATGAAGGAGCAGTAGCTGCGAAAACGCTTATGACCTACAATAAACTAAGTTTTTAACCTGGAGAGTCATGCTTTCCTTGGATCCATCAGTGTTCTTGGATTATTTGCTTTTATTTTTGTTGGACTTTTCTGCTCTGGGAAGCTGGTGGTAGTTTTTCTTTGGCTATATACATAAAAAGGCTTTTGGCTACCTAATGCAATAAAGCCTTCATCAGGTCTGTGACAAGAACTAAAATCAAGAAAAACACATCGCTATCTAACCATAAACATAATCAAACTCAAATCAAAACTACATCTGTCTAATGATATCTAGTAAATATCCTTCCATGTGTATTAATATGCCAGCTCAGAAAAATGTCAATGCTTGGCAAAAAAAAAAAAAAAAAAAAACTGTCTTGATAGTTTTCATGTTTACAGCCCCCAAAACATGTTTATACAGTAAAAACTAGAAGAATAAACACACAAAAAAATACAGAAAACAGTGGATGAAGTAAATATATAAATGTGTGCAGGTGTGTGCATGAGCGTCCATCAGTATGGTAAATGGGAGAGTTATACCAATACTACATGGTAATAGTGGCATGAAAAAAAGGTGTGTTTTGAATTTACCGTTTAAATCTCTGGTGTGATGCAATAAATCTAATCAAAGCAGAACTGAGGTTAAAGTAATTACCTCAAGGATCAGAAACAAGCAGTGAAATGGCCCAATGAACTCTTGCCCTTCCTGCATAACTCTACAAGGCTCCATCCTCAGACCCCCTACTCTTCAACATTTTCATAAACAGCCTTTCACTGCCTCTCTCCCTGGAACCCTCATTCAGTGATGATTACACCTTAATCTGTACTGCTCAGTCTCTACCAGAACTACTTCCAAAAACTCAACAGTCCTTTACTGCAGTCGAATCCTGGAGGAAAAATTCCCATCTCTTTATTAATCCAAAAAAAACTAAACTAGTACTCTTTCATCCCAAAAACACCTCCCCTGTCACTGATCATTTCAACATCCTAACGTCTCACAACACTGTCATAGAAACAGTGCAGGAAACCAAATTTCTAGGAGTTATCAATGACAATAAACTTTTATTCGAACCCCATATACAGCAAGATATAAAGAGAACTTATCAAAAGCTGGGACTGTTATATAGAAACAAACATTTATTTACTGCAGCAACCAAAACTCCTGTTGCAAAAACATTTTGGCTTCCTACCCTTCTTTACGGTGGTCCTATCCTAATTAACTTATAAACTTCTATCCTAAGCAAAATGGAACAGTGCTACAACAAAGTTGTAAAGTTTGCCATAAACTCTAAATATCACACACACACCACTGTAAACCGCTACTAGAACTAAACTGGCTTGAACTCCCCAACCAACTTGTCTTTATTCAGCTAGCCACCTTCTACAACCTTATTTTCAAGCCTACTGCCTGCCTTGCACTAGCCAATCTAGTCACACCTTACACACCAAAATGATGTTTACAATAAGAAGACAAAAATCTCTTGATTATCTCAAAACCTACAAGAAAACCTGGTCACTCTCTGTATTCATACTCTGTCTCTATGCTATGGAATTCACTACATCTAGCTACCAGATCTATGCCTGGCCTAACCCATTTCAAAGCCTCTTTAAAAAAAATCACTTCAAAAATACATGGCTCTGCTCCTGCATAAACCCTGCCTAATGCTCAGGTCTTCCTCTTCTTCCACACTAGCCTCATCCTCCTCTTCTATCATTTTCACTCCCTCACAGTGTACAAGATCCTAAAGCTCTCCTAGCGCCTCTGTTTTTATACCACAGCGTTAAGCTACTGCTCAGACTGTAATGCCTCTATTCTTCTTAACTCTCTCACTATCTTTCTGCATCACTAATTTTCTGGCGATTATTTTCCTAACTGAAACCAACATTCTATTTGTTTCATGTGCTAGACCAGTTAATGTCATACAGTGCACTACCTACATACTAGTTTTGGACAGCATCAACTTGTAGGCTATGTATATGGTGAGAGTGACTATTATTGTCTACAATGTTTTTAACGCTACAGAATTGTCTAAGTATTTCTCATGTCATTTATTGTATTTTACTATATTTGTATTGTACTGTATGTGGAGCTTTTTTCCCCGGGCCTCTGCTGAAAACGGGTTCTGTAGACCCAGACCGACCACCCCGGTAAACAAATGTCAAATAAATAAACACACACACACACACACACACACACACACACACACACACACACACACACACACACACACACGTAGATGTACAGGTCATTTTTATTATTATTTAGTATATTTTTAGCACATAAAAATATTCCTCAAAATTTCCCTAAAAAAACCTTTACAGATTGTGTCAGCTTACGTAAATTCAACACACTGTTAATATAGCAACAGTAGTTAAGTCCTGATTTTCTGAATGTATTTAATTTCAACTGACAGCAAAATTCTTTTTTCTCCAACACACCACTGACATCCCCTTTGTGTTCATCCATCTCCACACAGTCCAGAATGATAAATTTAATACCAGCATGTCTGGGGTGTTCTAATAAGTGTTTGGATAAGGCATTCTACTGGAATTTACATCTGATGTCAGAAAGATAACCAGAGATCCTCCCTTTCAGTTTATTCATACTCTTAACCACATGAAATGCAGGGCAGTCATTACACATGGCCCTATATACAACATTTTTCAGTATTACAGTTACCACATGCTTAAGTTTTTACCATCTTTTTAAGATAGGGGAACTCAAATGAGTCGCACCCCTTCAAGTACTCACATAATGTGCAGTTAGGTCGCTCACAGATTTTAGCGCTCACGTCATCCTGAGGTTCCTTATTTTCTTTTCCACGTAGCTACGTATGTTTCCGCTCTTTTTATATACAAAAGTAGGGTGAGCTCCTAAAACCCTTACAAGATACTGATTATATATTTTTTATGTATATGTTATGCTTTTCTTAATACCTGATCTTGGAATGTGAGTTGCAAATACATAGATAGTATTTTCCTTAACTAGGATTTAGTTTGATCTAATCAGTTGTAGTGTGTGGGGGGTGGGTACCTGCTGTTATAAAATGCAATTTTAAGGCCATGATTATATTGTTTGCCATGAATACGCAGGTTTAAATTTAAACAATATGTAAGTATATAAAAGCTGATATGTTTAACATTGTTAAAACATTTCTGACTTTTTGTTACTGAGGATCACTTGTCTGTGATGAATAAAGGCTTGTTGCTTTGGAGCACTACCTGGGTTTCATGATTTTTGTAAATTATTGTGACTGAGCTAATCATGAAGAAGTTTAAGATCACTAGTTTCTCTGTTTTTATTAGTCGAAGATTAGTAAAGACTAGATGAAGAAGGAGTCTATACTGTAATTTGATCACTGGAAAAGTGCAGAAAAAGAATTCTGGGTAGAGAAAATGAAATGAAACGGTAGAGGGAAAAGGTAGATTCGTCATATGAAATGTGGCTGGATTGAGTCAAAAGGTAAGGGACAGTGATTTTATGGATTTATGATGTAAAATCTTGCAAGAAACCTGACTGGTGGATTATGAAACATTCAGGATGTAAAATGTTTGGCTTTATCAAGTCAAATACGTGAAAAGAAATGACTATGGACATGCAATGGGAAAATTAATAACTATGGTTAGTTTAATATACTTTGTTCTCTTTAAGTTACTTGAAATGACAGAAATGTAGATTCTCACAGAATCATAGAACTGTGTGATAGAGGACACTGTCTGATGAAGCCAAAAAGCATCATCATCTGCAAGCAACAGAAATGTCACTTTTAGGTCACAAACTAGATATCATCCCAACCTTGATTGTGCCTTAATATCCATTTTATGAAAACCAAAAATAAGAAATGATTATAAAATGCCCTCTTATCCCACCTCTCAAACCCACCACAAACTAATCTGACTTAGTTTCCTGAATCTGAACACAACCGTTGCTGTGTTCATAAGTATAATCCCAGTGCCCCGTATTCCTGCAGTGTCTCCCATGGCACATGCTTAGGCATACAGTGATCAGCCTTCTGACAGCCTACAAAATTGCTGCATATCCGACTAGTAAACTCCCCAAACATCTTACACAGTTGTAAAGCCTAGCAGGTTCACTTTTTCATGGCCTCTATGGTGCCAACACTGTTCATCTTAAATCTGAGGCTCAACTACCAACTGAAGTCTCTTCTCTGGTTCTAGAGCAAGACACTCAAAGGGACACTGACGAGTATTTTCTCTCACCTGTAAGAACCACTTACACAGGACGCATTGGACAGATAGATACATATTTATTGAATTCCACATCCATTTTGAAGCAGAGTTACACCCTTTCCCTGTTTAAGTGCAACTTGGACCAATGAATGGGTAATTGGAAATTCACCCCTGGTCTGGTGTCTACGTCTCTGATGGCGAGAGGCAGTCACTAAATCACCCCTTACATAAATCAAATTTGTGGGTCACATTTGGATTGGACAACTAGGCTTATAAGGGCCCTAGCAGTCATCAGACTAGTATAAACTTATGAACCAGTAACATTTGCCCACTGAATAAAGAAGATGTTACCTCCCTTTCTTATTATGTTAGGATCTCCCTGTACAAGTGCAGTTTTTAGTAATGGAGATTATTTGGTTCAGTAGTATCAGTGTGACATCTGCCAAAGCCTAGAATAATCATCGTCTTAGTTACATTAAAAAAAAAAAAAAAAGGGAAAGTTCTGATGCATCAGAGCAGTGTGTTGATCCTCAGACTAATCAAGGGAGGAATATGTGAGATGAGGGAAGGGGAAAGGTGGTTATACTCATGGAAGATCTGACTTTAGCAGAAGTTGGCTAAGAGATTACAATTTCAGGTCAGGGGGAAGTGGAATTGGACCGAAGTCTTGGATCATAATGGGTTCAGCTATCTACTGTGGAATTGTAAAAGAAAGGGCAAAATTCTGGATATTTCTCTATACAGTGGAGACAGGAACATGGATGCCCAAGGTGAGTGTTTTATTAACCACAACTCTGAAGAAAAACAATACAGAGACTAAAGATTATGGGTGTCTTTATTGGAGTGGATTTTGTTAAGCAAAGAGAACAGGTCAAAGATGTGTTAGGTGTTCTGGAGGTAAACTGAGGGAGAAAACAAGCCAAGTGACTGGGTTAGGAATACAGTACTTAGGTCCATGGGAAAAATCTGAGGAACAGATAAAAAAGATAATGTAGCTATATAAGAAGTGTATGGAAGGTGGCATGTGGCAAACAGAAGGGCAACTATGCAGGTGAGTATATAGTAAGTATAGGGGGAGGTGGCACGTGGCAAACAAAAGGGTGACAATGCAGGTGAAGGCATCAAAATGACAGGTCAATAGGGAGCTGGCAATAGCAGCAGGAAAGGGAACAAGGGCTTTCCTAAGAGTACAGCAGACAGGATGAAGGGAGGGAAAAGTCTGTTCAGGCTGAGCAGAAATGAAAGGAAGATCATGGAAAACAGAGAAAAAGCAAACATACTAAATGAAGATTTTGATTCAGCTGAACTGAAGGAATGTGAGTAGAGGGTGCCATTTTGGAAGAAAGTTAGAAAGGAGGGGAAGAGCAGTGAACAGATAGTAGAGCGAAAAGATAGGCTGTGTGACACAGTCCTAAAGATTCTGGTCAGTGTGCAGAAGTATAACTTGATGGAGACCTGTAATAGTAGGACAGAGTATTTAGGGCCATGGCCAAGAGTCTGAGGGATAGGCACAAATGTTAAAAGAAGACAGACAATGTGGCTACATAAACATTTAAGGTTATAGGCAGTGGGAAAAGACAGATCGTACACGGAGTTATTCTATTACAAGCAATGAGGGTCTCGTAAACATAAAAACCTAAAATCACATCTGTGGGATGATTCAAATGTAACTGCTTCAGAGATATGGGCTAAATCCTACCAAAAATCAGTGGCACCAGTTAAAGCCTTTCAGTTCACGTTTATCATACTAGCTCTGTGTACTTAGCATTTCTCTTACTTTAGGTAAGTACTAATTACTTATAATTGTACATTATATACTACTTCTTACTTTAGGTAAGTACTAATTGTTTATAGTTGTACATAATATATTACTTCTTATTTTAGGTAAGTACTAATTGTATACAGTTGTACATTAGATATTAGTTCTTACTTAGTTAAGTACTAATTGTTTATAGTTGTACATTATATATTACTTCTTACTTAGATAAGTACCAATTGTATACAGCTGTACATTATATATTACTTCTTACTTTAGGTAAGTACTAATTGTATACAGTTGTACATTATATATTACTTCTTACTTTAGGTAAGTACTAATTGTATACAGTTGTACATTATATATTACTTCTTACTTTAGGTAAGTACTAATTGTATACAGTTGTACATTATATATTACTTCTTACTTTAGGTAAGAACTAATTGTTTATAGTTGCACATTATACATTACTTCTTACTTTAGGTAAGTACTAATTGTATACAGTTGTACATTATATATTACTTCTTACTTAGGTAAGTACTAATTGTATACAGTTGTACATTATATATTACTTCTTACTTTAGGTAAGTACTAATTGTATACAGTTGTACATTATATATTACTTCTTACTTTAGGTAAGTACTAATTGTTTATAGTTGTACATTATATATTACTTCTTACTTTAGGTAAGTACTAATTGTTTATAGTTGTACATTATATATTACTTCTTACTTTAGGTAAGTACTAATTGTATACAGTTGTACATTATATATTACTTCTTACTTTAGGTAAGTACTAATTGTATACAGTTGTACATTATATATTACTTCTTACTTAGGTAAGTACTAATTGTTTATAGTTGTACATTATATATTACTTCTTACTTTAGGTAAGTACTAATTGTATACATTTGTACATTATATATTACTTCTTACTTTAGGTAAGTACTAATTGTATACAGTTGTACATTATATATTACTTCTTACTTAGGTAAGTACTAATTGTTTATAGTTGTACATTATATATTACTTCTTACTTAGGTAAGTACTAATTGTTTATAGCTGTACATTATATATTACTTCTTACTTTAGGTAAGTACTAATTGTATACAGTTGTACATTATATATTACTTCTTACTTTAGGTAAGTACTAATTGTATACAGTTGTACATTATATATTACTTCTTACTTTAGGTAAGTACTAATTGTATACAGTTGTACATTATATATTACTTCTTACTTTAGGTAAGTACTAATTGTATACAGTTGTACATTATATATTACTTCTTACTTTAGGTAAGTACTAATTGTATACAGTTGTACATTATATATTACTTCTTACTTTAGGTAAGTACTAATTGTATACAGTTGTACATTATATATTACTTCTTACTTTAGGTAAGTACTAATTGTATACAGTTGTACATTATATATTACTTCTTACTTTAGGTAAGTACTAATTGTATACAGTTGTACATTATATATTACTTCTTACTTTAGGTAAGTACTAATTGTATACAGTTGTACATTATATATTACTTCTTACTTTAGGTAAGTACTAATTGTATACAGTTGTACATTATATATTACTTCTTACTTTAGGTAAGTACTAATTGTATACAGTTGTACATTATATATTACTTCTTACTTTAGGTAAGTACTAATTGTATACAGTTGTACATTATATATTACTTCTTACTTTAGGTAAGTACTAATTGTATACAGTTGTACATTATATATTACTTCTTACTTTAGGTAAGTACTAATTGTATACAGTTGTACATTATATATTACTTCTTACTTTAGGTAAGTACTAATTGTATACAGTTGTACATTATATATTACTTCTTACTTTAGGTAAGTACTAATTGTATACAGTTGTACATTATATATTACTTCTTACTTTAGGTAAGTACTAATTGTATACAGTTGTACATTATATATTACTTCTTACTTTAGGTAAGTACTAATTGTATACAGTTGTACATTATATATTACTTCTTACTTTAGGTAAGTACTAATTGTATACAGTTGTACATTATATATTACTTCTTACTTTAGGTAAGTACTAATTGTATACAGTTGTACATTATATATTACTTCTTACTTTAGGTAAGTACTAATTGTATACAGTTGTACATTATATATTACTTCTTACTTTAGGTAAGTACTAATTGTATACAGTTGTACATTATATATTACTTCTTACTTTAGGTAAGTACTAATTGTATACAGTTGTACATTATATATTACTTCTTACTTTAGGTAAGTACTAATTGTATACAGTTGTACATTATATATTACTTCTTACTTTAGGTAAGTACTAATTGTATACAGTTGTACATTATATATTACTTCTTACTTTAGGTAAGTACTAATTGTATACAGTTGTACATTATATATTACTTCTTACTTTAGGTAAGTACTAATTGTATACAGTTGTACATTATATATTACTTCTTACTTTAGGTAAGTACTAATTGTATACAGTTGTACATTATATATTACTTCTTACTTTAGGTAAGTACTAATTGTATACAGTTGTACATTATATATTACTTCTTACTTTAGGTAAGTACTAATTGTATACAGTTGTACATTATATATTACTTCTTACTTTAGGTAAGTACTAATTGTATACAGTTGTACATTATATATTACTTCTTACTTTAGGTAAGTACTAATTGTATACAGTTGTACATTATATATTACTTCTTACTTTAGGTAAGTACTAATTGTATACAGTTGTACATTATATATTACTTCTTACTTTAGGTAAGTACTAATTGTATACAGTTGTACATTATATATTACTTCTTACTTTAGGTAAGTACTAATTGTATACAGTTGTACATTATATATTACTTCTTACTTTAGGTAAGTACTAATTGTATACAGTTGTACATTATATATTACTTCTTACTTTAGGTAAGTACTAATTGTATACAGTTGTACATTATATATTACTTCTTACTTTAGGTAAGTACTAATTGTTTATAGTTGTACATTATATATTACTTCTTACTTTAGGTAAGTACTAATTGTATACAGTTGTACATTATATATTACTTCTTACTTTAGGTAAGTACTAATTGTATACAGTTGTACATTATATATTACTTCTTACTTTAGGTAAGTACTAATTGTATACAGTTGTACATTATATATTACTTCTTACTTTAGGTAAGTACTAATTGTATACAGTTGTACATTATATATTACTTCTTACTTTAGGTAAGTACTAATTGTTTATAGTTGTACATTATATATTACTTCTTACTTTAGGTAAGTACTAATTGTATACAGTTGTACATTATATATTACTTCTTACTTTAGGTAAGTACTAATTGTATACAGTTGTACATTATATATTACTTCTTACTTTAGGTAAGTACTAATTGTATACAGTTGTACATTATATATTACTTCTTACTTTTAGGTAAGTACTAATTTTATACAGTTGTACATTATATATTACTTCTTATTTTAGGTAAGTACTAATTGTTTATAGTTCATAGGTTCATAGGTTCATAGGTTCATACTAGGCTATCTGCCCAAGGGCATTTATAAGCCTAGCCCATAGTTATGTGGCTTTCCACCCTTTAGTTTGAATAAAAACTATGCCTATCATTTTGCTGTGCCTCTGTCAAGCAGTGACGCTGAAGTAATCCCTGGGGTATATCTGCAATCTCCCATCCATTGGTCAAGATTCCTCTTGAACAAGACCAGAGAGGTGCTCTGCCTCACATGTACCGGGATTTTGTTCCACAGCATAGGGAGTCTCTGGGTGATGAATCTGTCCCTCCAGCACATTCTATTTATAACCGTGTCAAGGTTTAAGTCTCCCTTGTGGTTCTGAGGGATCTAGATTTTTGAGGTGAAGCATATTCATCAAATCTGGGTTTGACATGGCCTTATATGTCAGGCACAGGTCACCTCTGAGCAAGTATGAGACTGAATAGAGCTGGAGTTCTTTCAGTCGGGCAGCATAAGACATATTTTTGAGACCCTTTATCCTTTTGGTGAGGAACTTTGGGGCCTTTCAAGCTGCAGCAGGTGTCTGGTCAGATACATTCGAACGGGCATTGTACTCAATCATAGGTCTAATAAGTGATGAGTACAGGGGACGATGACCTCCCTTGATCTAGATGTGAATCCCTTCATGATCAGGTGGGTGATATAGAAGGTTTTCCTAACTACTTTAGCAACATGAGTGTCAAACGAAAGGCTACTGTCAACCTGGGTCCCCAGATCTCTGATGACTTTTCTGTGCTCAGTGGATTGCCACCTATATGGTAGCTAGTAGCCTTGTTTTTCCCAAAGGGTATGACTATGCATTTTTGGCTTAACTTCAGGCCATGGCTCTGGCACCAGTTATCCATTTCTGTGAGGCCCTTCTGGAGGATATCTGTGTCAGATGTGTTTTTCGACTATAGTTTGCAGTCATCTGCAAACTTTGTCAGCCATAACCCTCCTGTGTTTGCTTGTACTTCAGAAAAGTAGATGCCGAACAAGAGTGGACCCAGGACTGAGCCCTGTGGGACACCACTTGTGACAGGCTTTGAGTCTGACATGGCTCCAGCAACTCTGACCCTGTGGGTTCTGTCACTTAGCCAGTTTGCAACCCATCTTGTGATGTATGGGTTTACATTCAAGCTGATGAGTTTTTCGATGATACCAGTTGTACATTATAAATTATTTCTTACTTTAGGTAAGTACTAATTGTATACAGTTGTACATTATATATTACTTCTTACTTTAGGTAAGTAATAATTGTTTATAGTTGTACATTATATATTACTTCTTACTTTAGGTAAGTACTAATTTTATACAGTTGTACATTATATATTACTTCTTACTTTAGGTAAGTACTAATTGTATACAGTTGTATATTATATATTACTTCTTACTTTAGGTAAGTACTAATTGTATACAGTTGTACATTATATATTACTTCTTACTTAGGCAAGTACTAATTGTTTATAGTTGTACATTATATATTACTTCTTACTTTAGGTAAGTACTAATTGTATACAGTTGTACATTATATTTTACTTCTTACTTTAGGTAAGTACTAATTGTATACAGTTGTACATTATATATTACTTCTTACTTTATGGAAGTACTAATTGTATACAGTTGTACATTATATATTACTTCTTACTTTAGGTAAGTACTAATTTTATACAGTTGTACATTATATATTACTTCTTAATTTAGGTCAGTACTAATTGCATACAGTTGTACATTATATATTACTTCTTACTTTAGGTAAGTACTACTTGTATACAGTTGTATATTATATATTACTTCTTACTTTAGGTAAGTACTAATTGTATACAGTTGTACATTATATATTACTTCTTACTTTAGGTAAGTACTAATTGTATACAGTTGTACATTATATATTACTTCTTACTTTAGGTAAGTACTAATTGTATACAGCTGTACATTATATATTACTTACTTTAGGTAAGTACTAATTGTATACAGTTGTATATTATATATTACTTCTTACTTCGGTAAGTACTAATTGTTTACAGTTGTACATTATATATTACTTCTTACTTAGGTAAGTACTAATTGCATACAGTTGTACATTATATATGACTTCTTACTTTAGGTAAGTACTAATTGTGTACAGTTGTACATTATATATTACTTCTTACTTTAGGTAAGTACTAATTGTATACAGTTGTACATTATATATTACTTCTTACTTTAGGTAAGTACTAGTTGTATACAGTTGTACATTATATATTACTTCTTACTTTAGGTAAGTACCAATTGTATACAGTTGTACATTATATATTACTTCTTACTTTAGGTAAGTACTAATTGTATACAGTTGTACATTATATATTACTTCTTACTTTAGGTAAGTACTAATTGTATACAGTTGTGCATTATATATTACTTCTTACTTTAGGTATGTGCTAATTGTATACAGTTGTACATTATATATTACTTCTTACTTAGGTAAGTACTAATTGTTTACAGTTGTACATTATATATTACTTCTTACTTAGGTAAGTACTAATTGTATACAGTTGTACATTATATATTACTTCTTACTTTAGGTAAGTACTAATTGTTTATAGTTGTACATTATATATTACTTCTTACTTTAGGTAAGTACTAATTGTTTATAATTGTACATTATATATTACTTCTTACTTTAGGTAAGTACTCATTGTATACAGTTGTACATTATATATTACTTCTTACTTTAGGTAAGTACTAATTGTATACAGTTGTACATTATATATTACTTCTTACTTTAGGTAAGTACTAATTGTATACAGCTGTACATTATATATTACTTCTTACTTTAGGTAAGTACTAGTTGTATACAGTTGTACATTATATATTACTTCTTACTTTAGGTAAGTACTAATTGTTTATAGTTGTACATTATATATTACTTCTTACTTTAGGTAAGTGCTAATTGTATACAGTTGTACATTATATATTACTTCTTACTTTAGGTAAGTACTAATTGTATACAGTTGTACATTATATATTACTTCTTACTTTAGGTAAGTACTAATTGTATACAGTTGTACATTATATATTACTTCTTACTTTTAGGTAAGTACTAATTTTATACAGTTGTACATTATATATTACTTCTTTTTTTTAGGTAAGTACTAATTGTTTATAGTTGTACATTATAAATTATTTCTTACTTTAGGTAAGTACTAATTGTATACAGTTGTACATTATATATTACTTCTTACTTTAGGTAAGTAATAATTGTTTATAGTTGTACATTATATATTACTTCTTACTTTAGGTAAGTACTAATTGTATACAGTTGTACATTATATATTACTTCTTACTTTAGGTAAGTACTAATTGTATACAGTTGTATATTATATATTACTTCTTACTTTAGGTAAGTACTAATTGTATACAGTTGTACATTATATATTACTTCTTACTTAGGTAAGTACTAATTGTTTATAGTTGTACATTATATATTACTTCTTACTTTAGGTAAGTACTAATTGTATACAGTTGTACATTATATACTACTTCTTACTTTAGGTAAGTACTAATTGTATACAGTTGTACATTACAAATTTCTTCTTACTTTAGGTAAGTACTAATTGTATACAGTTGTACATTATATATTACTTCTTACTTTAGGTAAGTACTAATTGTATACAGTTGTACATTATATATTACTTCTTACTTTAGGTAAGTACTAATTGTATACAGTTGTACATTATATATTACTTCTTACTTTTGGTAAGTACTAATTGTATACAGTTGTACATTATATATTACTTCTTACTTTAGGTAAGTACTAATTGTATACAGTTGTACATTATATATTACTTCTTACTTTAGGTAAGTACTAATTGTATACAGTTGTACATTCTATATTACTTCTTACTTTAGGTAAGTACTAATTGTATACAGTTGTACATTATATATTACTTCTTACTTTAGGTAAGTACTAATTGTATACAGTTGTACATCATATACTATTTCTAAGTTTCTTATCTCCTCATTCTTTTCTTCTTAGAGTGTTTAGTCTTCAATAGTTACGATTTATTTCCTCTTTACAAGGAGATTTCTCTAAGACAGAATATATGTGTGTGAATGAGAGGGAGGAGAGAGGAATGGTGAGGATGCAGGGAGTAGAGCTGGCGAAGGTGGACCAGTTTAAATGCTTGCGATCAACAGTTCAGAGTAATGGTGAGTGTGGAAGCGAGCTAAAGAAGAGAGAACAGGCAGGGTGGAGTGGGAGAAGAAGAGTGTCAGGAGTGATTTGTGAAAGACGAGTACCGGTAAGAGTGAAAGGGAAGATCTACAAGAGGGTTGTGAGTCCAGCTCGGGAATCTCCAAACTCTTGATCCCACACAGTTTGGTTTTGTGAAGGGTAGATCATGCCTGCTCAACCTGGTCGACTTCTTTGAGTCAGTCACCAGAGCTGTGGATGAAGGCAAGGTGATTCATACAGCCTACCTTGATCTGGCCAAAGCCTTTATTTATTTATTTATTTTACATTTGTTTACTGGGAAAGTCCGACTGGACACACGTCCATTTTCAGTGGCGGCCCAGGGAAAAAAGCTCCACAGTACAATATAATACAGTACACGTGAGAAAAGAAAGTATAGCATATAAATAGTTAACAATTCTAGTTAGACAGTCCAGTAGACAATCATTGAGGTACATAGTAAAGTGTGAGGCACACAGTAAAATATTAAGGTACATAGTAAAGTGTGAGGTACACAGGAAAATATTAAGGTACATAGTAAACAAAGTTTTTTTTTTTTTAGTTATAGATTTGTAGGGTATATATCAATGGGTTTACAAGCTTTCAGGGCAAATCTGATTATACTTAGCTGAACATGTGAAACAATTCACTTGGTATGGATTAACCTGGGGAGTGGCATGAGCATAGCCAGTTACTTAAGTAGTGGGTTTTAAAGAGTTTTTTGAAATGATTAAGGGAGGTAGTAGAAGTTATTTGGATTGGTAGTGTGCTCCATGTTTTGGCAATGGTGCTGGCAAAGAGTGATTTACCAGCATCGTTTTTATGTTGGATGACAGTTATGAGGTTCTGGTTGCTAGATCTTAAGGTTCTAGTGGGAATGTGGGGCTGAATTAAATGCTGAAGTACTGGGGGTTAACTCAGGGGGGAGTAGTAGAGCTTGTGTGCTACATAGAGTTGATTGAGTAGAGGTATGTGAGGCAACTCAAGCCAGTTAAGCTGTTTTAGGGATAGACAGTGGTGGGACCTATATGAGGCCTTTGATACCATTCCCCACTCAGGAATCATAGAAAAACTCACCAAGCTAGGCATGAACCCCTATATCACTAGGTGGGATGCAAACTGGCTCACAGTTAGAACCCACAGTGTGAAAGCAGCTGACTCCAAGTCAGACTGCCGACCAGTCACTTGTGGAGTCCCACAGAGTTTGGTCCTCGATCCTCTCCTGTTTGGTATCTACTTCTCTGAAGTCCAGTCCAACACGAAGGGACTCTGGCTGACAAAGTTTGCAGACAATTGCAAGTTCAGAGCTATTATTAACTCGCCAAGCGTTGCTGACATCCTGCAGAAAGGCCTCACTGAGACCAACAACTGTTGTCAGAACCATGCCTTTAAGCTCAATGCCAAAAAATGTGTCATCATCCCCTTTGGGAAAAACTCGGTTCCCATGAACTACCACAACGATGGTAGTCCACTGAACACAGAAGGCATTATATGAGATCTGGGAACACAGGTTGACAGCAACCTCTCTTTTGACCACCACATTGCCACTGTGGTCAGAAAGTCCTTCTATGTGGCACATCTCATTACTTAGGCTTTTGCATCCAGGAAGAAAAGAGGTCATTGTTCCCCTCTACCCATCACTCTTTAGACCCATTATAGAGTACAACGCCCCATTTGGCATGCACCTCACTAGACATTTGCAACAACTGGAGAGGCTGCAGAAATACCTCACAAAGAGGATTACCGGCCTCAAACAGATGCCCTACGCAGACCATCTCAAAAAACTCCAGCTTTACTCTGTCACATATCGCCTACTCAGAGGCGATCTCTGCCTAACATACAAAGCTATGTCAAACTCAGAACTGTTGGACATGCTCCACTTAAAGATATCCCAATCCCTCCAAGCTACATAATCTAGGGACCTAAACATTGTCACCACAATAAACAGAACATGCTAGAGGGATAGATTCCTGCCCCAGAGACTTCCCATCCCCTGGAAAAAACTACCTATCTATATCAAACAAAGCTCCTCATTAGCAGTCTTCAAGAAAAATCTTGATGATTAGATGGGAGATAGGAAATTCACCCCGGGAATCACTTCTGTGGCTCTGCTTGACAGGAGCACAGGAAAATAATTTTCTTGGGTGGCAAAAACCAGGGTACCGTTTGGCTTGGCTTATATAGGCCCTAGGGCCAATAGCCTAATATCTACCTATGAAAATATGAAAGATGATCCTAGGCCTTAAACACTTATCCTATATGGACAGACTCAAAAAACTCCAACTATCCTTTGTCTCATATCACCTACTTAGAGGTGATCTCTGCTTGACTTACAAAGCCACGTCTGACCCAGCTCTGCTAGAAATGCTACATCTAAAGAAATCCCAATCCCTCTGCACCACATGCTCAAGAGACCTCAACCACATTGCCACAATCAACAGAACATGCTGGAGGGACATGTTCATAATGCAGAGACTGCCCATGCTATGGAATAGACTTCCCATGCATTTCAAACAGAGCACCTCACTGGCCCTCTCCAAGAGAAATCTTTATGAGTGGATGGGAAATAGAAAGTTCATCCTAGTGTTCACTCCATTTGCTCTACTCAACAGAGGCACTGGGAACTAATGTCGGGTGGCAAAATGCCAAGGTAATCCTATGGGCTAGGCTTGTAAAGGCTCCAGGGTCATCAGCCTAGTACACACCTATGAGCTATGTTACATGGGTTGGAGACGGTGGCACTGACAAAAAGGCAGGAGTCAGAGCTGAACATGGCAGAGTTAAAGATGTTAAGATTTGCACTGGGTGTGACTAGGATGGACAGGATTAGGAATTAGTATATTAGAGGGTCAGCTCAGGTCAGACAATTTGGACACAAACCAGAGAGCAGAGATTGAGCATGTGCTGAGGAGGAATGCTGGGTATATTGCGAAAAGGATGCTAAAGATGGAGCTGCCAGGTAAGAGGAAAAGAGGAAGGCCCAAGATAAAGTTTATGGATGTGGTGAAAGAGGATATGCAGGTGGTTGTTGTGACAGAGCAAGATGCAGAGGACAGGAAGAAATGGAAACAGATGACCCACTGTGGCGACCCCTAACGGGAACACCCAAAAGAGAAAGAAGAAAAAGAGGACAAGGAGATTTCTCTGGCCCTGATTTTACCTCCTTTGTAATGTAAGGACACATAAACTAAGTTCTGCTTCTGTTATTATTATATCGCTATGCAAATATGTGCTTCTGTCCAGAATTTATATTGCTTGTATGTACTGCATTCTCTACTGTAATGAATCATATATTTCTGGATGCCATGTATTTGATGTATGGTCCAGGCAATGGTTGAAAATGGTCGAGCACCAGCCCATTATCGTAGGCAATAAATATAAACAGATAAATGAAGGTCAATGGCCAGTACAGAACTGAATGATTACTGACAGAAAGCAAATGTTGTACCATTGTATGGGGGGGGGGTTAAGGAGCAACTACAGGCTGAAAAACAATAACAGGAAAAGTCATAGAGAAAATAGGACACTAATCAACACAGATGCATGACCAGAAGGTACCAAAATTAAACCTGATGCAGCTTTCTGACTGGGTCATAGAAGATACTGACAGGGATACTGGTAACTGGGTCCTGTCTGGACTTTACCAAGACGTTTAAGTTGGTTCACAATAGGTGGATGATGGGAAACCTGCAAAGCTGAGGCAGGATGGTGACTGAGGAATTAGACTGCTGCATGGCTGATGTATAGACACACAGGACTGTGGTAAAAAGGATGATGTCATAAATAAGAAAAGTGGTTAACTGGGTACTATGAGGGTCATTCCAGGGTTCAATATATTTCTTTCAAACATACCTGATGCAACAAACAGAAGAGGATCAACTTCTTAGCCAACATCACAAAGACAGGTACAGCAGTAAAGGAAGCTGGGAAGACTCTAAGGAAAGATGCGGAACAGATGGTCAAGTGAAGAAAACAGTGGCAATTGAAGTTGAATGCAGACAAACGCAGAATACTGACCTTGGTCTGCAATACACTTTATGTGAAGTATCACGTGAGATTAGAGAAGTTAATGGTAAAGTAGTAGGATAAAAGATTTGTGGTGTTAACCATACCTGTGCTGGACCCCCAGAAGCAGAGAAACAGGGCACTGCCAACAAGAAACAGAATGAAGAAGAAAGAAGTAAAGACATAACGTTACTGCTCTGGCAAACGCAACTGCAACTATACCAATAGATTAGAACATCTGTTGTTATACTCAGCAGCCTACCAGCTGCTCCAAGGTGACCTGTGTCTCATTTTTTGAGCCATGAAAGATCCAATCCTATTTGACCTCTTATTTCTTCACAAAACCACTGGCTGTGCAAACACATCTAGTAGCGACCTAAATCTACACCAGGTAGACAAGACTTGAAGGACAGATAAGTTCTAAGCTCAGCATATTCCCAACCTATGTAATAAAATACCACTACAGTTAAAACAAAATAGTACTTCGATTACTTTAACTATCATTAAGGCTAATCTTGATGACTGGATATGTAGGTTCAAATTTACACCAGGGTTAGGATGTATGGGGGGGTCAGCATTATTGATTGCTCGAAAAGGGTGTGAGGAACTTTTAAGTCCGTTTCCTTAAAGATATGTATATGGCTAGCACCTTATTGTCACCATGACTACTTTTCTAGTATAATCCCTATGTTCCTATCATCCTAAGCAGTAGTCTTGTCCTTAATTACTGTGTGCAGTTCTGGAGGCCATAGTGATGGAAGGAATCTAGAGCAAAAAAAAAAAAAAAACATTCTTTTTATGTGAAAACAAATGTGATATTTTTGTAGTCCTGTACCTCCTGTGAAGTTCAGGGTGGTGTTTGTTGAATTTTAGAGTTTTGTGGGGGAGGTTTGTTGGTGCAGGGTTGTTGATTAATTTGATAGAACAGGTGATATTTATAAAAGACTTGGTTACTGGAGTAACCATAAGGATGGGAGGTTGGCATAATGGTTACATACACAAGGTGCAGGGTTTGATTCTCACATGAAGTAATTAGCTAGGATTAAAATGGCTCACAAAGACAGTTAGCTTAGTACTGATCAATGAATCTATGAACCTATGAAAGATCTGTGGAATGAAGGGAGTAGGATATTGCAAAAGATTAACCGAGTTGTAATGAACCCAACTAAATGTTCTTAAGGGGCATACTAGATAAGTTGTCTTCTGCCAACAAACATATGCAATGCAAACAGAAATTGTCATGAAAACTTCATTAGTGCTTATGATGAGCTAAACATGCAAGCCATGTAGCAGAAAAAACAAGTTTTAGGGAGTCGGGGGAAAAACAGTGTTTGATTTACTAAATGGATATACTTTTTTACTATTTTGTTGGGCATTTATGAAGTGCATTAAAGAGAAAATAAGTTGCTGTTCAAATGATCAGGCAGGTATTTAAAAATGGTTTACACCAAAATATAGAAAGTTTTCAGAGCAGTGTCTTGTATAGGGTCTGGTCAACATAGATAACACAGATCTGTTTCTTTAATGGTTTCTAGAATACAGGGCCTTGTGAAAATAGATAACACAGATCTGTTTCTGTAACAGTTTGTAGAATACAGGGCCTTGTGAATATAGATAACACAGATCTGTTTCTTTAATGATTTCTAGAATACAAGGCCTTGTGAATATAGATAACACAGATCTGTTTCTTTAATGGTTTCTAGAATACAGGGCCTTGTGAAAATAGATAACACAGATCTGTTTCTGTAACAGTTTGTAGAATACAGGGCCTTGTGAATATAGATAACACAGATCTGTTTCTTTAATGGTTTCTAGAATACAAGGCCTTGTGAATATAGATAACACAGATCTGTTTCTTTAATGGTTTCTAGAATACAAGGCCTTGTGAATATAGATAACACAGATCTGTTTCTTTAATGGTTTCTAGAATACAAGGCCTTGTGAATATAGATAACACAGATCTGTTTCTTTAATGGTTTCTAGAATACAAGGCCTTGTGAATAATGATAACAGATCTGTTTCGTTAATGGTTTCCTACAATACAGAGTCTTGTGAATATAAGTAACACAGATCCGTTTCTCTATTGGCTTTTAGAACTCAAGGTCTTGTGAATATAGATATCACAGGTATGTTTCTGTAATGGTTTATAGAATAGTGAGCCTTGTGCATATAGATAACACAGATCTGTTTCTGTAACTGCTTCTAGATTACAGGGCTTTGTTAATATAGATAATGCAGATCTGTTTCTTTAATGGTTTCTAGAATAGAGGGCCTTATGAATATAGATAATGCAGATCTGAATCTGTAATGGTTTCTAGAATACAGGGCCTTGTGAATATTAATAACAGATCCACTTCTTTCTTTTGTTGCCTCATGCAGGTAACACAGATCTGCATCTTCCTTTTAGCACCTCATTTGTGCAGTTCCCGTTATATTTTCACTTTGACAAGAGCAGGCACTGATTATATCAAAATCATGCTTCAGTAAGTGAAAGAAGGCAAGATAAAGTGACTGGAAGGAAACTATGCATAGCATGTTGGCTTTTTTCAGTTGAACTACCGCTTGTGTCTAAAGGAAACAGTACTGGAAAAAAATACCATAAATAATACATTTGTGTGGGAAGCAAGCCCCTACATACCTTTATGTGGGTGTGCACTTTCACATCTCCTGTTGACAAATATAATCAATAATGTCTGAGGTCAGTGCATAGGAGAAAGAAATCTATCATATGAGTTATGTCAACCATGGAGCTCTCAACTAATCTGGAAAACTGCTGTTTTCAAAAGCATTTAGTAAACTGTGCATTCTGTATCAACTACTTGTGAAGAACACCCTGACAATATAAATGTAAACATTTGCTTAAGCCACAGTCCTGCAACTATTGGTTCAACTGCAACTATTGGTTCAATAGGCACATTATGCAATTTTCATTGTTTGACTACTTGGCAGACACCCCTCTCCACTTTATCTGTTTCTTCTGCCCTTTCTGCTTTCTTACAAATTTCCTGACGGCATTCTGTCTTCAGATCTTTACTCCATATTCCAGACAAATGTCACTAGCAGCATTTACAAAGGAATAAGAGTTTTACATTTTATTTGGGGTGTAATTCTGATAAATAACCATCACAGTCATCTTCTATTAATCTTTTCAGCACATTCACATTGCTGCTATCTAAAATCAACAGTCTCAGTAACTCAACAGGTAACACATTTGGTTTTGGTTAAGAAGGCTGAGTTCTGCTCCCACACCGGGTAGATAATGACACTGTAGTCGAGCTGGAGAGGAAGCTGCACTCCTGAGTCTGCCATAATTTTCATGAGATATTAAACTAAGGCCCTTCTGCCTGAGTTAGTGGTAGCTCAGTTTGATGTGAAAGAGTCTGTGGCACTTATCCAAAAAGGTAGGAGAAGTTTTCTGGTGTCCAGGCCATATTTCCTATAGTTGGTATGAATTAAAACCTCTAGTCTCTGCTAAAAAGAGATCATTGCCCTAGCGGAACTAACCTGGTCAAGAAAGTGTAAATAAATAAATAAACAATCTAAATTTTATGTTTCAATGTTTGTCTTATTACGATCATTCTACCTGTTATGTAGTCATCTTATTTTAACTTTCCAGAAAAAAGACTTCGTACTTCTCCCCAATGAATCTCTAAAGATGGAATACAATCCTTAATTACAGCCACAATGCAAGTGAATACAGTGTTACACTAGGCCTTTATGCAGTCAGCAACCAAAACAGCTGAGAAGGAAGTAGCCTATCGAGACTTATTTATTATTTGTGACATGACAATTTGATATTCAGAAAATGTTATTACTTAGAATGCATTTTCAAGCAGTTTAATGATCTAATATATTTAAAAGAAATCCTAACTCTAACAAACCAATGGCAGTGCTAGGCATTGTGTCTGGCACACTGCAGTGATGATAGCAGCAAAGTGGAGAGAGGTTGAGAAACATGTTAGATAGGACAGTTACTGTATGTATTTATAAAGAGATCTGAAACATAATGTACTAGTCGGAAAAACACCGAATTCTCAAGATCCTACAGCCTCTCTCCTTTCTTATCAAAAGGGCTTCCTGTATAAACTAATTTTAGTTCAGGAAAATGCTTGTTTACAAGGCATACAGTTCTAAAAAAATTTAAACTGCATACAAGTTGTACACTGTCCACATATGAGCAAAACGTGCTACCAGCACTAAACATTCTAATTTATTAATGCCCACCCTTCCAGACATGTCTGAAGGTCAGTTCCCTGTGCTTTCTCCTATTAACCTGGTGAACTTGGGCATCCTGAGGCAATGTAGCAACTGCCTCAGGTACACTGAAAACCCTTACCTTTTACCTCCCAGCACTCAGACTTGTGACAGATGCACTTATATATCCAAATTGGAAGCCACACACTCTCCAGCCAAGACCAGAATAGTTGGTTAAGAGGAGAAGGTCAACACTTGCACCACACCACATTGAACACATAGCCCTCCAGAACACACACCAGCACTGCCTTCACAAAAAAACACAAACTACACACCCACCTTTGCAGAGGCTCTCAATAAAAATCTAACCAAACAGCAAAGACCTCCAAGGCAGAAACACACCTGACCACCAGAACACCACACTAATAATGAGACACATAACTCTCCTAAACAGTGTACCACTCAACCAAAGCCCCTAAGGCAAAACAGCATACCCAACACACTAGTCATAGTTAACTCGATAGTGAGGCACACTGATGTCCAACAGTCAGCTGCCTGTCAGGCACCAGGATCCACCACATAACGCATGCACTCAGGTCCCTCAACTTACAGGTACAAATATGACTCTGTCATTGTACATGTGGATGTGAATGACCTGAGACATACCTCCCTGGACTACATGAAAAGAGACATGGAGGAGCTCTTAGATTATGTAGCCCAAGCGGTCATGACCCTAGCCCTGAGCAGCATCCTACCATCACCCAGAATGATACCAAAGTACAAGCAGAAAATGATTGATTTCAACAATTGGGTAAGTTTCTGGTGTCATACTAAGGGGATCCAGTATCTGTCTGCCTAGGATGACATGATTGACAGATCTCGATGCTTTGCCAGACATGGCCTGCATCTGTCACACCTGGGCTTCTAGATACTGGCCAAGGCTCATGCCACCCCTATAGTGCCTTTTTAGGCGGTGTTCCAAAGACCAAATTACCACTGTAACAGCTACAAACAAATGTAATTTGAGAGTCATGCTGCTCAACGCTAGAAGTCTAAATTTCAAAATGCACTCGCTCAAAGCACTCCTTAAAATGGAGAACATTGACATTTGTGCTGTAAGAGAGATCTGGTTCAAGGCAGCAGAAAGCCCCCCTGCACTACCAGGCTATAACTCATTCCACACCTTTCAACCCCAGAACTTGGATTGAAGCTCCAAAGGCAGTGGTGTTTCCATATTCATGGAGAATAGTTGCATGACCGCAGAATCATACATCAATGCAATGCACGAACATGAACACAAATGCATGGATCTCGCCATACCCAATAGAACCAAGATGGTCTCCTCAAAAAAAGGAAGCCAATCTGGTGATCCTCTGCCATAAACAAACTCTACAACAGAAGGCGGAAGCTGATGCGGAATAAGGCTAAGTCCCAAGACTGGAAAAAATCCCTTATCAGCCTCAACAAAAGGTTGAGATCCCTCATCAAATCCTCTAAATTTAGCTATGAAAACAGAATTGCAGCAGATAATAAAGACAACACCAAGGCCTTCTACAGTCATGTAAAGGATCTCCAAGGCAATACCCAGATTTGCTCTGAGCTACTGCACAATGGTACCTCCTATACTGAGCCAACAGATATTGCCAATATACTGGCTGAGAGATTCAGTGCTAACTATACCCCCCCCCCACAATTGACCAATGACAATACCAGTAGATTGCCAGGCACCCAGTATTACTGCTGCACAGGTTAAAACAGCACCCCCCCCCCACAATTGACCAATGACAATACCAGTAGATTGCCAGGCACCCAGTATTACTGCTGCACAGGTTAAAACAGCACTGTCCAAGGCCAAGAATACACTTTCTATGGGACCTGACAATATCCCTGGCTGTGTTCCACATGAACTACAAAGTGAACTGGCACCTCACCTGTGTGCCTTGTTCAATCACAGCCTCAGCTCAGGCTTTGTCCCTACCGAATGGCGCACTGCTACAGTCATCCCTCTCCACAAAGGAGGAGCGACTACAGACCCCAGGAATTATCGTCCAATTAGCCTGAAAAGTCTGATATGCAAAGCTATGGAACGCATCATCATGGACCTAATAAATAAGGAAATAGGGAATCTCCAAACTCCGGATCCTACACAGTTTGATTTTATGAAGGGTAGATCATGCTTGCTCAACTTGGTCGACTTCTTTGAGTCAGTCACCAGAGCTGTGGATGAAGGAATGGTGGTTCATGCAGCCTACTTTGATCTGGCCAAGGCCTTTGATACCATTCCCCACTCAGGAATCATAGAAAAACTCACTAAGCTAGGCATCAACCCCTATTTCACTAGGTGGGTTGCAAACTGGCTCACAGATAGAACCCACAGTGTGAAAGTAGCTGACTCCAAGTCAGACTGACGACCAGTCATGAGTGGAGTCCCACATGGTTCAGTCCTGGGTCCTCTCCTTTTTGGTATCTACTTCTCTGAAGTCCAGGCCAACACGAAGAGACTCTGGATGTTAAAGTTCCCAGATGATTGCAAGTTGGGTGCTATCATTAACTCCCCAAGTGATGTTGACATCCTACAGAAAGGCCTCAGTGACACCAACGGCTGGTGTCAGAACCATGGCCTTAAGCTCAATGCCAAAAAATGTCTTGTCATCCCCTTTGGGAAAAACCCAGATCCCTTGAATTACCACAATGATGGTAGTCCACTGAACACAGAAGGCGTCATAAGAGATCAGGGAACACAGGTCGACAGCAACCTCTCTTTTGATCACCACATTGTCACTGTGGTCAGAAAGTCCTTCTATGTGGCACATCTCATTACTAAGGGTTTTGCATCCAGGAAGAAAGAGGTCATTGTCTCCCTCTACTCTTTCCTCATTAGACGAGTCATCGAGTACAATGCCCCATTTGGCATGTACCTCACTAGACACCTGCAACAACTGGAGAGGCCACTAAAGTACCCCATAAAAGGGATCCTAGGCCTTAAACACTTGGCCTGTATGGACAGACTCAAAAAATTCCAACTATTCTGTCTCATATCGCCTACTTACAGGCGATCTCTGCTTGACTTACAAAGCCTTGTCTGACCCAGCTCTGTTAGAAATGATACATCTGAAGAAATCCCAATCCCTCCACACCACACACTCCAGAGACCTCAACCTCATTACCATAATCAACAGAACATGCTGGAGGGACAGGTTCATAATCCAGAGACTGCCCATAGTATGGAATAGACTTCCCATACATGTCAAGCAGAGCACCTCACTGGCCCTCTTCAAGAGAAATCTTGATGAGTGGATGGGAAATAGAAAATTCACCCCAGGGATCACTCCAGTGGCTCTATTCGACAGAGGCACTAGGAACTAAGGTTGGGTCTCACGATGCCAGGGTAATCCTATGGGCTAGGCTTGTAAAGGCACCAGGGCCATTAGCCTAGTAAACACCTATGAACCTAAGAGAGAGTGATATATGATAGCAGGGTTTCTGGTGTTATTTCTAAATAAGATGTTGGTAGACTACCAAAGGACATTCTTAATTCTTTCAAAAAAAAAAAGGTTTTACCAGGATCTATTATAGTCTTTTAGAAACACACTGTATGACAAAGCCTATATTATTTTTGCAAAACTTTGCTATATATCTGTTAACCAGGTTAAGTCCCTTTTCCAGTGCATCCTGTCAGCACTGCTGTTCAAGTGACTTGTTCAGAATCAAAAAGTAGGCAAATGGTGCTGGAAGGAATCAAACCATGTACCCTTGATTAAAGGAAGCTCAGATCCTTATTTATTTGTGCTAACTGCCAGAGTAACTTCTAAATGATATATCAACATGCATATCTGCAAACTATGAACAGTGCCTGTCTTCTCTCAAAACAGGTGCATATTAGGGTTATTCTCTCTCTCTCTAGTCATCTCAGGTGCACATATACATTTCTCAACTGCATGTTCTACCAGTTTGACAAGTAGATGGTATGACTGGTCAGTTGGTATCACTACAGGATACAAAAAACAAATGGATTCTCACTAATATCAGGTATTTCTTTATGAAGCACAGTGCCCATGCCATCACAGTCAAGATTCAGCTCTGTCTCAGCGGAATAATGGAGACGTGCATCAGCAAAGTCAGTGAGCTTGAAATGGTGATTTTTGTTCTCATGTCCGTACCCAGAGCTCATATCTGCAGATTAAATGATGCAACGCATTTAACAAGACTGTTAGATTAGTATAATAATTCAGGAAACCCAGATATGCTCTTAATTAACATATGCAAATGATGGAGATAATTGCATTTATTTAACTACTACAAGATGTAAACCATGTGTATATACTATTTATTTATTTTTTTTAAGATACAAACCTGAACCTTTTACAAGAGCTTCATTCTAAGACTATAAATGTTTTACTTTTTCCCTGAAGTTTAAATAAATGCTGTTCGGTTATCATGCCCCAACACACTTTAGCTAGTTCCTTTAAAATTATTATTGAAGACAGATGTACCTTTTGCTCTTTACAGACAGGCCTTCACATCAACAAATTCCAATATTTTGTATGCCTGCCTGTATACCATGTCAGTACAAAACTGGTTGGTTGCAGAACTGTGTTACTACTCTGTATTTCTGTTCATTATTAACGGGAGCACTGCACACAGTACTGATCTCAGAATTCAAATGCCTGCTTCTGTACTAATTTTATCAAGGATGGGTTAATGTTTTGCAGATTTAGGTTTTGTACACCATGCAAAGGATCTGTCTACTGTGGATATTTTTCAGATTTTTCCTTCTAGTCAGGGATATTATGTGAGCAATCAGTGCTACACTTAGTTTCAAAAGCTCTTATAACACAGGCTTTTGTTATATGCCAAATTCTACGCAGATATGGCATCTTATTACTTAAACTTAATTTTGAAGCCGCATGCTTCTAACCAAAACACCAATAGCAGACCTTTTGCTTTGCTGCAGTCCAGGCTCTTGAAACCATTATCTGAATTGTACTATTCTGTAAATCATTGTATTGAACTGACAATTTGCCACTAGGATTGCTCACTGGATATTTTTGGCATTTACTTTTCTTTTCATACCACCCTTCTTGCTATATATTTATTAATTCCATGTACAATCATGTTTTTTCAACTTTTGCTTTAATGGGTCTCAACTACAATCTTGCCCTATCCGCATAACTAGAATCTTAGATTAATTTTTCAGCTCAGTCAAATAATTAGTAACTGATTCAAAACTCAAGAAGAAAAGAAAGTGTAAATAACATAAAAATGTTTGACTTAAGCTTCTTCCAGAGAAAGGGATGAAATTTAAATGAAGCTATCTGCATAGATTTAGCAGTAAAATGATGTTGTAATAACTTATCAGCTGCATGCTGGTGTTTTTATTTATTGACTTTCCACTTGTTTATCAGCTCCACAAATACAGAAATATGTGGCCTGATTGTTCCTTTTATGTATAATCCTATTCACAGATAACAAAAAATACCTACTGTCCCTTCATCTCTTCTTTTACTATCTCCACCTCAGGTTGATACAAATGCTGACTTTTTTAATTTTACAAGCTGTGTCACCAAATGCATTAAAAATTGGAATAAAACCACAAACACTTCCAATGTTTCAAAAGCTGTAAGACGTAGTTGAAACTCCAAGAGGACACCCTCAGTAAGTGAAGTAGCATGCATAGCTCAACACCTGAAAACTTCTAAAAGCACAGCACGACAGATAACAATAAAGGGGGATTGCTCACAACCAGCTTTAAGTAGATACTGCTTCCATGTGCTTCACAGAGCTCTGAAGTATTTTATATCCGCTAAAATTAATCATTGAATACCAAAGACACTATGCATTGGTGGCATCAGTGTATTAAAGAACTGATTCTTATGTCTTTATTTGCACATGATGAATGTTAAATTTGCTAATACAGGTGTCTGTTGGGAGGGTCCACTATGAACAACTGCATCTCGCTTGAACGACTTGTGGTTATTTAATATCAAAACCTCTGGTCATAAAACACACATACAAACATCTTTCCATGTGGTAAGCTCTTTGTACCCGTTGACATGGATGAATGTTCCCAAACCTTCAGACAAACTACAGACCCATTGTATTGGTTGGTTATGGATGTTAAAAGTCTATATACCTCTATTACACATGATGATGGCCTCAATGCAGTGAGATCTTCTTTAAAAGATAACCCTTCTGTTGATTTCATAGTAGATTTGTTGGATTTTTGTTTAAAGAATAATTATTTTATTTTTAATGATGTTTTGTATCAGCAGAAACAAGGTACAGCAATGGGGGCAGCTTTTGCCCACATGTATGCCAATTTGTTTATGAATTTTTTTGAAAGGAAATTTCTATTTGAGTTAAATTTTATGAAATGTAATGTGTTATTTTATTTTCGTTACATAGATGATTTGATTTTTATTTGTGATGGTGGTTTTGATTCAGTTAATGAATTTTTGACAGACTTACATGGTAACCCATTTGGGTTAGAATTTGATGGAATACAGAAGGAAAACTAAGTAATATTCTTGGATCTTGTTTTGGAGGGTACAGAACATGGTAAAATTATATCAAATATACATAGGAAGTTTATAGATGGTAATCAATACCTTCATGCATCTAGTTGCCATCCTGTACATACTTTGGAAGCTCTCCCTCATGGGGAATTGGCAAGGGTATCTAGATTATGTAACACACAAGAAAATTTACAAAGGGAATGGGATATCACATATAATATGTTTTTGAAAAGAGGGTACAGTGTGAATATTTTAGAAAATGCCCTTATGAAGGTAAAAAAGGAGAATAATATGGTAAGGAATAAATGTAATAAGGGTGAACATCACCATTATAAGAAATATCATCTGGCAACCAGTGATAAAACTTGTAAGGATATTTATTTTGTCTCTACATATAATGTAAAAAGTGGAGACATAAAGGATGTAGTGGAACATTTTTGGAAATGTTTAGTGAAAGACAAGGTGTTGATGCACATTTTGCCACAAAAACCTTTATTCTCCTATAAAAGGGGAAGAAATTTGAAAGATATGGTGGTACATGGTAAATTTGTAATGCCAAAATTTTGTTTACCAAGACCACTAAGTGAATTTGGTACAAGATGTTGCAGTAGATGCAGTGTTTGTAGGAATATAGTTAGAACATTTAATTATATTAACAACATTAGATTCACAGTAAGAGATAGTTTTACTTGTAGAAGCAAGGGAGTTGTGTATGCTTTACACTGTCCCTGTGGATTATATTATATAGGTGAAACTAAAAGAGAGTTTCGTATTAGGTTAAGTGAGCACATTAGAGACATAAGACATAAAAGGGAAAATAAATTTATTGCCACACATTTTAGTGTTTATCATAATAGTGATGCTTCATTTTTAACAGGAACAGTTTTAGAAAGTGTGAAATGTCTTTGTAATGATGAAAATGCTTTGAAATATAACTTACAATATAAGGAAAGTATTTTTATTTTGAAATACAATACAATGACACCCTGTGGACTGAATAATGAAATAAACTGGAGGTGTCTGCTTTAAAACTTTTTTGAACATAATTGTTTAATTAATTGTTTAATTGCTATGAGTATATATATATATATATATATATATATCCATTCTTTCAGTGAGAATGTATACTCTTGAAAGGTGGTTACACCGAGGCACTGGAGAATAAAGAATTTGCTTTTGGATTTGACTTTGGTTCCTGTTTTTCGATTCCTGACTTCTGAAGATTTTGCTGTTTTGGTATTGTTTTGGATCAGAGTTGTTTCTATCTGAAGGTGTGTGGAGTGGAGTTTGTGCAATTATCCAGGGATGTCGACTGATCCTAATTTGGATATTCCCAGGGTTTTTCCGGAGAACACAGCTTTGCAACAAGGTACTGTAGGGGCTGAAAGCTCTATGATTTATTCTGCTCAACAGAGAACTACTGAGCAGTTTTTTTCAGGTTCTAGACCTGCTGTAAATGTTTCTGCACATGTTCCTGTGGATGCATGTCAACCTGAAGTGAGAGACTGTCAATTTTTTGATCAATTTTTGCAAGAAAGAAATAAAAGAGTACTTGACCCTTTTGTTTCTGTGGGACATAAATTTCAAAGTGTGTCTCCAGAAATCAGAGAACTGTATCAAAAATATGACAGGTTGATTGAGAAAGAGACAAGGGTGTACTTTAACATTTTAGGTTTGCAAAAATATATTAGCTTGAATATTACACCTAGAGGTCTTAGATTTGTAAAGAATCCTAGTACACCATTTGACTTGAATTGTGCTGCTGATAAGAAATTTAAGGAATGCTGGTTCATAGCAGCACACAAGTGTGTAATAGAGTGGCTTCACATTCTGTTGGAAAGGGACCAGCTCAAACATCAGTCTCTTAAACAGGAGCTGGTTTCCCTTTCACATAGTATTAGTTCATCTGTGAGTCTAGAAAATATGAAGTCTTTCATGGAGAAGACTAATGAGAGACTGAATAATCTAGAGAATGAACTTGTAAAACAAAAGAAAACAAAATTAATATGTGATATCAATGAATATGAAGCAGGGACTGCATTTTCTTACCCTCCTAATTGGACAGAACATAAGCGGAAACAACGTAGGAGGGTAAGATTCACTGATGCACCGTTGTCTTCTTCTTTTGCTTCTTCAGGGGAAGAGTTTAGGTTGGACACCAGTATGGAATTTTCGAAATTACCTAGACCAGCACAACCACGTAGGATGCAACAGGAGTTTAACAATGGAGGCTTGCAGCATCAGGAACGAACATTTCAACAGGGACAGAAACGCCTGAGAAGTTATGAGCAAGAAGATGTGTCTGTTCAGAAATTCAATCAACCTGACAATTTTCGTCAGAATCGGAGGTATGGACAACAATATAACAACAAGAAATTTAAATAGTAATGACTTTAATGATAAAAGTATTGTTCTAAATTTATCTGGTTGTGATTTGTCTGATGAACAGTTTGCTGTGTTATGTTTAGGTTTAAAGTTTATACCTACTGTTTTTCCTAAAGAATATTTGATACAGCAAGATATTTTTTAATTTCTTAGGAAGATACATTTGAAAGTTCATTTTAGCAGGGACCAAGGATGTTTTAATTCTGCACATGGAGGTTTTTCTTCATGTGAATCTGAGGATAGTTTTTATTCATGTGATGAATGTATAAGTAATGATGATGTGCAATTTCCTATTGTTGGCAATGCAATAGATATGTCTTATGTAGCTTCTTCTAACAAATTTATTCCGCCTTTTATTAACCAGAGAGCCATTCATTATGGCTCCATGATTAAATTTGAATGTGAGAATATATGTAGAAATATGAAATTGAATAGATGTAATAGTTTATATAACTTAACTTATAAAGAATGGAGTGCTTTAAAAGGATTATGTGACGGGAAGGATATTATTATTAAACCTTCCGATAAGGGAAACAAAATTGTTATAATGAGTGTTATGCAATATTTTGAGATGTGTATAATTTGCAGGATGAAACAACATATGAAAGAAGCAATATGATTCATTATCAAAAGGCTGTTACAAAATTTAAACACATGTTGGACAGGGGAGTCAGGCTGGGGTTTTTTACAGAGAAGGATGTGAGGAATAGGTTAGATAATGATAGAAAGGACCTAGCTGTATTCTTTTGTTTACCAAAAATACATAAGAACTTGCATAACCCCCCAGGTCGACCCATTATTTCAGCCTGCAACTATTTCCTACATAACACTGGTTTGATTTTACATAGAATATTTTTACCATATGTAGTTAAATCTCCAGTTTACATCAAAGATAGTATGGAATTTTTAAACAAAATATCCTCTATCTCTTGGAACAACAAAATGTATTGGTTGGTTATGGATGTTAAAAGTCTATATATCTCTATTACACATGATGATGGCCTCAATGCAGTGAGATCTTTTTTAAAAGATAACCCTTCTGTTGATTTCATAGTAGATTTGTTGGATTTCTGTTTAAAGAATAATTATTTTATTTTTAATGATGTTTTGTATTGGCAAAAACAAGGTACAGCAATGGGGGCAGCTTTTGCCCCCATGTATGCCAATTTGTTTATGAATTTTTTTGAAAGGAAATTTCTATTTGAGTTAAATTTTATAAAATGTAATGTGTTATTTTATTTTCATTACACAGATGATTTGATTTTTATTTGTGATGGTGGTTTTGATTCAGTTAATGAATTTTTGACAGACTTACATGGTAACCCATTTGGGTTAGAATTTGATGGAATACAGAAGGGAAAACAAAGTAATATTCTTGGATCTTGTTTTGGAGGGTACAGAACATGGTAAAATTATATCAAATATACATAGGAAGTTTATAGATGGTAATCAATACCTTCATGCATCTAGTTGCCATCCTGTACATACTTTGGAAGCTCTCCCTTATGGGGAATTGGCAAGGGTATCTAGATTATGTAACACACAAGAAAATTTACAAAGGGAATGGGACATCACATATAATATGTTTTTGAAAAGAGGGTACAGTGTGAATATTTTAGAAAATGCCCTTATGAAGGTAAAAAAGGAGAATAATATGGTAAGGAATAAATGTAATAAGGGTGAACATCACCATTATAAGAAATATCATCTGGCAACCAGTGATAAAACTTGTAAGGATATTTATTTTGTCTCTACATATAATGTAAAAAGTGGAGACATAAAGGATGTAGTGGAACATTTTGGAAATTTTTAGTGAAAGACAAGGTGTTGATGCACATTTTGCCACAAAAACCTTTATTCTCCTATAAAAGGGGAAGAAATTTGAAAGATATGGTGGTACATGGTAAATTTGTAATGCCAAAATTTTGTTTACCAAGACCACTAAGTGAATTTGGTACAAGATGTTGCAGTAGATGCAGTGTTTGTAGGAATATAGTTAGAACATTTAATTATATTAACAACATTAGGTTCACAGTAAGAGATAGTTTTACCTGTAGAAGCAAGGGAGTTGTGTATGCTTTACACTGTCCCTGTGGATTATATTATATAGGTGAAACTAAAAGAGGGTTTCGTATTAGGTTAGGTGAGCACATTAGAGACATAAGACATAAAAGGGAAAATAAATTTATTACCACACATTTTAGTGTTTATCATAATAGTGATGCTTCATTTTTAACAGGAACAGTTTTAGAAAGTGTGAAATGTCTTTGTAATGATGAAAATGCTTTGAAATATAACTTACAATATAAGGAAAGTATTTTTATTTTGAAATATAATACAATTACACCCTGTGGACTGAATAATGAAGTAAACTGGAGGTGTCTGCTTTAAAACTTTTTTGAACATAATTGTTTAATTAATTGTTTAATTGCTATGAGTATATATATATCCATTCTTTCAGTGAGAATGTATACTCTTGAAAGGTGGTTACACCGAGGTGCTGGAGAATAAAGAATTTGCTTTTGGATTTGACTTTGGTTCCTGTTTTTCGATTCCTGACTTCTGAAGATTTTGCTGTTTTGGTATTGTTTTGGATCAGAGTTGTTTCTATCTGAAGGTGTGTGGAGTGGAGTTTGTGCCATTAGTCTGACAAGTCTAATATGTAAGGCCACGGAACAAATTATTATGGAAATGATCAACTAGGACTTTGGCAAACTACAGACACTAGGCCCATCCCAGTCCGGCTATGTTAAGGGAAGGTCTTGCCTACTCATTCTAGTAGACTTCTTCAAAAGAGTCACCAAGGCTAAGCAAGAAAGGAAAATGGTGCATGTTGCCCACCTTGACCTGGTCAAGATGTTCAATACAATACTCCACTCAGGTTTTGTTGACAAACTGTCAGAACTAGGCATAAATTCCTATAGAACTTGCTGTTTTGCTGGCTGGTTCACAGATGGGACCCATGAAATCAGGATCGGTGAGACCATCTCCACCAGGAGACTGGTCATCAGTAGAGTACACCAGGGCTCTGTTTTTGGGCTTGCTCCTGTTTCGCATCTACATCTCAGAAGTCAAGGCTAATTGTCAAAGGCCTCTGACTTCACCAAGTTCACAGATGATTTTAAAATGGGAGCTATTAGATACCCCCATGAAAATAACATCCTGCAAGAGAGTCTAACGCAAATAAATTACTGATGCCAAATCCATGGATTAAAACTCAATGCGAAGAAATGCATTATAGTGTCCATTAGGAAATCATCCACCAAAGTTAATTATGCCATTGATAGAACACCCCTAGGAGTAACTAAGATGAGAAAACCATTCTACGTTGCCCAACTCATAAGCAAAGATATGGCATCCAGGTCCAAGGAAATTATAGTACCACTCTACTCAGACCTTATCAGACCCATCGTTGAAATACAATGCACCCTTTGGTATGCACCTAACTAGGCACTTCCAACAGCTGGAATTACTCACCAGAACAATCCAGGATATGGATACCCTGTACTACTCCAATCACATTTAGGCCATATCTCTGTACTCAGTCTCCTACAGGTTACTAAAAGGCGATCTATGCCTGGCATATAAGGCATCCTCAGATCCAGCTCTGATGGATCTCTGGCATAACCACAAAACAAACAGCACCAAAAATATTAGATCCAAGGATTCTGACTGACTGCAACATAAAACAAAACATGCTGGAGAGACTGAATATGTGTCTCACAGGATCATCCCACTATGGAATAAGTTCCCTACCTACATGAAGCAGAGTTCACCCCGACCTTATTCAAAAGAATTGTTCACTGTATGGGAAATCACAAATTGACCCCTGATCTGGTCCCCATTTCTCTGATGGAAAAAAGGTGATACTAAGTACATTAATCACCAGTTAGAATACCCCCACATAACCCTTAGCTATCTCTTTACTAACATACCCCACCATATAGTTATCCAAAAAACTCAGGAACAAAACTGGGTTGGGATGCAAAGCTAGGTTTGTAAAGACCTTGGTGGTCATTAGCCTAGTATAAACCTGTGAAATCTATGAACCTATAAACAAGAAATATACATATACATACACACATATATACTCACAGCAACTTAAGAGAGTGCACAAATGCACAGAAGAAGAAGAAAGTGAGGACAACACAGCACTCACCTTCTCACCCTTCACCAGCTCTGGCCTCCATGACAGCATGCCAATGATCTTTTCAGTTCAACATTCTAATCATCAATCAACTATGCAGTGAGAAGCAGTAGCACGGCTCTTTACTGAGTGTTAGGTTAACAAAGAATACAGTAAGTTAATATACTCTCAGTTATGAAGTATTTGGAAATATTAATGTTCTTTGTCACTACTCTGACTGTGGGTTCTATTCCCACACCAAACAGTTGGATTAATTTTCCATTACTGACATGGTGATACAGCATAAGTACAACATCCTTCGGATGAGAGGTTAAACAAGGCTTCATCTGCATGGCTTGGTGGTAGTGCAGCTGGAAGCAAAATATTTCATGGCACTTATTGAAATGAGTAGAGGAAGTACCCTGGCCAATTTCCCTAAATCAGCATGAATACCACCTCAGGTCTCCCTTGAAAAGAGGCCTTTGGCCTAGTGGTATTAACCAAGTCAACAAAGTGTAAACAAATAAACTCTGATTAAGTAGATCATCAGGCACTGAACAGGTACTCTGTATAACTTATCCACTGGGCAGAGAGGCAGGCTGTGAGCTGGCATACTTATCCACTGGGCAGAGAGGCAGGCTGTGAGCTGGCATTTTCCCGCGGGACACAACTCAAACAAATTGATAATGGAAAAACATAGACTGCTGTTATGGTTAAAAAAAATTCAGTTGAAAAAAGATTGTGGGAAAATTGAGGGGAAATTATGAGTGCCACATGCAAATGTCTAAAATTACTCTAATGCCTAATAAATACCTAATATATAGAATTAAACATCAAGGCATTATAAATAGAAAAATAAACTAAAATGAAGAAAAAATATCATTGCATATGTGCAAAAAATGCACTGAAGAACAGGGGCAATGCCACTAAATGAAAGTGGCAGTAGAGGGTGAAGTTCAACTTGTAACAAGATAGATAATTCAGACAAAATATTAAGAATTTGTTGACTTTCTATTTAAAGGAGTGTGAAAAATAAATTATTTTCCTTATTCATAGGTGTTTACTAGGCTAATAAACACAAGAGCCTTTTTAAGCTAAGCCATGCAACCCATATCTCTGAAAAGTTCTGATACCCTTGATAAATGTAAGCATGGACCTGGGAGATGAGCCATTTACAGGTTCATAGGTCAGTACTAGCTTAAGCCTAGCCAATTACCCCATGTGAGAATTACTTATTTATTTTTACTTTACATTTTTTGGCCGGGATAGTCCGACTGGATACTTGTCCATTTTCAGCGGAGGCCCGGGGAGAAAAGCTCCATACATACATACAGAAAAACTGTTACATTAACCAAGTTAAAGCACTGTTACAGATACAATACATAGGATAAAAGTCATTCATTAATCAAACCCTGCACCTTGTGTCTTTAAGCAAACACCTTAACCATTATGCCAACCTTCCACAGGATACCTGTGTCCATTAGAGACATGGGTGCCAAACCAGGGATGAATTTCCGGTTTCCCATTCAATTGCCCAATTGGCTATGTACAAGGACCCAATGACTCAAGTACACACAGTGTTCAGCCTCACAGAGGGGTTCCCAGTGGGTGTGGGTGTACATCAGGGTTCAGCTCTGAGCCCACTGCTGTTCATGCTGGTGATGGACTACATTAGCAAACAGGTTGGAGGGGATGCATCAACAAAGCTGCTGTATGCAGACAATGTGGCCATACAGGCAGACTCTGAGCTAGAACTTCAGCAAAGGATAGGAGAATGGAATGCAAATCTGAAGGCACATGGGATGAAACTAAGCACAGATAAGACGGTGGTAATGGCAGCAAATATGGGAAATCAGAAGAACAGAGATAGAAGGGAAGACAGTGGAAAAGGTAAACAGCTTCAAGTATATGGGAGGGATGGTTGAGGAGAAGAGTAGACTGCATTAAGAGGTCAAAGGTAGACTCACAGGGGCTGCAACCAACTGGCATAGAGTATCAGGTGTATTCTATGACAGAAAAATGCCAAAGAAGCTGAAAGGTAAGGTGTACATGACAGTGGTGCGACCAGTACTACTGTATGGTACAGAAACCTGGGCAGTAAAGGCAGAACAGATGAAGAAGCTAGAGGTGATGGAAATTAAGTGCCTGAGAAAGGTGATAAGATGCACACTGTGGGACAGACGAAGAAATGAGTACATAAGAGCAGAAGCCAAAGTAGCTCCAACTGCAGAAAAGATCAAAGAGATCAGATTACGGTGATTTGGGCACGTGTAGAAAAGCAGAAGACAATCTGGTGAGGAAGCTTTGGGACAGCCAGGAAGAAGGTAAGAGGAAGTGAGAACATCCAGGAAAGAGGTGGATGGACTGTGTGAAAGAAGATCTGTGACAGTCAGGCATGAGTGTTGAGGAAGGGAGGAGTGTGGCACTGAATCGAGAGAGATATGGCAACAGTTAACATGATACCGTAACCCCATGTAGAAAAATGGGAAAAGGGGGGCTGATGATGATGTCCAAATTGCGTTTGAATTGGGTTAGGGACAAACTCTGCTTCACATGGATGGACAGCCTGATCCATAGATGGGATAGTCTCTGAAATACATACCTATCTCATAGGCAAGGTTTAAGTCTTTAGAACGGGTAATTCTGGTGCTGTTTGTTTTCTGGATATGCAGGAGGTCCATCAGAGTGTGGTCTGACAATGCCCTGTATGCCAGGCATAGATTTCCTCTCAAAAGCCTGTAGGAGACAGAATACAGGGATAGGACCTTGAGGTGGTCTACATAGGAGATTTTACTTACGCCCTGCTTTCTTTTAGTGAGGAACCACTGAAGGATGATGTGTGTTAGGTAAAGGAAGAAAAGAAACTGTAAATGATATTACAAAGAAAAAAATGCTTGATTTAAGTCTCTTCCAGAAAATGGCAGGGAAATTATATTACCTTTTTACCCCTTTTTAAGCACAACCTGGATAACTGGATGGAAAACAGAAAATACACCTCTGGGATTTTGGACAGGGGCATTGGGTGCCGACTTGTCTAAACATAGGCTAAAGTTTTGGCTAGGCTTATAAGGGCCTCAAGGCCAATAGTCTAGCAATCCTGCTATGATCCCATTAATCTTTTCTATGGCATTTATTGTTACATGTCATTGTTTTATTCGCAGCAACATGCTGGCTTGCGCACAGGCCTAGGAAGTGCAGGTTAACAACATCACCACTCATCAGAGTGTCCCAGTAAGTGTTTAATGAGACAATGACAGCACTTACTGGGAATATGACAGCACTTACTGGGAGTTTGCCTTTTTCTTGTGGATGCACAACTATGGAGTAAGTATATATATATATATATATATATATATATATATATATATATATATATATATATACATACACACACACACACACACACGCACACGTAAGGGAGTGTGGGTCCCTTGCAAAAAACATTTAATTCATGTTTTTGTATGGAGGTGAGTAACTTGCCACTGTGACTGGCTAGCTTGTCTGTCTGTCAGGGAATTGGAGTTGTAAGGACCCCAGCAAATGCTACAAAACTTGCAAACTAGGTCAATGAAGAATACAAGTGTTTAACACAGTCTAATGAACAACAAACTTCATGGTATGAATAGCCACTCTTGGGTTTATTTATTTATTTTAATGCATTTTATTAAATGAGTAACCTGACCATTGTTCATTATAGGCCCAAAGAGAAAACCTTTGCTAATACAGACAAATTCAAGCATATTGGCAGTTTGGTTATCTTAATGTCTGGTAAAATTTAAGTCCTCTTTATACATTTAACCTGAGTTACAACATGGTGTTTAAAAATTAGAAGCTAGTTAAGCATAGTTACAATCAAACAACAACATACACATATAGTAAGCATTTTCTTAAATTCAAGTGCTCACTCTGCATTTAAAAATCCAACAGTTCTTACAAAAGTTAAATCCAAGTTGCATTGTTTAAATCATATCCACAGGCTCAGCAGCCCTTGATGCCTATACTTGGTCAGGGATGGTCAAGTTTTTAGAGGTTACTTAATGTTGATAAAGCCAGTAATCAAAACCAGCCTTGCAGAATATATCACTTTCTTTTACTTTAATTTCTGCCAGCACAACACCTGAGTTGCTGAAAGTAAATAATATTGTAATATATTATAATAACATAGTTTCAGGTCAGCATACACAGCAGACAACACATATTCTTAACAAAGGGCAGTTATTGTGTTAAAGAAAGCTACTGTCCTCCTGGAATAGGCTTTTCTGTCTATGAAGAGAGGTGCTGTAGCAACAACATGTTATGCAGCCGTTTCCTAAAATAGCAGGGTACCAATTCAGAGGCATGTGACTGTAAAAGGTCAGGAACATTAAATCACTACCATTGCTGTATCCATCTTAAACTTCCACCAACATGTAAAGCAAATTCTGCTTTAAGAATTGCTTCAAGTAATTTCTGTTTACTGATCTGGCCACTGTCAACAACAATACATAAATGTACATCAAATGTACCATCCGTCCATATTAAGTACGCTAAGGAAGTGCTTGTCACTACTTCAGTTGTTAACAAGGAAAGTCCTGCACAGTATCACCTAAATTATTTCCATGTGCATACAAAACTTTTCGTTGTAAGTACTGCATTGTGCACAGTGTTAATGCAAATGGCCATCTGATTTAAGGGCTATAAACGTGACTTAAATGCCATACTATAAAACAATCCTAGTTTGATGACTCTTGTTTTCTCACTAAAAGTGTTAACTGCAATGCTTCCAGACTGACTTAAAAAAAATAAACATTAAAAAATTATTAAACACATTTTTTTCCTACTGGTAGAACAGTAAAATGGACTATGTGGAAACTCTACATCCCAAAACAACACTCTAAATGAGAACTGAGGAAAATACAATCACCCCACCTCTTCCGATTAAGTCAGAAATATATAGTGAAAAAAAACATAAAAATGAGAAAATACACCTTCCCACAGGATAACGTTGGACATGCGGTACTCTGTGTAAAAACAAAAAAAAAAAAAGAAGGAAAAGGCTTGTTTTTTCCAATAAGGTGGGGTCTTTCTTTCAGTGGCATTGTGAAACATAAGCGATTTTAAAGCGGTGGGGCCCTCACTTCCTGCTTTAAGATCAAGAGCTGTTGTCCTCTTTCAGTAGCCAAGAAAAAATCATTTAGCTGCAGATGTTTGCAGACACACTGGGCCCAAGAGCAGTGTGTTGTTAAAATTAACAGTAAGTGGAAAACTGTAGCAACTGAACACAGACCATATGATGATAGCTTTCTTATAATAACTGAATTATAGAACGAAATGGAGGCTATTTGACTATGCAACATACCTTTTGTTTGCTTGCTTATTATTAGTAGAATATGCCGCCTCATTAGTGCAGGTACAGCAGTGAAAAGCAATCTAGTAGAATGCGTTAGGCATTACCGATGGAGTACTGGTTTAGCAAGCACTTAAACTTATGCAGGATCAGAATGCGTTAGGCATTACCGATGGAGTACTGGTTTAGCAAGCACTTAAACTTATGCAGGATCAGAATGCGTTAGGCATTACCGATGGAGTACTGGTTTAGCAAGCACTTAAACTTATGCAGGATCAGAATGCGTTAGGCATTACCGATGGAGTACTGGTTTAGCAAGCACTTAAACTTATGCAGCATCAGAATGCGTTAGGCATTACCGATGGAGTACTGGTTTAGCAAGCACTTAAACTTATGCAGGATCAGAATGCGTTAGGCATTACCGATGGAGTACTGGTTTAGCAAGCACTTAAACTTATGCAGGATCAGACCACAGAGGAAAATTCTCCCTAGAAGTATAACCTGGTATACATGATGCCAGATTATACTGTATATAGACCACTGACAGCGTGATTTGGTTGTTATGTTGTTCTACAAAGAACATATGACTGGGTTAGTCTAAGGCAAAGAATTAATCTGTAGGAGGTGTAATGGACTCTGAAGGTACAGTCCATGATAAAGTAGTCAGACTGGAGTTGGAAAACGTGTCTATATCATAAGTTCGAACGCTTAAAAGAGCAAACACTCTTTTATTGAGTTGTAAATATCGAAACCATTAAACAGCGAAAACACAGAACAGCGATTTTTTTTCCCAGGGAAAAAAATCATTGGGCCGTTTTTGGGACTTTGCCATTTTTTTCACTGTGGTGCAATCTTGGAGTTGGTAGATTTAAGTAGGGGGTTTGTGAGGGGCACAGTCCCCCACATCGGTAGTGTGGGGGTTGAAGCCCCCCACTTTATCTTGTGTTTGCATTTTTTTTTGGGGGGGGGGTTGTGGAGCAGCGACTTTTTTCCCTGGGGAAAAAAAATCGTTGTTCTGTGTTTTCGTCCTTTAGTGGTTTTGATATTTACAGTTCGATAAAAGAGCTTTCACTCTTTTAAGCTTTTGAGCTTCTAATATAGACCCTTGGAAAACACAGTGAAGAAAGTGAGCAGGAACATACAATAACAAGAGATTGTCTGCTTCTTTTATGAAAGAAATGGCATAACTTCTTCTTTCAGCTGATGTCTGATATGAACTTCTGAAATCATTGTAAGTACTGCATTGTGCACTTCCCTCATTTTAGCAGTTCATAGGAGACTACTAGGATAAAGGCTCAAGAGTCCTTACAAGCCTAACCAGTTTTACTCACATCTTACCCAATTTTGTTTCCCTAGAGGAAAGATAAGAATAGTCAGCAAGCTGGGTTTTGACAATTTTTACAAACTGCCTCTGTCTTTAAGGGACATGGGTGCCACGTCAGGAGTGAATTTGTGATTTCTCATCCATTGGTCCAGATTGCACTTGAAGACAGTCAGGGAAGGGCTCTGCTTTAAGTGAATAGAAAGCCTATTCCAAAAGATGGGCAATCTCTGGGACATATATACGTCTCTCCAGCATGATCCATTCATGTCAGAGATCAGACATACCTTTAAAGAGGATAACCCTTGTGCTGTTAGTTTTGTGAATATGCAACATTTCCAACAGTGTTGTGTCAGAGACTGCCTTGTAGGTCAAGGACAGATCACCCTAAAACATTTGGTAGGAAGCTGAATACAGTGATAGGGCTTTTAATCCATTCGCATATGATATGTTGGTTATACCCTGTATTTGTTGGTGAGAAACCTCTGAGAATGCTCCATCTGTTACAGATGCCTGATGAGGTACATGCCAAAGGGTACACTGTACTTGATTAATGGCCTGACAAGGGCAAAGTACAGTGGCCCTATGACATCCTTTGATCTGGATGCCATGCCCTTACTTATAAGCTGAGCCTCATGGAAGGGTTTCCTCATCACTGTAGACACGTGTAGCATCAAAGTTCAGATTACTATCTGAGTACCCAGATCTCTCACTACTAGGTCCACTGTTAGGGGAGAGCTATAAGTTTTATAATTTGTAGGGGTATTTGATTTCCCAAAGGGTACTATTATATACTTCACATTTAGTTTGAGGGCATTGCTCTGACACCATTCATTAGTCTATGTAAGACCTTTCTGTAGGATACTAACATCATTTGGGGAGTCAGTGATTGCCCCCAACTTGCAGTCAGTAGCAAACTTGGTCAGCCAAAGACCATCTACATTTGTCTTGACTTCTGAAAGTACTTTCCAAAGAAGAGGTGGCCCAGCACTGAGCCCTGTGGTACTTCACTGGTGATTGGACTCTTGCTGGATGTGAATTCCCCAACTCTAACAACATGTGTACTATCCTAGACATTTGGCTATCTATCAGTTGATGTAGAGATTTATGCCCAATTTTGTGAGTTTATGTACAATACCCGAGTGAGGTATTGTGTCAAATGCCTTGGCCAAATCACTGTTTGCACTGTCTTATCATCATCCATGGTTTTGGTGATCTTCTCATAAAGTCCATCAGACTGACCAGGCAGCAGCTGCCCTTCACAAAGCTGAACTTGGTCAGGTCTAAAGTCTGGAGATTTTCTGTGTTGTTGTTAATCAAGGCCATGACTATCCTTTCCATAGCCTTACATGTGAGGCTAGATGGACTTATGGGTTGGTAGTTTCCTGGGTCAGTTGATGGTCACCCTCCTTGTGCAGAGGGATGACTGTTGCGGTCCTGCACTCTACTGGGACAAAGCCTGTCTGGTGAGTGTGGATAAACAGAGATCCAAATAGGTCTGCTAGGTCATGTTTCAAGCTATTTCATAGAGACCCTGGAATTCCATCAGGGCCTATTAATGCCATGTTTACAGCTTTAGAGAGTGCAGTGACAACCTGGTCTTTTGTGATAACAGGCAAAATAATGGTAGGGGCTTATTTCATGAGGGGTGACCAGAGGTGATGAGGGGGTGAAATTTGAGCTAAATTTATTGTCCAGCAGGCTGCTATTTCTTCTGGCTGAGCATGGCTAGTGCCATCTACAGCCATCTCAGCACATTATTTAGTGTTTCCCTTAAGATTTCGGACATAACTAAAAAATTATTTGTCATTAACCTTTTTTCTTGGGAGGCTATTTCAGTCTTGTATTTAGCTTTTGAAGACTTGACTAGTTCCCTGATTTGCCTGTTGAGACAATTGAGGGATTGTTTCTCTGTTGTGCATCCTGCTTACTTTTAGACAGGAATGACTTCCTTCTCTTATATAGTCTATTTATGCCAGGGGTCCACCAGAGTGGATTGTTTTTCTGGCTAGATCTGGGTTTATTTTGGTCAGGTACTGCCGTTTCTATGCAGTTGTTTAAGTGGCTGTACAGGGCATTTGTATATACTTCTGCATAGAACTTCATGTTTTGGGGGTTAGGGGGAGATTTAAAATTACCTATGCTGTTACTTAATAGAAGATAATTTGCCTTGTAAAAATTCTTTAGGATTTTAGGTTTTAATGGCATTTCCACTGTTACATTTATTTCAAAGGAGATTGATTTATGATATGATATTACCGATGAGGACATTACATTGGGCATGGGGGGTGCAATGATCCACCATGTTGGTGAGTACTATGTCAGTAATATTTGAGCCCCTAATGGGAGTGCAGACTAGCTTTTCCAGACCGTTTACATTAACAAAGGCCAGGAATCTCACGGCCTGCATGTTATGGGTTGTATATGTTTCTCAGTTTATGGAGAGGTAGTTAAAATCACTCATGGGGAGTGTGTGTTGGGCTGAATGGTAAGTGATTCTTGTAACCTGAAGTACGCAGAGTGGTTTACATGGTTCATGGTTGAGGATCTGTAGCAAAGAATGAAATGATGGGGGATTTTGCCTATGGTCAGCTGAACATGGACTAGCTCAAGTGAGTCATCCTGCTTGACCAGTATGGAGGTGTGATTTTTTTTTTTTATGTAAGTGTAAGCACCTTCTCCTTTCATTTTTTTTTCCATGTTCAGGGGATGATCTGAATGTATAATGAGCATTGTAGCCTTGTACTGCTGAGGTGCTTTCTACAGCCTTGAATCACATCTCTGTAACTGCACGGGTATCAGCATTCTCCAGGGTGAGGAGAACTTCCAGGGAGTTCCGTTTCTTGTTAAGACTGCTAGCACTGAGCAGTAGTGCCTTCAGCTTGTCATTATACGAATGTGTTAAACTAGCAGGTCTATTGATTTGGTACTGCCTAAAGCACTATGGGGTGGCTAATGCCTTGGCCAGTATTTGAAATCCTGGAGGTGACAGGTATGAGCAATCTCTGGCAAAGCAGCATGGTCTGTTGATCATGTTGTCCCAGGGATTCCCTGGAATGACACAGTAGCTAAGCCAGTTACAAAAGTAAATAATTTTCTGTTTGTATTGTAATATCATTCTTGATGAGGGTAGAATGCTACTCAATGCAAGGCTCATACCATCTTGTGACATGTATTCAAAGAGGTCTATTATGTCTCTCTATATAGTGTAGGGAGGTACATCTCAGGTAATTCACACTCATATAGGTTCATAGGTTTATGGATGTTTACTAGGCTAATGACCACAAGGACCTTTTTAAGCCTAGCCACGCATCCCAAATCTCTGACAAGTTCCATTGCCCTTGATAAGTGTAAGCAGGGGCTTGGGAGATGAACCAATTACAGGTTGCCTGGAGAATGACTGTGTCATACTGGTACTTGTGGTTGTGTGACCTGAGTGCCTGTGTGATCTGGTGAATCCTGGCCCCTGACAGGCAACTGAGTGCAACCTTCTTTTTATCCAACTTGCTGAGGGGGGCATCTGTGTGTCTCACTATGGAGTCTCCTATGATCAAAATGTTTGGATGTGGGGTTTTTCTTCTTAGGGGTTTGCTTGTGGAAACTCTGATGTGTATTCTTATACATAGGGGTTGCTGCTGAGTTGGTTTTGTTTGCATGTGGTTTCTGAGGGCAGCATATGGGAGGCCTCTGAGGTTTTGATACATTACTTGTGAGTACCTTTGCATGTGTGGGTTTATGTGTCAAGACCTTATTTGGCAAAGGAAATGATATGCATGTGTTGAGAACCTGTTTATCATATGATTTGCCAGTATGAGAGAGCAGGGTCTCAATTTTCATGGCATAACTACATTTCTCACACACTGTGTTTTTTTGTTTCAGGATTTAAGTGGTTGTCAGTATACGAGACAATTGTTACATTGCCTCAGGATGCCTATGACCACTAAGCTAGCCATAGAGATAGCAGCTAGCCATGGTTTCAAGGTTTTGTTTTACTACGTTTTTATTCGGGGAGAAGATGGAACATTTAAATGGACTTCAGATGGAACATGGACGAAGAATGGGTGCTAATTGTTAACATTCTGTAATTTTTGCAGCTGTAGAGTTAAATTACATGTTTAAATCAGAAACTCCATCAGTGCTACACAATTTCAAATAAATAACTTTGGTATTGTTTAAGAGGAATGTTGTGACTCAGTATTTCTTTTTTACTAAAAACTCTTCATTAAGCCTTTTTTATATTTTCTCAGGTGAAGAGTTCCTGTACATCTTGGCTATCACTTCCAGCACTGAGTAACGCTCTACCACAATACTGTAATGGCACATCTGTGCTTAAAAAAACTTTTCATGGCTGGAACTGCTGAAAACTGCTGCGTGAAGTATACATAATGTGAATGTAAAGACAGAGTCAAGTACAAAAACTCATGTTTTGACAAAAGAAGACTCTAAAGGCCTACTGATATGGAGTCTTTTCTTGCCATGTGTTTTATGCTGAATTATGAGCAGAAAAATGTTTATTTGCTTTAAAAAAGAGCTTACTCAATAGAAGCCATGTGTTGCCAGTGTTTACCTTAGCCTGCAGTTCCCAGGTAAGCCTGGAAAGAGTTCTGAAGCATATCAGAAAGCGTACTATCATTAGTATAAATCAGACTACTGCTTCTGGATGAGTTTACTTAATGTTGACCCACTGGTCAGAAAGACACCATCTGTTAGCAGCACTGTGAACTGGAGATGAAGTAGTAACTTAGGTCTGAGAAGGTTAACTGCTGGGAAGGAATGAGAGGCCAATACTCTGCTCTACTTCCATGCCATAGGCGCAGCAATCTCCAGCAACATGTGCACCATCTGGCAATGGCTAAACATCCTGAGAACATGCCGTAGGTGCAGCAATCTCCTGCAACATGTGCACCATCTGGCGATGGCTAAACATCCTGAGAACGTGCCGTAGGTGCAGCAATCTCCAGCAACATGTGCACCATCTGGCAATGGCTAAAGATCCTGAGAACATGCCGTAGGCGCAGCAATCTCCAGCAACATGTGCACCATCTGGCAATGGCTAAACATCCTGAGAACATGTTGTAGGCACAGCAATCTCCAGCAACATGTGCACCATCTGGCAATGGCTAAACATCCTGAGAACATGCTGTAGGCACAGCAATCTCCAGCAACATGTGCACCATCTGGCAATGGCTAAACATCCTGAGAAGAAGAAGAAGAATTCAATCCAGACTGAGCTCAGATATGCACAGCCATTATCCAGAAGGAAATGCATGTAAGGGAGCATAAAACTGCAACTGTCTTTGTTGGTGACATGGCACATTACACACGTGAACATTTCCATGAAAATGCTAAAGACTGCACAATAAAAATTCCCTCCTCTCTCATCCCCTTTATATATGATAGCAGAGAGATATCCATACCTGTAACTCTCATCACCGTCCCTTAAAAGAATCAAGGTTTTTAACTTGACACGGAGCTCTAGCTGCAATGGAACACATGAGGCAGACTGGACATGGCGCAATAAATGGTGTTTATCTGCATGCACCATACACCAATGAGACAGAATTTGTGTGCATATAGACAGAGACAAATATGCAAAGAAACTGTAACTGTTTATAATTACAGTAAACTGCAGCATCCATGGTTCATAGGTGAACACTAGGCTATCAGTCCACAGACTGTTATGAGGTTAGGTAATAACCAGAGGGCAAGATCAAGTCCTGTACTTTGTAAGGTAAAAATCTTAACAATTATGTCAAAACCACCCCCTCAGAAGGTAGGAGACATCAGGAGCAATCTGAACAGAGAGGACTAGGGCAGGTTGAAGGAGAAAAGGGCAGTATCACGGGGCAAATCTGATTGATGAAATGCTTTTCTTAATCTCTTGGTACTATGAAATAAAACAAATTCAAATCATACATTATTTACAAAATTAATAAGAAGAGACCTTGTTAAGCACAGGCTTTTATTTTCTTTCTTGAAGGTCACAGCAATGGGACAAACCTTGATGTAATTGGACATAGAATTTCAGAGTACAGCAGCAGAAATGCAGATGGCACTACATGTCAATGATGTTAAAGGCATAGCCCGAATAACCACCCACTCCATTCTGAGTGGGTTTACCTCTACATTAGTGGCGCAGCATGATACCTCCAAGATCATCCATGTGCAACTAACATCAGGCAAATCTGCAATGCAAATTGTGGCCTGCTACAGATCACCCTCCATGACCCAGGATGACCACTCCGCCTTTCTGGAGACAATGAAAAACATGACGGTCCTACCGAACACCCTGTTATTGGGTGATTTCAATTACCCTACTGTTAACTGGGAAAACTACTCAAGTACAAACTCCCAGGTCCAGCGCTTCCTGGAATTTATCAACTCAAATGCCCTGGATCAGCTGGTAAACTCCCCTACCAGAGGTGGAAACATATTGGACCTGGTCATCACCAACATGGGCAACAGGTGTTCCACACCAGAGGTCAACCCGTCACTGGTTAGATCAGACCATAAAATAATCACTCTGGATGTCCACACCACACCACCGCCTCCAACCAAGGAAAACACAGTGAAAAACTTTTCTATAGCAAACTTCACCTTACTTAAGACAGAGGTGGTAAGTTTCACAGCCCCACGCTAAAGAATAACAGTGTCCCAGATGCAGGAACCTTTACAAATGCACTCTGCAAGGATCGTGCCATCCCTAGCAAAACCAAGACTCACTCCCCTAAGAGAAGGAAACCAGTCTGGTGGACCCCTGCTATAAACAGGCTATACAATAGAAGGAAGAAACTAGTTCAGAATAAAGCAAATCCCAAGAAGGAAAGACAGCCCTGATCAGTATCAGTAAGAAACTAAGGTCCCTCATAAAATCCTCCAAGGCTAACTTCGAAAGAAAAATAGCCAAGGATTCGAAAGAAATTGTGGCCTGCTACAGATCACCCTCCATGACCCAGGATGACCACTCCGCCTTTCTGGAGACACTGGAAAACATGACGGTCCTATCGAACACCCTGTTATTGGGTGATTTCAATTACCCTACTGTTAACTGGGAAAACTACTCAAGTACAAACTCCCAGGTCCAGCGCTTCTTGGTCTGCAAGGCTATGGAGCGCATCATCATGGAACTCATTAACAAAGACATTGGAAACCTCCAAAAACTTGACCCAACCCAGTTTGGCTTTGTTAAGGGCAGATCATGCCTACTAAACCTGGTTGACTTCTTCGAGGCAGTCATCAAGGCATCTTTAGCTATGTCAAGAATCTAAGTGGCAACTCACAGATATGCTCTGAGGTAGTACAAAATAGCACAAAATATACTGAACCTACTGATATTGCCAACATCCTGGCAGATAGATTCAGTGCAAATTTCACCCCCCTCTCACCCCCAAAAGGGCCCACAACAATACTGGAAAAGTGTAGTGTCCCAGAAATCACAGACACACAGGTGAAAACAGCCCTTTCAAAAGCCAAAAGCACAGCGTCAATGAAGCCAGATGGTGTCCCAAGCTGCATCTTGCACAAACTACAGAACGAACTAACCCCCCACCTAAACACACTGTTCAACCTCAGCCTCTCCACAGGCTACATGCCCATAGAATGGTGCACAGCAACGGTTATTCCACTCCACAAAGGAGGGGCCACAACTGACCCTGTTAACTATAAGCCTGACTAGCCTGGTCTGCAAGGCTATGGAGCGCATCATCATGGAACTCATTAACAAAGACATTGGAAACCTCCAAACACTTGACCCAACCCAGTTCGGCTTTGTTAAGGGCAGATCATGCCTACTAAACCTGGTTGACTTCTTCGAGACAGTCATCAAGGCCATAGATGAGAGGAAGGTAGTTCACACAGCCTACCTTGACCTCGCCAAGACTTTTGACACCATTCCTCACTCGGGAGTTATAGAAAAACTCACCAGCCTGAACATAAACCCCTACATCACGAGATGGTTTGCCAACTGGCTTACAGACAGAACTCAGATGGTAAGAATTGCAGGCTCCAGGTCTGACTCTAAACCAGTCACAAGTGGTATCCCACAAGGCTCGGTCCACGGATCCCTACTGTTCGGCATATACTTCTCAGAAGTACAGGCAAACACAGGAGGACTATGGCTAACCAAGTTCGCCAATGACTGCAAACTGGGAGCCATAATTGACTCTCCGGCTGACAGGGACATTCCCCAAAAGGGCCTTACTGAGACAGACACCTGGTGTCAAAGTCATGGTCTCAAGCTAAATGTCAAAAAATGCATAGTCATCCTGTTTGGGAAAAACAAAACACCCATGAATTACCACATAGATGGCAGCCCCCTTAATACAGAAGAGGTAATAAGAGATCTGGGGACCCAGGTAGATAGTAATCTCTCCTTTGACAATCATATTGCCAAAGTAGTTAGGAAATCTTTCTATGTAGCCCCTCTAATTACTAAAGAATTCGCATCTAGAAATACAGAGGTTATAGTGCCCCTCTACTCGTCATTCATCAGACCCATCATAGAGTACAATACCCTGTTTGGGATGTACCTCACAAGACACTACCAACAGCTGGAAAGACCACAAAAGTACCTCACCAAGAAGATTACTGGTCTCAAACATATGTCCTATGCAGCCCGACTGGAAAAACTCCAGCTGTACTCAGTGGCATATCGCTTACTCAGAGGTGATCTCTGCCTGACTTACAAAGCCATGTCCAACTCAGAATTGATGTGCATGCTCCACCTAAAGAAATCCAAGTCACTGCGAGCCACTCACTCTAGTGAGCTAAACCTCGCCACAACAATAAATAGAACATACTGGAGGGATAGATTCCTGTCACAGAGACTCCCTATGCTTTGGAACAAAATTCCTAACTACATTAGGCAGAGCCCCTCACTAACACTCTTCAAGAGAAACCTTGACGAGTGGATGGGTAACAGAAAGTACACCCCTGGGATTACTTCATTGGCTCTTCTTGACAGAGGCTCAGTTAATTAATCAATAGGGCGGCAAAAGCTGACACAGTCTGGCTAGGCTTATAAATGCCCTCAGGCAGGTAGCCTAGTACCTACCTATGAACCTAAAAGAGGTACAGTGCAAAAGAAGGATAAGTTGCGATTTAATATATATATATATATATATATATATATATATATATATATATATATATATATATATATAAAAATGCATGTCTGAGCAGTTCTTTCAAAATAACCTTCATATGTTACTAAGAAGTCCCAGAGGGGATTGCGTTGCTGTTATCTGCAGAGGTATAATTCTTAGGAGAAATGATGGTCACTTCGGTCACGTCACTCAACCCATTTCTGGCAAAAACAATCACATTTTGCTCTCTCTGGATTTCCAGTACATTAAGAAGCTATTCCTTTCCCCTTCAGACTTAGTTATAATACATAGGTGGGTGTAAGGGAATGCAAACCTACATGTTGATTTGGAGTAGGGGACACAGACCTATAGAAAATAATTGCTATAGAAAATATTTGCTCTCTGTTTTGATAAAAGGTGTTCTGTATGTTTGTTTTCATATATTTGGCAAACTGACATTCACCAAACAATTATAAACCCCTCGGCCAGGATGGTATTAATACAGAGATGACATGCAGTTTATCGTTTTTTTTTAATCTAACCAATACCATAAAATATATAAAAAAATTGTGATTATACCTAAAAAGTAAAGTTACTTAAAACAGTTTAAATTATTATTATACTAGCCACAGCAACTTCACAAATTAGGCTCAAATTATGCATATTGGCCAGATCTGCTACAAGTGCTCACCTGCTATTTGCTCGGGACACACTTGCTTTCTGCCCATTGTTTGAAAAGGCAAGTGCTCTAACTCCCACTAATAAAATCTCCTGCACCTATTTAGCCCTCCCAACATCTGATCCCACAAAACTGTATAGCCCTACCTAACCACTTACTCTAACCCTAAAGCTCCTTTCCTGCACTCCCACCCTAAAATCTTCCTTCCCACTCCCTAACCCTATGACTTCCTTCTCACTCCCTAATCCTAAATCTCTCTTCCCACTCTCTAATCCAGAAATTCCTTCCTGACCGGTGTCCTAATCTACACTTCTACCCTGTCCAACTTAGTCACCACATCTGCCACACTTATCTCACTCAAACATAAATAATCCGTTTGTAAAGCTGCTTTCCTGAAGTCTTATATGATTCTGAGAACAAGCTACAGCCTACCAGAACTAAAAGACACTTGAGTCCTCGGCTTCAAAGCAGTAATCTTTGAACACCTGGGACTCAAGAGTTTGTAGTAGACCTCCTGTTATCCCTTATGCTTATTCTGGTGGAAGGCAGTGAGAGAAACTGTCACAGAGTACGAAACGCTTTTCATGTTCTCGTTTCAGTTTTAGGAAACAACAAACCATACACTGATTCAAATGGGCTTAAGTGTCACAGCAGACAACCCAAGGTAAACTCTCTATCTGATGGCAAAGACACATAACAGACCAGTCTGTGAAGCTCTTCCAGTTGCTGTCTGCAGAATGTGTACAGTAAAACTGAAAGGTAGCCTCTGCTGGTTTATTAACATATTTTTTTTCTGACTTTCTGTACATATCATTTTCCTTTTACAAAAATGTAACAGGAAAAAAGGTAGAAAAAGTCTCACTAAAACAGACAATATAATATTTGAAATTACATTGGGCTATTTCATACCTTAAAAAAATTGTTTCAGTTGGCCATCATACATAAATGTTAATTTAAATGTGAAAATTTTATATATGTTTCAGGAACTTTATGACTCTGGCTGAGTTGTAAGAACAAAGGCCAGTCAAAGTGAAAAGAAGTGATATGCTATCATGTAAAAATCAGCCAAATGAGCTTATATGTTAATACTGACTGTTAAGTTAAACAAATATTGTGTTGTTTCCATGGTTATTTCTGTTTTGAATATCCACCCAACCACTGTATACACTTTTAAAGTACTTTTCCTGTTTGTGTTTCAAAGCAGAATAGTGACGCTGTAAATATTACCATCTAAGAAGGTTCCTGAGAGAAAAAACATTGATCCAAATCAGTAAAGTAAATTTAAAGCAGCAATAATTTATACTTTTATTTGTTCTTTAGAAAGGTTTCAAAAACAACCTGATGTTGACCTTGGAAAAATCCTCCCCTTTAACCCTAGGATTAAGAGGACCCTAGGGAAGGAAGAAACCTTGCATATTAAAAAACATTTTTTTCCTACCCAACCCTTTTTCATTTCTGCACTGCCTTGGTAGCAGCACTTCAGACATCCTTGCAAATTATTTTCTTAACCTTGTTTAAACAGACAGCCAGAAGCTTGAGGTGGGATCTTCAAATCGCATTACTGCTACTTGTATGACCTTGAGTAAGATACCTACCTCTAGCTGTTTCAGACTATTTCTTGTGAAAATGAGCTGCTACCTGCATAAAACCTTACCTATATAAATGCGACATGTAGGAAAGAATGCACACGTCTTATTCTTGTTGCAGAGCTGAACAACAGTGGTGATGTTATTCTGAGCACTGCAATGGCCACTAGGACTGAACAACAGTGGTGATGTTATTCTGAGCACTGCAATGGCCACTAGGACTGAACAACAGTGGTGATGTTATTCTGAGCACTGCAATGGCCACTAGGATTTACCCATGTCTTACATGCAACTGCTGCCAGGCCAGTATACCATGTTTGTACATGAAATATGACTGCAGTTTACCCCACCTGTTCAACAGGTGGACGTATCCCTAGTTCATGTTTATTGCTTATGATGCTGTACTGTACTATAAAATCTCACAAGGATGGGCTTCATAAACCATCTCTGTATTGCCCTTAGTTTCAAATATCCAGAACCTCACCTACCCATAAATACACAGGTTCTCATTCTGCTACCACTTATGGGGGTCAGGTATATGTAACTTTAAGCCCGCCCCAACATAACCAGAGGCACCTTATAGATTCAGTCAGTTATAATGAAGCTGACAGGTACCGTTTTTCAATAAAAGTGCCCGTTTCTTTTGTGCAACCTTCATTTTCAGTAATGCTGCCTGTAAAAGGGGGGGGGGGTTGGCAACCCATCTAACACCAATCCTTATAAAATGACAGTATAAAGATATGATAGGGGTTCAGAGAATGGCCAGACCCTCTGCCAAGCATTATTACTAAAACAACAGATAAAAAAAAACAAACAACTGACAATTTTAATGGAAAATGCACATTTATTCTTGCATATGGAAAAAGGTTGCACACTTTTTTATCTTCAGTGTTGCCATCTTCAGATTTAGTATAGAGAGTGCTTTTTGCTGTTGTTGCACTGAAAGTAAGATCCTAATGAAAAGTTGCAGGAGGAATCATTAAGAAAGAGGATTAGGGCTGGCATACTGTTTAAGGTGTTTACCTCACATACAAAAGATGCAGGGTTTGATTTCATACATTGCAGCTGTGGTGTAATTTGTTGACCAAAATAACATGTATGAAACCAAGGGTGACTTCCTTTATTCCTCAGGTGCAGTGGTCGTACCTACTCATTACCTGACACAATCATTTTTAAAGCAAATAGAATTCCCCAGAATTTCTTATTTAGCACAATGAAGTTTTCACTTAATTTATAAATCCTTTTTCAACCCTTCCCAAGAAAAACCCAGCTGCAAACTCTGTCTCTCAGTGACTAAGCTTGTCTCTAGTCCAAAAAATAATACTGCACCTTAAAAAATAAATCTGCCCCTCTCCCAACTGCACAGACATAAGAATGTGACATTTGTACGTAATGCCTGAGTGTTATTCCTAGTGTTAGTGGGGATGGTACTGGAGTTGTAATTCAGAAAAGGAGATCTCTAAGATCTCTAAGGACACCTCATAACACTGTCTGGCAGTTAGCGCTTGAGATTAAAGATCTAAATTGTCAACGTAATGTTTCCTGTAGTCAAGGGTACATGGTCTGATTCTGTCCACCTCTGCTGGCCTACTGTGTGATCCTGAGGAAGCCACTTGACTAAACAGTGTTCTCGGGTTGCCCTTCAAAAGGGATATTTGTATCTACTGACTTACCTGGATAACAAGTGTATAAGATAAACGTAATGGCTGTTACACAGTTAATGTGGTTAGTAAGTTAAATGCATTATAAACAGATCACTACGTGGTAAGATGGACAGCAAATTGGCTAAGGGACAGAATATATACTGTGTGGATAGCAAGTGACTCATCAGAGTTCAATGATAACCAATAGAATTTTGCAGGGCTAGGTGCTGAAACCCCTCTTCTTTGGCATTTACTTTTCTGACCTGTAGACCACCTACTAAGACCTCTGGCTAACCAAGTTTGCAGATTACTGCAAACTGGTAGTCCCTGTCAAGTCACCCACTCACATCCAAGCCGTGCAACACCTGATGTGTTAATAACAGGCTTAAATTAAATGATAAAAGAGCAATTTGGTTGCATTTGGTAAAGCATCCCTTCCATGGTATACAGCGCTGGTAACATCCCACTCCAAAATGAGAATGTTGCTGGAAACCTTTGTATGTGATAATTCCCTCTTTGCTAATGGTGTAATGAAAGTAGTCAGGAAATCCTTCTGCTTAGAGCACCTGATTGCCAAAGGGATGTCTTCTATATCCAAAGATGTCATTGTCCTATTATATTAATTAATTAATTTATTTAATATTTGTTAATCAGGTTGGTGAACTTTTCCAAAGACCCTTTTCAGTTATGATCCAGGCCAGGCAGGCCTGACAATACAACTAAATGTATAATTTATTTATTTATTTGACATTTGTTTACCGGGATAGTTCGACTGGGTCAACAGAACCCATTTTTAGCAGAGGCCTGGGGAAAATAGCCCCATGTATAGGCAATATAATCATAACATTCGTATCTTACAGTATCACCACATAAGTTCAAAATAAAAGCAGACATAAATATAGACATGTGTAAACAATTTAAGGCATAATATTCATATTTTTACTGTATGACTGCATAGGTTCAGACTGAGGACAAAAAAACATACAGAGCAGTTTAACAGTAGAGGTAAAAGGGTATTCAAGAAGAAGTGTATAAGAGCAAGCAGGTATCACTTCATTAATTCATAAATAATAGAACAGTGTAAAATAAGAGCATAGACAGTACAAAGTAAAAAAGTAAAGGTGTAGGATGGAGGGGGGGGGGGGTGAAATAAATATGAAGTAGATGTGAAGATTAACCAGTATAGCAGGTGCACAGCCATGTGTCATTTAGATACTGTTTTAATGAAGCTTTGAAGGCTGGTAGGCTGGGAATTGATCTAGTAGCTAGGGAGGAAGAATAGAAATTATTTACATAAAAACAACATAGGCATTGTTAATAAAATAGTTCTAGATATGGCACAGTACTGAGTTTTCGTTAAGGAACAGATCATTTTGAATTTTAAGGTAGGCTCAGGTAATTGCTGATGATATGAATATGATAGGAGCTAAATTAGCATTGCTCTTTGCCCTATAAAAGCTATCTAGTCTTCATGTCTGAAGCACTTATAGCATGTGGTTTAAATTTTTTTAGTTGATGTTTGAAGCTAGTAAGTCCCTCTACTTGTATTACTTCTTCGGGGGGGGGGGGTTGTTCCAACTTGAAGGTGCATTTTTTTATAAGCGTGACTGATTGACTGAATGTTGTCTGTATTTCTAAGAGTATAATTATAATCTCTGTTAGAAAGTCTCATCTTTAAAGGTGGACAGTATCCAGTATTAACAGTATTAACAAGCCTGTAAGTAACAGTTTTAAGCAGTTGCACATTTGCAGCTGAAACTGTAAGCCACCTACCAATCTTTATTCTAGTGCAATGCTGTTCTCCCATGTCGCCTGGATTGACAAAGTGCAGTACTTTATTCTTGGTGGTTTATAATAATGTAGTTTTAGCAACTGAGTTTTCAACAATAAGCGGCAGTCTGTAATCGATCATAGGAATGAGAACATTGATGGCTGTGGAGCATCTGGTCTCTGCAATGATGAAATTGCATATCAGACAGGCAGCTTTAAGTTGTCCTAGTACTTTGTTATCTTGAATGTTTATGTGAAGAGTAAAGGAGACAGAAGGCTCTAGCACAATTCCTAAATATCTTGACAGGTGGTTGTAGGCAAAATGTTACAAAACAAATTGATAGTAACAAGGATAGTGGCACATTTAATCTTTAGTGCTGTACCAAACAGCATGACAGTGGTCTTACTGGTACTTACAAGTTAGCTAACCATGTCTGAAGTAGCTCAACCACTGATTACACCAATTACTGAATATATTGAATTGCTGAATACAATGCCCCCTTTGGGATGTATCTCAATAACCATACTAATCAACTAGAAAGACCCCAGAGGTTCCCACCTAAGTTTACTGCCTTAAAAACCCTAAGCTACCAGAAAAGACAAGAAACACTGTCCTGTTATTCAGTTTTTATAGACTACCTGAGGGGAGACCTAAGTCTTGTCTTATGAACCATTAGGGATTCAGCATTCCAGGATCTTTTGTCTCTTCCCAGATTTATTAATCCCACAAATACCAAATCAAGTGAGTCAAATCTTTACTGAAAAATAAATAAAGCAAGGTGGAGATATAAGTTCAGTACACAGTTCCTTCCTCACCTCAGGAAGAGACTCCCACTACAAATTAAGCAGGTTGATGCATCTTCCTTCAAACGGGAACCGGACGATTGGGTGGGTATTCCGAAATGCACCCCAGACTCTACTGGTTCGGTCCTGCTCAAGAGAGGAGGTCCAGTCTGAGGGTGGGTACTAATAAGGCATAAATGGTTGCAAGACTTGATTGCTTTCTATTTCTTATGATTCTGTGATGCAGAATATCAGAAACACAGATCATTTCCTTCGCTGCAGATGTGATTGTGTTCTTGTGAGAATTTAATCAAAAACACATTGTGCTACCAGTTGTTTTTTTAACTCTTAAGTGCATCTGCAATAAAAAAGAAACATATTTTATCAAGCTCTGAGGACTAATAAGATTTGTTTTGTATAGTAGTAGCATATTTGGATAAGAGTCACTATTCTGAGCATGACCACGACTGATTTCTTTAATTAAGTTTTCCCTTACCCAGAGGGTTTGTTACCCTGAAACTAGAATAAATGTTTGGTTCAAAAGATGTAGCAGCAATGTGTTACGGTGGGGAGGTATTTGCCCTAAACAGAAAATACTTAATTGTAATACATGCAGGGCAGTGGTGCAGAGGTTAGTGTTGCTGCCTCATAACAACAGGTTCTCCGGTTTGATTCTCAGCTGGGGTGCCTTCTGTGCATGCATGTCCTCCCTGCATTTATGTGGGCTCCCTTCAGGTGCTCTGGTTTCCTCCCACATACCGAAGATGTGTCTGAAGCATTTCTCCCAACTCCTCTGCTGAAAATGGGCTCTATCCCAGTCAGACTTTCCTAGTAAATAAATGTTAAATAAATTTACTCTCGGTTAAAGAAATTTGGTTGGGGGGGGGTTGTTCAGTATAATGTTTCTTGACTGTATTAATTAGATCAGTGTTTTTCATATGCATCTGTAATGAATGGCCAGGTCCCTTCATTTCTTATCTGTTGTGTATCGTATTTCTCTGAAACAACTGCAATAAACAGACTGCAGTACTACACACAAATAGCAAGTCACCGGTCTGGAACCGTAATCCAACTCAAGTAAAATTTTTAAAAAAGCCCGTATTCTCACTTACAGTTCCAAGAACTTTAATAACATAGTTAACAACAGGTTAAGCAGTTTCATTGTGAGATATCTTCAGAACCACTCAACAAATAAAATTTAACATTCATCCTACAGTTTCCATTCTTGTAAACCTCAACTTTTCTTAGATTTTATTCATTTGGTTGAACTTTAAGTCTACTACCCTATCATTTGGTATGATGTACTGAGACAAGATTGGGTGAATCTCCTTTCTTGATTTGTGTGACTAGTTGAAATATGATTGTATAGTGTATGTCTTTGCAAATCAGTGCACACGTTAATATGTGATTTTATTGGTTTTAAGTGCTTTATGATGATTTAGAATTGGTTGAATTGTAAGGGGGTGCTTGTTTTAATGTTTTTATTGGTTGCACATTAAATTTTATTTCAATATTTCTGAAGACGTTTCACGACAAAAGAGCATAACCTATTGTTAACTACATTATTAAAGTTCTTGGAATTGTGAGTGTATGGGCTGTTTTTTTTGTTTTTTTTTACTTGAGACTACACTACTTAAAGACATACAATTAAGAATTCACACCACCTGGATGACTTCTATCTTGTGTTTTCACACCTTGTCTTAAGTATGACTGGCCAAGAGTGTGCTGAAATATCACAGTTAAGTAGTGTGTCTGGGAGCCACTATGCAGCCCCCTCCCCCCCATTATGATGGGGTTTTAGATACTGAGAGGCATATTTTAGAGATGTTTCCCATTTGATACAATGATAGTCATAACAAAAATCCTGACTAAGGAAAGAAATCCAGTTTTAATTATCTTCAAGGAAAATTAAGTTGTGTCAGAGACTAAATATTTAAAGCTGACAAAAATATTTCCCTTCAAGGAAGAAATAAGTTGTGTCCAAAGTTTAATGTTCAAAGCTAACTGAAACAGTATGTCCCAATAAACCAAGACGATAAATACTTACAAGGATACAAAAAGACATAGCTGGAAAAACTGCTTGCTTCCCTACCCCCCCAAAAATAATAGTCACTTCCTATGCACATCCTCTGGTGTTAGACTGGGATTAAAGTGAAAGAACAAATGGCCACAATCCTATATTTAAAACTGTTGCTGTTATACATATAGACAGCATGAGCTCTTATCCCGAGCCACAGAACTACCAGGGACAAAGACCCAAATCAGGGACAGATTTTAAAAATATCATTCTTATATACTAAAAGAATTGCTAGAATAACAGGTTTTGCATTAATAAGCATTTGCAAGGATACAAAGTCTAAAACACACGTCTGCCATTATTTTGTTACTACAATTCACAGCTTTGTACTCAAAAAACAAAACTTTTGCAAAGATCAGACCAAAACATGAGGCATGATTGAGAATCGTCAATAACAATGTCCCCTGTATAAATACACACACACACACACACACACACACACACACACACACACACACACACACACACACACACACACACACACACACACACACACACACACACACACACACGCACACACACACATCCATCAGTTATAGCTAGTTGTATGACTGCATACACCTCATATATCTGCTTGTGATCAAATAAAGGAATTAATATACGAATAATAGCCCCAAAACATATTTTATCTTGCTGCAGTGTGAACTATAAAGGTCAGCCCTCTGCAACTCTCTTTTCTGATCTCTCAACCTGTAGACTCAAGAATCTGCAGTTAGAAAGATGAAGTAACAGTTTGCAGATTTGTACTGGTCAGTTAGAGTAACTCTGTAAGATAAATACATATGTCCAATATTGTCAGGGCTTAAGGACACAACAGATAACAACAGTAGGTCAAACGGAATTGAGTAATTTACTTTTCAGCACTGATCTCAGATGTTAGACGTAATGCACGAGGAATAAGGAGGCAATAATCTGACAGCTGGCACAGAGGTAAAGATTGCGAGGGGTACAGCTTTTGATTCCCTCAGGCCTAGTTTCCCTACAGTATGACTTTGAGCAAGTCCCTTCACCAGACATTGTTCCCATAGCCCTCTGAAAAGGGACAGTGAGTTCAGTTAGCTAATCTGATTAACAAAAGGGATTATTATTATTATTATTATTATTATTATTATTATTATTAATGCAAATGTAATGCCTACCACATCATTATGCAATACTCACCATTTATTTAGTTATTCCATTTGTTAATCGGGATAGCTTGACTGAGCTAAAAAACAACCACTTTTCAGCACAGGCTCAGTGAGAATGATGCATATTTTTAGTAACAAAGCAAAACAAAACAAAAAAGAAAAAAAGAAAAAGTTTTAGCTGCAAGTTAGAGTGTGACACTAAGATATGTTATTTATTTATTTACTGGGTTCATCCAGCTAGGCCAGATCAGTGGCTTCTTTTCAGGGAAGAACAGAGGTGGTATTCATACTGATTATAAGATTGCACATGTGGTAAAAAGTTTTTACAGGATCAATTAGAATGAATGTAGCAGGGGAATACCTGATATGAGTCCTGTACATATTTATAAAATTGTGTATAACATCAGACAAATAGGATGGACAGCAGGAAAAGGTATGACATTTATGTTAATAGAGAAATATTAGAACAGACGGCAGTGGTTAGAGATGTCAATAAAAATGTTAATGAAGAATAATTTAGAAGTTAGACGTAGGTTGTATAGAAAATTATTTCGTGTGAAGTACTTAACATCAAACAGTTATCTGCTGTTGCAGTGTTGTAGACTTGTATTGTCAGGAATGACTTGTACTTCTGTATATTAACAAATATGAACAATGACTTACACAAGTATTTGTAGGTATGAGAGTCAGATATACATTTTTAGCCAGTGTATTCTTCTAATTTTACATCCAAAGGTAACAGTCCATATGTTAATTACACAGACTGAACATCATGCGTCACCATAGTGATTAGATGACTTATCAGTAGCTGGTTTTGTATTTTTGATTGAGACTGTCTTATAGGATAACATTTCTGCATAAAATGTAACACTGTGACATTTTTGTTTGGTTTATGTTGAATACTGTCTAAAGATGGGATTAGTTAAAGATGGTTTTGGATTCCAGCCTATAAATGCTTGGCCACTCATGCACAAGCCTACAAATACCCCTTAAAATAACCCTGGAGTATCGAAACATGTCAGATACATTTTGGAAGCATAGGCAGGCTTAAAAAGGCCCTCTGAAGTTGTTAGCCTAGTAATCACCTATGAACCTATGATAATGTATGCTTTTAGGACAGCTGCTTAGATTTTGTTGTAACCTTAATCAAGTTTGTTTAGAAAAGTTGTTTGAGTGTTGTTGCAGTGAGTAGATATGCCATTGATTCTAATGTTATACATAAATACTGTACTGTACTGGACGCTTGGCTGGGTCTAGAGAGGTTAGAGAGGTTGATGTTCACCTTTTTAGTTTACTTTTTTCACTTGATCCACCAAGTCTGAATCAAAGGAGTTTATTTTATATGAGTCTGTCATAGAGGGAGTAATGTCAGCTTTGTTTAAGTTACATGCAATATTGTAATATGATTGATTTAGGACATAATTACATGGAGACTTGTTTATCTGGTTTAATTATCAAAACTTTTACTCTTCACAACTAAACCTCTAACTCTAGACTTTAAAATATTCTCTCAAAACAATACAGAAATTAAAATTATAAAAACAGCTAAACTACTTGGCATCACAATCGATGAGAATCATATATTCAAGTCAATCAAAAAGACCCATTTAAAGCTTGGCAAACTCTATAGGCATAAACTCTATTTGGATAGTTGAAACTAGCTAATAGTCTACTTCTACCGTCCCTCCTCCATGGTTGCTCCATTTTCACTAACCTATACACATCTCTCCTGAACAATCTGCAGTCATGCTCCTATAAAATAGCTAAGTTTGTCTCCAACATGCCAACTTGCACACATCATTGCCTGGCCATTAAATCTATAAACTGGTTTAGTTCCCTCATTACCTATATTACTCCCAACTTACTCTCACACTCAAACTACTAAATAATCCAAACTACTGCCCATCCCTTCAGACTATAACACAAACACACACCCCTACTCGGCATCTTAAGTCCTCTAACAAACAACTCCTAACCATAACTAAACCAACAAAAGAGCTGGAAGTCTCTATTCCAATGCCGTTGCCAAACTTTGGAATGTTCTCCCCCTCTTTCTCTCTATTACTTAACTTGGCTCTTTAAAAACATTTAAATTTGAACTAAAAAAAGACTACCTCAATAACCTTGTCTGTTCTTGAAGTCATGATTAAACCACCTTAAATGTGCTGGCCACTCTGCACTACAAATACTTTTATTAACTTAATAAAGTTGCAAATTACACTATCTGTTTTTGTATCCAATCTCTCTCTTGCTTTTTTTTGCATTTTGTTTTATTTCTGCGGCTAAATAAACAGAATTGATTAAACATTATTCTTACTTATGAGACTATACAAACAGAATTACTAAAGATTTAACACACTGGGTTTATTTTCTTGTATTATATACCTCTATAATATGTATTTGTCTTTGTATATCCAAGCTGATGTTATGTAAAATTTTCTGTGATTGTATGAAGCTTTTCTCCCCAGGCCTCCACTGAAAATGGGTCTTTGGGTCCAGTGTACTTTCCTGGTCAACAAATGTCAACAAATAAATAAATAAGTAAATAAATGATGTGTTGACTGACAGAATTACTTTGGGTTGTATCTATTTTATAGACTGCAGTGGGTAGTAATAATATTTCTGATCTAGTTAAACTTGACCATCACTTAATTGTAGCGTATACTGTTTCCCTGTAGTTTTTCAGGTGTGGAGTACACTCTTTCATTTTTTCCAGGTTCTTTTTCAAGGAGTCATCATTTGTTTTGTTTTAAGAGTTAGCCAGGGTGCAGTTTTGTGTTTCAGTTTCTTTTTATGTAGTACGGCAATATAATTTAAAAAATTCAGAAAGGGCTGTTTGACATTGTCTTCTGTTTGATCAAGGTGTAGTTGTTTGATTGGGATAGTTTTCTAGAATGATGTTTTGGAATGACCCCACTTTGTATAAAGTAAGTTTGGACAGATGGTGAGAAATCAGTCAGTTCCTCAACATTTTGATGTAACAAGCTCTTCTCCCAAAATTTGTCATCTTCTTTTCCCATTACAACAAATCAAACCTGTTAATAAACTGCAACTGCTCACCTCTTGCTGCAGAATGGTTAGTCATGACTCATTGGCCATATTACATAAAACTATCACCCTCCTTTATCAAAATATTTAGTAAGTTGTAATTAAAGTTGTGTTTTTTTTAAGGGAGTCTCCACAATTCAGTTACTCACCAGTCCACGTACAAAGGATATGAGTTTAGAGATTAAAAAATAAACTGTAAGTAGATTTCATCTTTATTCTACAGCAGCACCATAGCCCTACATTTGGTTGCATTAAGCGTGTTATTCTCACTTGTTTTCCACTGAAGCATCTTTCATTATAAATCTCATTTAAATATTGCAGGAAATCTCTGGCACTATATGTAAAAGATGTTAACACATGCTATAAACAACAGGAAGCTACGGCAGTCATTTGACACCATTATAGATAGTCAAGTCCATGGAACAATACTTTAGTAATAATACTACACCATTAGAATTAACCAAATAGATGTCATTGTGACTGTTCATATGCCTCAGACATGCCATGAAGACTGCTGGCATCCTATTCACACTGCAGACATCAACTAAGTGCTTGGTATAAATAAGAAAGTGGCCTGTACCATCTTTGGTTCTCTTTAGTGGGATTCTGTACTAGGCTAGTGCCAAGATATGTGACTGTGGCATATGCCATAGAGAGGTTGTTCTAATTACCCTGGGCTTCAAGATATTCTTCTGATCTACAGGCCTTGTAAGGATTTAGAGATTCATAGGTTTATAGGCAAGTATTACATTAGCTGCCTAAATTCACAGCCTGTTTTAAGCCTAGCTATTATTTTTCAAAGGTGAGAATCAAACCTTGTATTTCGTGTCTGCAAAATATACACCTTAACCATTATACTAATCCCCCCCAAACTCATTTTGCAAGGACATATATGTATATGAGGTCTCTCTCACAACTTTCCTGTACTTTTATGGACTGCAAACTCTTGTAATTAGTTTTCTTTCTCCCTTGGTCTAGGGCTAAGAGCTTGTGGTAATCTAGGCCTCCTTTTTAAAGTTCATTGTCTCAACTGCTTTAAGAGTGATTCCTGGTAAGCATCAACACAGCTCTATATTAATTGACTTTATTTTTGTAATAAAGTAGAAATAAATCTTTTGCACTGGCTGAAGGTATTGTTTGTCCTATAAAATGTATACTGCCAATAAGAAATTTCAAATTCTGAACATCTAAAAACATGGTGACCCTAATGCAGAGTTATTTTAAACAAACCGTTTGACAATATCATCCTTTCTGGGTTGCCCCAAATAAGAATATATATTTGTAGATGGCTTCATGGATAGGAAATAAACAAAATAACTAAATAAGAGTTTTGCTTCCCAACAGCACAGTATATGAACAGCTGAAATCCCATATTAAGCTCCTGCAGACCAAGTTGGAAAAGGAAAGAGAATATAAAGCCACAACTAATTTCCAAACACAGAATGAAATAGCTTAACTTTTCATTTGTTAGTCCTAGTTCCAGGGTATTATTTACAGACAAGTTGCATGCTTTGCAATGCAATGCAAGCTGGTATATATACTAGGCAAGACATTCCTGTTTCGTGCTCCCCCTCACAATGCAGCCCTGCACTACTGAGCAGCAAGAGATTTGGCATTGCATACAAGCGTGGCAGTGGGAGGTGAATATGCTAATTAGGATCATTAGGAATCTGGTGTAGTACTCTGCAGAGTCAATTGCCTAACCATAGTAATTCTCATATATCTGTGCTAGGCAGTTTACATGCAAAGCAATGCACAACACTGTAACTGTCTAGCAATTTTGGTTATTTATACATAAGTATTTCAGTGGGAAAAGAATCTGCACAGAGTGAAGCGAGGCAGCTTAACCCTGCTTGGATTGCCAGTGCAGGTGAGTAGTGCCAATGCAGATGAGTAGTGCTAAAAAGCATGTGCATGATAGGCTGTGCATTAGTCTGTGTGGACAGGTATAGAGACATTATAGCAGTAGGTTCTATAATGCATATGCATGACTGCTTAATGTCAGAGTATGTATGTGCATATCTGGTGAATGACAGCTGCCTAACATGACATGTAACTTTTATGGATGTGGATATCATGGATTTAAAGTATGCAGATACTAGATGTGTGCATATGTTTGTATGTGTATATCTGTGTGTGTGTGCATTTGTATGTGTGCACGCATGTGTGTGTGTGTGTGTGTGTGTGTGTGTGTGTGTGTGTGTGTGTGTGTGTGCATGCATGTTTGTCTGTGTGTGTGTGTGTGTGTGTGTGTGTGTGTCTGTGTGTATTTGTCTTTGTACGTGTGCATGCACGTGTGTGTGTGTGTGTGTGTGTGTGTGTGCTTGTGTGCGTATTTGTCTTTGTATGTGTGCATGCACACGTGTGTGTGTGTGTGTGTGTGTGCATGCGCTTGTGTGCGTATTTGTCTTTGTACGTGTGCATGCACACGTGTGTGTGTGTGTGTGTGTGTGTGTGTGTGTGTGTGTGTGTGTGTGTGTGTATGCATGATTGAGTTAATGTCTAGTTGTCTGTAGTGTGGCATGTCTATGTGAGGTCTCTACTATCAGACAGAAGGCAGGTTACAGCACAGCTACAAACTATCGCAGCTCTGCTTTCATTACCATCCCCTGTTCAAACAGTAGCTGGTCTCCTTGTAAACAAACCTCTTTCAAACTCAACCTATCTCAATATCTGGGATCTACTCTTGTAATTAATTGTTTTAATTTAATATTAATATACTTGTATTGAATCTTCTCTATTTTGATATTTGCTGATCTTAGTCTATGTGTTGTTTGTTCTTTTTCATGTGGAGTTTTTTTCTCCGGTATCTGCTGAATAGGGATATGTATCCAGTCAGACTAACCCGGTAAACAAATGTAAAATAAATAAATAATAAAATAAGTATGAAGTTGTGTGTGTGTGTGTGTCTTTGTGCATATATCTGTGTGTGTGTATGTGCACACATATATGGAAGGAGTGTGTGACTGCATGTGGCCTGCTAGGTACCCGTGAAATCTACTAGCTAAGATTGGTCAGGCACTCAAGAACTGCCCAGATGAGCAATTCACAGTTAGGCAAATTCTCTTTCAGTTAGAATGGATGATCATGGTAATCTTCTTGTCTAGGAGTTACTAACTAGCAGAGCTCACCTCAGCTGTGCACTGTGAATTGCACTGCTGTGCCTTGAATTACTAATACCACTCTAAATCACTTCACATGGAAATGTCAAATTCCAAAATGATGTTTGGAAATGTGTGCTTTCAGTGCTTCTACCTTCAATTTTATAACAGCGATATGATTTGGCCCAAGCATAACACATTCTCAGAACTACATAATAGATTTTAACTGTATAGTACATTTTCTGGATTTATTTTTACAAAAACATGTGTCTGGAGTGTTTCTCCCCAGACCTCCGCTGAAAATTGGCTTGTTCCAAGTCAGACCTTCCGGGTAAACAAATGTTAAATTAATAAATAAACAATTAATTTTTAGGGAGTTTTAAGTATGATATATATCGGCTTTATTAGTAAAGCATAAAACCTCAATGTCGGAGAGGTGTTAAGCATTAATGTAAAATGTAACAGTATTCTGCCTGCCTGCCCTTAAAGCCAGCCACATCTGGCTGGTTCATACACTGTCAGATTGACAGACATGAAATTACAAGGATTTCAGTGGCATCCATAATAAATCCAGAGTTTTTAGCTTCAGATCCAAGGAGCTTGGCCATCCCAAAAGTACTTCCTTCACAGCATTATAATGAGAGGTAGACAGTGACCTCGGTGTTAGTAACAATGGACTAATTTTTCTTATTAACTCTGTACAAACCTTTCATTATGACATAATACATGAAACAGCAATGGGAACCCATGCCTGCCCACACTGTGTAGAAGTAATGAATATGTTGGAATAGTATTCAGTACAAGAATCACATTTCAAGCACTGTGTCTTCTTGGAAAACTGGTTGTGCTCATCAGTACTCTTATGTCACAAGATTCACACAAGCATGGAAATTAACAAGTTGGCATTTCTTCAGACTACAGGCTTGTTCAGTCTACACAAGCAGAAACATGTGTCCTAACTGGACCACAGATTTCCCTCCATAAAACCTCTCCCTGTATTACATCTTAGATCACAGCAGCATTCTCTTCTTTAGATGTTGGATATGAATTTTGTTATATGAAGGTTAACTCCTTCTATGTTTAAATAAGCAACATCAGTGTGCTTTTCTGTCTTAGACAACTTTTTTTTTAGTTCCTTTATACTATGATCCTTGCATGGGAGGTGGTGACAGAAGTAGAGTCCATAAGGACAAATTCAAACAGCTGAACCTTTGCTATGAGACTCAAGGGGCACAGTTCTGTTTTGAATACTTCAGCATGGGTAAGATATCAGTGGGACCCGGGGACTCGGGCATTTTTCCAGCGTAACTCACTATCGTCAGTCAATAACAGTCCAAGCTTAAACCCTCACTATCTGAGAATACAGGCAATCACAAGGAGGGACTCTGAAAGTGTAGCTTTTGGCTAATGTCTGATCTTCAAGCCTCTAACTGAAACACCTGATCAAGCCCCTTCACCTGGCTAGTATCCTTTTGTCTTCCATTGTAGAGTGTGAGGAAATTCCCAGGATTTTCCCACTCTCCAGTGGCCTATGGGCATTTTCCGAGACTATGCCAACTTATGAGTCTTTCCAGCAAGAATTATCTTGACTATTCCACAACTCAGCATTCTGAATGCAGTTAAAAGACTGTTTTTTTTTTTTTGGGGGGGGGTGCATTTTACCACCTGCCTGTACCATCAAGTTCCTGTCCCACTGATACACAGTACATCTCATTCATATCTCCAGGAGACAAGAGTCAAGGATTTGAGAGTGGAGTCATCATACATATGAACCATTAGATGGATTGCAGCTTTAATGCCCTAACCCCTCAGTACTTGCCCCTCACTGTGCCACAGTTTGACTTGTACAGGGCATCAGGGAGGCCATGTTACTCAAATTTGCAGCTAAATAACTCATCATGACTGCCCTGTCCCCCTCAAGCCAGCTGTGCTATTGGATCTCGAGTCTTTCTCAATTTATTACCATAGTGAGGAGTGTCCAGACATGGACTCTGACCCCTTTGACCAAAGGGAGGTGAGCTGGAAAAGCCATTTTGCTCCTCTCTTCACTGTCCCCCTCCCCACCATCATACCACCTTCAGCAGGTATATGAGCTGCTATTCAGACTCTGGTTCCTTGGATCATAGTCAGGACTTGCCAAAAAAAAAAAGCTGGCTGTCAGACACCAGTGCCTAGGACACAGCCTGACCAAACTTATCTGCAAGGCCACGGACATTATTGACAAAGATAAAGGAAATCTCCAAATGCTCGACCGCATCTAGTTTTGCTTTGCCAAGGGGAGACCGTGCCTTTTAAACTTGGTTAACTTCTTTGAGACAGTCACCAAAAGCCCTAGATGAGGGCAAATCTGTGCATACAGCCTACCTAGACTTAGCCAAGGCCTTTGACACAGTCCCCACTCAGGCATCATTGATAAACTTACCCAGCTGGGTATCAACCCATATATTATCAGGTGGGTTGCAAACTGGCTCACTGATAGAAATCATATGGTCAAACTAGGGGACACCACCTCCTCCAGCAGACCCGTAATCAGTGATGTTCCACAGGGATCAGTTTTGGGATCCATACTGTTCAGAACCTATGTCTCTGAAGTACAGCTAAAACTAAAGCGCTGTGGCTGACAAAGTTTGCTGATGACTGCAAACTGGGAGCAATCACTGAAACCCCTAGTGAGGTGAGAACATGGGTGAAATTCTTGGCTAGGCTTAAGTGCCTCCGGGTCAATAGCCTAGTATCATCCTATGAACCTATGAACATCCTGCAAGAAGGTCTTACACAGACTAATGACTGGTGCTAAAATCACGGTCTTAAACTTAATGCAAAAAAAAGCATTATCATCCCCTTCAGCAAGAGTGATGTTCCTGCAAACTACCACATCAATAGCAATACCCTAAGTACAGAGTCAGTGATGAGAGATCTGGGAACACAGGTTGACAGCAACCTTAACTTGGATCACCATGTCTCCACAGCAGTAAGAAGAGCATTTTATATCGCTCATCTCATAAGAAAGGGCATTCCCTCCAGAAAAAGAGGTTTTATAACCCCCTGTACTCTTCCTTAAGAAGGCCAGTAATAGAGTAGAATTCTCCCTTTCGTATGTTCCTTTCCAAACACCTGCAGCAACTGTAGAGACCACAAAGGTTCCTTACTAAGAAAATTCAGGATCTTCAAGCTCTGTCTTATGCAGACATATTGAAATCATTGTCACTTTACTCTGTATCATACAGATTGCTCAGAAATTAACTGTGTCGTGCATACAGAGCAATCACTGATTCAGCTTTAATGGAAATGCTGCACATCCGCAAATCAAAGGACCTTAACCTGGTATGTGATATCAACAGAACTTGCTGGAGAGACAGATTTGTCTCACAGAGGTTGCCCCACTTTTGGAACAAGCTTCCTATTCATGCTAAACAAAGTCCCTCATTAGCTCTATTCAAGTGTAATTTCGACAATTGGATGGGTAACTGGAAATTCACCTGGGAGTTCCACCTGTGTCTCTCTCTTGGAGATGGGCAATAGGTGTTGATTTTAGTGTCCGCTTAAATCAGACGCCATTGGGAACACAGGGTGAACTTGTCTAGGCTTGTAAGGGCCCTGGGGTCATTAGCGTAGTAACCTCCTATGATCCTATGTGCACTCCCTGACTACAATAAAGCTACCTGCTTGTCCACATTCATGAGCTTGTACCCAGCCATCTACCACATGCTGCACAAATTCTACAATATTTATGCCATCCCTCATCCTTACCCAGTGGGCAACATCAGCCATTATTTACACACACACCTCAACAGGCTTCTCCAGTACTTCAACCTACTGCTCTATCCAGTATCACTGGCAAACACATGGCTCTTTCTTCTTGACTTTCCTTCAGTCTCAAGAATGTCAGGCAGGAGGAAAGACAGCCCTGTTGACAAGAGTAGACCCCAGTTCCATGAGTGATAAAGACATCTGATCTGGTGATGTAATTAACAACCAAATCTCTGAATAAGGAGGAATGATGATACAAAGCAAACATTCGTGGAAGCAATAAGGGAAAATGTTTTACTCAAATATTTTAATCATTCCAGGTAAATAAGGGGAATGCAGTTCAATGTTAGGCCTCAATCTTTTAAGTCAGTTCACTGGAGCCAATAACTCTGAATGATAAGCTTTACAACTTTGACCCTCAACAGGAAAATCGGGTTCTCAGTACAGACAAGGATGTATATCATGATACACCTATATGGGAAGGACAAAGGCTCAAGAATGTCACCCCATTTCCATTTCAATGTACCCACTATATGCCACTCTACAGAGATCACATATCTTAAGACCCTTGTGCAGTACGGTATTCTGATATGGATGAAAAGATTCAACTGTTGTGGGGCCATCAACAGGCTGCCACTCCACTCCAAAGGAGAAGGAATTCCGATTATAATTCATTATGAAGATATAACCAAATGGGGGGCATGGTGGTCTGATATTGTGACTTAGTGGATTGAGAATAAATCCTTACAATTATGGGAATAGCGCCACAGGAAAGGGATGCAGATGTCACTGTACATAAATGTTAGGTAAAAGAACAGAAGCAGTACAGAAAGACTTTGTAAAACTGTGGAGAAGCCAAAGATAACTAGTACATATGGTAATGCTGTTTATAATACTGCCTGTACTGTGAGTTTTAATATATGGTTGAAAACTACTGTAATGCTAAGGGCTTTAGTTTTGTTATAACAGTGGATCCACATGAAATAAATAATGTATGCCTATACTGAGATTGTGTCTTCAATCAGAATGAGAGGTAAACCAGAATCCTTAGAAGTTTAAGTCTTTTGGTAGCAATTATTTAAACCAGTCAAGATGATAGGCATAGAATACCAGAAGTTCACTAACTGAGACGTACTACTGCATTTTCCACATGGGTTTGAAAATGTGCTATAACCAGGAAACCCCAATAATCTCCAATGATTTCAGCAGTTCTGCAGCTTTGCTACAGAGGAAATGTTCAACTGCCACAGTTACCTCTTCTGTAGCAATGGATCCAGTCCCAACATCTGCCTCTGGAACTAAAAGGAAGGGAGGTTGGCATAATGATTAAGGTATTTAGCTTGCAACACAAGGTGCAAGGTTTGATTCTTACACGGGTAACCATAACTGGCTAGGCATAAATGGCTCACAGAGGCAGTTAGCCTAGTACTAACTTATGAACCTCACTGTGTTAAGACTATTTCCTTTAAGTGCTCGTACCTAAGGACAGCATTTCTCCACCCTTATTATGAACATGCTGGACAACATCTTCTCCCCCCAGCTTTTGAACTACTGGATGGTTTGTCAGAACTTCTCTTTGTAAATGTGAAGAAAATTTTCCAGTGACTCAGCGAACTATATGGCCAGCATATGTGTCATAAGAAATTAAGTATTAACCAAAAAACTGGCTGAGAATGACATAAATACATAATCCCACAACATACTACCATATTTAAGGCAACAATGTCTTAATAAGTGATAAGCTTTAAAGCTGTAGATATTAGTATAACATGCATATAATAATGTCTTTAATCTAATGCAGTGCACCAGATTAATGTTCTGAAGTACTTTTTTCTCAGAGAATGTTACAGAATATGAAATATGGTAGTCACATCTCTTTCTTCAAGTTTAAGGTTGCTTCAGCTGACTACTTAAAGGATGAACATTTTCACCATCACAAAAATATGTTTCTGTCTAAAACTCAGACTGGATGAATTTATTCCTAACTGGGTAGACAAAAATTGCATAAATTATTTCCTTACAAAAGCCATTTTGTTATTCAGCTATTAACCAAGCACAATACCTCTCAAATGTCCAGATTCTCACAGAATGTCCAGAATTTTACATCATATTTTTGGTCTGTTGCTCATAAAATTTGTATTTTTTTGTAAATAACTGAGGATTGAAGTCACTAAATAATGACATACATTTGAATTTCAGACTTCATATCCTTCAGAAAATGCATTTAAACACAAACCATCTAACTCTAGCAATGTTCTAAGAACAATATTTAAAATCTGATCCTAGTTTTGGACCTTTGCCCCCCCACCCCATCATCATTTTAGGCTATGCTCAGACTTTTGCACTAAGAGCTTGAGAGGTGTGATGCACAGCACGTGGCATGTGTCTTTTTCCAGGGGTATTTAGGACACTGTCTGTTTTAAGTGACCAGATCAGACTGCAGTAGTTTGCAAGTGGAAACTAAGAGAATCAAATCTGTGATGACTAAAAAATGAAGTTTACCAGCTCATAGCTTTAATTTTCTATGTCAAGTTGACATTTTCCTTCTCAACAAGCCTGGCCAACTTAATTACTTTTTTGGACACATTCTCTGCTTACATATTCATACTAGTTTATAATGTAATAGCATACTGTAAAATACACCTCCCATAAACACACAATGTACTAAATAATTAATAACAAACTATACAGTGCTTTGTTTAAGGACCAGCTTTTAATGAGATGTATGCATGAGACTGGCAGTCAGCTTTTTAAAGCAACAGTACCCAAAAGATAAACACTTCCTCATATGCTGCAAGGACATTGCCTGAATTTACAGCTTTAAGCAGCTGATACAAATCAAGCAGGCTTCAGGAAGGTACTTAATCCCAAGGACTAATGCTTTAAAATACAATCACCTCTGCATGCAAAATACAGCACATCATGGTCAGATTTGTACAGTCCATAACTCTGCTATCGTGCAAAATCTTGATGCATAACCCAGTGTGTCAACATCTTTTCTCTTCTGATTTGTCAATTATTTACATAAAATGTTTTGAAAAGTAAAGTCTGACTAAGCTTTTTCAATTCTACAGTTGTTATTCTGGTAGCCTATGTTAGTATTTTGCTTACAGAAATCTGATTAAAAATGCATGTTAAGATATAATTTAAACCAAATCCACTCGAGCTACACGCTCCAGGGATATAAACCTCAGCACAACAATGAATAGAACATGCTGGAGGGATAGATTCCCTTTGCAAAGACTTCCTTTGCTATGGAACATGGTCCCGATCTACATAAGACAGAGCCCCTCACTATAACTTTTCAAGAGGAACCCTGACGAGTGGATGGGTAACAGAAGGTTCACACCAGGGATCATACCAACAGCTCTACTAGATAGGGGCCAAGGGTACTAGCTGCTAGATCAAGGGCCTAGGGAACTAACCAAAGGGGTGGTGAATACCGCACAACGTGGCTGGGCTAATATATGCTTTCGGGCAGATAGCCCAGTACCTACCTATGAACCTATGAACCTATCACTTTGCAAGCTATTCTGTTTTAACTGTTCATTTTTTTAACTATCATCTTCTCAGTGTTATCCTTTTCTGTATAAATACATTTAAATGGTATATATTTATAAGCCCAGGGAGAAAAGATACAGTATAAAGGTTTCAAAAATTGCCTGCTACATTACTACAAATGAAAAAAATCACACAGCTGCATGGAAATAAAGGTCAGCAATATTGTACCTGTGATCTAGAAACTCTAGTAAATGAGACATTACCATGCAATTACATCATTGCACAGGTCATAAACTACATAGTTATGGTGGAGAAAACTAGCAAAAATGTCCAGAGTTAAAAAGGATGAACAGACTGAAGTAATATAAAATGTCTGCTATAAAAAAAATCATCTCTCAGCAAGCAAACACCTGCGTAAGTGAGAAGCCAGTAGTAATTCACCACTGTCATTTCAAACTTTTCATTCCCAAATTTTCTCCCTGATGGCAAACCCTCCTAATCCCCATCAGGGTTTATAAACTATACAGCTGTCTGCATATTGTAAATATTATATAGACAGTTTATATTCTCATTCTGGTTGCATGTGCAATACAATCAAACAGAGCTGGTATACTACAAAAATCCATTACATTGTTATTTTAGTTTTAATATTTGTTAACAAATATTTCTTTGTTGTTATTTGTTGCCGCTTGCTGAATACATTCTGTTCTAAATATGTCATTATACTTCATTTAAAGCATTCTCCAGGAAAAACCTACAAATGGTACACTCCATCAGGATCAGTGATGGACCTTGACTAACAAATAAAAGTAAATGAATATCTTGAGGAGGTAAAGGCAGAAGGGAGAGGCTATCAATAAATATAATAATGCATCCATACACACACACACACACATATATAAATATATATATATATATATATATATATATATATATATATATGTATATATATATATATATATATATATATATATGCGTGTATATGTGTGTGTGTGCATAGACTGTTCCATTGTTTCTGTTTAGAGAAATCTGCTTGGCCTAGTGGTTTTCATCTATGTGGCAGACAGACACAAATTACCCAGGCTATACAGTTCACATGTTTTTTTTCTAATTGGTTAATTATTTTTCTCGAGTGATATACATATGTATTTTTTCATTGGTTAATTTGCTTCTTGACTGATATTTAAATACACAGAGAATATCTGTGGTCTTGTCTTTTCTGATAAGACTCAAGGCCTGCAAAAACTACAAGAACTGTTACTGATTTCCTGCTAGGTGAGGCAAGTAAATCTCTCTTCTAGCTGTGAGTTGCTTAAACTGATAGAGCCACTTTCTGTTTTACCTGTTCCATTTTGTTTTCTATTTTGAGAAACCTACTTGGTGTGGTATTTTTGTTTTGTGGTGTGGCCAACAGACACAAATTAACCAGTCTGCACAGTTCATGTTTTTTTTTTTCCATTGGTTAATTTGTTTCCCGAGTGATACTTAAATACACAGAGAATATCTATGGCCTTATATTTACTGATAAGACTGAAGGTCTGCAAAAACTACAACATTGATGGTGACTCCCCGCTGGTTATTTTTTCCCTCCCACCCTTCCATTCCTTGATCTGCTTTTTAAACTTGGTGATTTTTAAGATGCCCACCCTTACTGTAAATTGATCTTTATACGCTCCTCCCGTTCTACAGAGCTGATTCTGTCTTGAATTATTTATTGGCCTTTCCTTGCGCTTATTTTGAAAAAGTGCATTTTGCCTGCCATCTTTTCTACTGATTTACTTGCTCAGAATTCACTATTTCACTACATGTTGGATAAAGTAGTGTATTTTACACTCTTGCAAGCTCTTTTCCATGTTTTTACATCAAGAGGCCAGAGGATTTACAACCTAGTGGCAGTGGTGGTAACCTGGTCTGTATACATTGTGGAAACACACTAGAGATTCCTGCATGCAGTTGTTTTGCTATCTGGTGAGCCTATTAATTAGCTTACCTTATTTTTAGAGCCTTTATAAATTCTGCACAATTAAGTAATTAAGCTCTTGGCTCATTTCTACAAAGCAAAGCACTTTTATTGAATAATCATACCTTTTCTTTTTATTTATTTAATAAATAAATCTCTATCCCAGAACTTGCTAAATTGTCTATTTCTGTCCTGTATTCTGATTTGTATAAAGAAACCATTTTAACCTCTGTTTAACTTCTTGTATCATAGATTACTCTGTCTGATTATTTAGATATTACTGTACCTGAGATACTCTTTTGTATTCATAGGTGCTCCTGTATTACTGTCTGTCCTGTATTTGAAGCGTATGTACTTATTATAATTTCTTGAATAAATGTACGGTTTGGAGCTTTTCTCCTCAGGTCTCTGTTGAAAATGGGCTCACGCTCAGTCAGACTAACCCGGTCAACAAATGTCAAAATAAATAAAAAAATAAAAGGTGTTTCCCTGGTCTATCTCAGTTGGGGAACACACAAAAGGGCAAGTGTAGTTGTTTTATTGGTTAGAAGGCTCAGTATTAAGTTATCTGAATTTCTAGTTCTGGTATAAATTTGGCACATTTGCACAGAGCTTCTCCCTGTACCAGTACCCTGCACAGATGCAACATCTGGAAACCTTGTTTATTTTCATTTCACCGTGAAAGTTTAATGTGCTATTTATTGCTTTTTTTGCACTTGTTTAAAGTTTAATGTTGCATTTTCAAACTGCTATAAGAGCTGTTGTTATGCACTGAAATACACTGTATCTAGCATTTATTTGTTAGTATTAGGCATCTGTTTGTGGTTCCTGAACATTTGTACTCCAAACCAATCATTTTACATTAAGAGGGTCAAAATTAACTCTTGTGGCAGGAGAGGGCTGATTTCACCTATCTGAGCTGGGAACTACTCATGGAAAGCTCTTTGTGTACTTACCTGGCCTTACGGCATAATTAGTGTAAAACTTTTTTTTTTCCTGTTAGTGTAAAACTTGCTTTTCCTATTTGTATATAAGCCTAGCATTTGTTCAGAGCTGCTTTTTGCACAGTGATGGTGACTGTGAAGATAGGTGAAGGCTGCCAGCCTAGCCAGATAGAATTTTGTAGATAATTCTGTCATTTGTAAATAGTAATATAAGCCACAGACTTGTTCTTGTAAATGGGAAAAAATGGTGTTAAATGTGGAACTGAAAAAATGTAACAATAGTGCACTCTGCTGTAACAAAGCTGACAAATCAATTATTTGGTGTCAAAACACAGAGCCAATATGTCTGGATGAAGGAATTCTGCCTATTGTTTTGAGGCCAGAGTTAAAGGCTAGAATTTGCATGTATAATTTCTTTTACTGCTCTGGTTCCTGACCAGCTGCAAGATCAAAGGAGCCATTAACCTCTGAGAGTCTGTTAGCCTGGTAACCAGAAATAAATGATGTAATCTGAAATGAATCAGTGGTACTGTGTTATCAATTTAAGGACAGAAAAAAGGAGAGCATTTGAGCATTTGTCTTGAGAACATCCACCATCACCAGCACTACCTGTGTCTATATTAACTAGGATTTTACAACTGTGTTTCTCTTAGAAATAGCTAGGAAATAGGAAGATTAGTCTAAGTGCTTTTCTGTGTTGATGTCAGAACTATTCTACTGTATTATTTTAAGCATTTTCCTGTGATCTCTGAACTCTTGACTAGCACTGTATAGTAAGAAGTATTGTCTTGTGTTTTTTATTTATTATTAAATATTTTAAACCTTTCAACTGTGGCTGTTTTCTGTAGAGATAATTTAAGCTCTAAGAGTATGTGTTACTGTACCAAGTCACTCCAAATAAGTCTTGACTGTTAAGTTGCACTTACCATTTGGATAATAATATTGCACAGTAATAATTGGACACCCTTTCATAAGGTCTTTTGAGTAGCTGATAAATATTAGCTGGGTGGTGGCAGTGATTTCTACCATATAGTCTGGGTAAAAGGGGCACAGCTGGAGAACCTGTGCCAGCCTTCCCCAGAAGTATATGTGTGGTTGTATAAATTCTTATCTCAAAGTGTGTGTGTGTCAGCTACTTGGGCAGGGACACGAAGCACTGGTTGGACAGAGGGTGCTGGAAGTTTTAGCTTGCCTACTAGGCTGAGATCTTGACCCTACAGCTGTGCCAGTGGGGAGTCTTATTGGGGACCTGGAGGGAAAGGTTGAAACCAGCCCCAGACTTACGGTGATCTCTGTGTGCTCTTAAGGGAAATTGCACTTTACTGTGTGTGTATTTATTATCCTTTCCCTAAATGGACGCCCCTCACTGGTGTTATTGGTGAGGATTGAGGCTCCTTGATTGCTGGGCCAGTGCACGGGCATCATAGTTAATGGTGCCTTGTATACACACAATCAATAGAAGTTGAAATTTCCCGACAAAAAAAGACCTTGGAATGTTACCTCATTCCTGCATTACTTATGGGGCAACTAGTTTGCAGTGGTAAGCAGCATTTATGCATTTAGTTAGGACTATTTAGGTCTACCTTACCTTATTATAGCACCCAGAGCTATTGCTGCTCAGAGAGCCTATGGTGTGGTGCTGGGCAGCATCACTGGTTTGGTTAGCTGCCGTTTACACCAATGTACCGTTCCCTCATCTGGTTACAACACCCTCCACTCCTACTACCCTTCCCTCATCCGGTTACAACACCCTCCACTCCTAGTACCCTTCCCTCATCCGGTTACAACACCCTCCACTCCTAGAACCCTTCCCTCATCCGCTTACGACACCCTCCACTCCTAGTACCCATCCCTCATCCGGTTACGACACCCTCCACTCCTAGTACCCTTCCCTCATCCGGTTACAACACCCTCCACTCCTAGTACCCTTCCCTCATCCGGTTACAACACCCTCCACACCTAGTACACTTCCCTCGTCCGGTTACATCACCCTCCACTCCTAGTACCCTTCCCTCATCCGCTTACAACACCCTCTCCTCCTAGTACCCTTCCCTCATCCGGTTACAACCCCCTCCCCTCCTAGTACCCTTCGCTCATCCGGTTACAACACCCTCCACTTCTAGTACCCTTTCCTCATCTGGTAACAACACCCTCCACTCCTAGTACCCTTCCCTCATCCGCTTACAACACCCTCCACTCCTAGTACCCTTCCCTCATCCGCTTATAACACCCTCCACTCCTAGTACCCTTCCCTCATCTGGTTACAACACCCTCCACTCCTAGTACCCTTCCCTCATCCGGTTACAACACCCTCCACTCCTAGTACTCTTCCCTCATCCGGTTACAACACCCTCCACTCCTAGTACCCTTCCCTCATCCGGTTACAACACCCTCCACTCCTAGTACCCTTCCCTCATCCGGTTACAACAACGTCCACTTCTAGTACCCTTCCCTCATCCGGTTACAACAACGTCCACTTCTAGTACCCTTCCCTCATCCGGTTACAACACCCTCCACTCCTAGTACCCTTCCCTCATCCGGTTACAACACCCTCCACTCCTAGTACCCTTCCCTCATCCAGTTACAACACCCTTCACTCCTAGAACCCTTCCCTCATCCGCTTACAACACCCTCCACTCCTATTACCCTTCCCTCATCCGCTTACAACACCCTCCCCTCCTAGTACCCTTCCCTCATCTGGTTACAACACCCTCCACTCCTAGTACCCTTCCCTCATCCGGTTACAACACCCTCCACTCCTAGTACCCTTCCCTCATCCGGTTACAACACCCTCCACTCCTAGTACCCTTCCCTCATCCGCTTACAACACCCTCCCCTCCTAGTACCCTTCCCTCATCCGGTTACAATACCCTCCACTTCTAGTACCCTTCCCTCATCCGGTTACAACACCTTCCACTCCTAGTACCCTTCCCTCATCCGGTTACAACACCCTCCACTCCTAGTACCATTCCCTCATCTGGTTACAACACCCTCCACTCCTAGTACCCTTCCCTCATCCACTTATAACACCCTCCACTCCTATCCGTTTAAGTACACATTAAAACCTGTAGCCATGGATGGGCACTTTCCTCACTATCTCTGCATCCAGCTTGGTGAACATGGGCATCCTCAGGCAATGTAACCATTGCCTTATGTACACTGAGAGCCACTTAATTCTCAAACAGACAAATACAATATGTGAGAGATGTAGTTACACATTGACACTGGAAGCTAGACTCTCACATACAGACACAAAAAGCAAGAAAGTTGTCTGCAACTCACACACATCACTCAACAAAGGACCACACATGTAGACCCACATATGCATAGGTGCTCCCATGCAACTTACCCAAACCTCAAAGGCCTCTCCGGAGCAGTTTTCAGAAACTCTGCATGCACATAAACAGGACAATTCCCATCAGAACTCATAAAGCCACATCTCGCGGTGTCTCAACTGCAAATTCAGTAAAGCAAAACACCTCAATATTATGGTCATAAGAGACTCCATTGTGAGACACATTGATGTCCCACTTATAAGGCTGGATAATGAGAACTTTAGTTAGTTACCTGTCAGGGGCCAGGATAAACCATATCATGCAAGCAATCAGGTCACTTACCCCTTTGTACCAGTATGACTCAGTCATAGTCCATGTCAGTGTGAATGATCTGAGATGTACCTTCTTGAACTATATTAAGAGACACATGATTGAGCTCTGAGAATATGTGTCACAGACAAGTATGCAGCATTGTAACATTTTCCAAGGATGATGCCACAATACCAGCAGAAAATGATTGACTTTAATAATTGGCTTAGCTACTAGTGTCATTCCAAATGGGTCCAATATTTGTCAGGCTGGGAGGAAATGGTTGACAGGTCATGCTGCTTTGCCAGGGATGGTCTTCACCTGTCGTAGGGTTTTGGATATTGGCCAAAACATCATCCACTCCACAGTGCCTTTTTTTAGGCACTGCCAAACAGACAAACCTTCCAACATAAGAAAAGCTATTCAGGACAAGCTAAAATTGATACTGCTCAATGCTAGGAGTCTCAAGAAACTGCACTCCCTGGAAGCGTTCCTTACTCTGGAGAATGCTGGCATCTGTGCAGTTACTGAAACATGGCTCAAAGCCATAGAAACAACTGTGGCAGTGTACAGGTATAATACCTTTCATACATTTCAACCACCCACTGAACATGAAAGAGCAAAAGATGGATGTGCATCTATTTACATAAAAAATAAGCACACCTCAAGGCTGGTCAAACAGTATGACATGCTTGAGCTACTCCATGTTCACCACAATCTTTAACAACCCATATCAGATCCTGCATTCAAAATGATGATCGCCAAGGTTATAGCCATATCACTGCAATGTAAAAAATAAAAGAGAAAAGTAAACTAAAGTGGATATATTTTCAAGGCATTCAGTATTCATCAAGAGTAAAAAAGAGACACACACCTAACGTAACAGAAGATTATGTAAGCATTATATCAGAACATACAGCACCAGGTGACCTGGCTATGAAAGAAATAGCAATAAAGACAGAAAAAGACAATGTTTTACAAGAAGATTCACAGACTGGTACTGGAAATGGGTAAGAAAAATGTAACAATGAAAAGCTGCTACAGTAGATTTTAACTGTTTGCTAACAGTAACAAGACTGATAATTCCCAAAACACTACAGAACTGTAGGAATCATACAAAATGCAAGGCTATTTGACTCAAGATTGTGCAACCCTTGCCAATAACCACCCAAATATTGTAGCAACCTTTTCAAGGAGAACAAAGGCTATAAGCCCTGGAGTATATTTTGGGGCACCCATCCAGCTGACTAAGCTATTGTGAAAGGCTTTTCAATAAGTGTTATTTGATTAGTTACTGTGCAACATAAATTCAGAGTATCTCCCAAAATTCTGCATCCATAAATCTTCAGGGTCTACTACAGATGTTTACGTTAAGTGTTTTGCAGTCCCTGTACAGATGCAGGCATCTTCAGATGACACTTTCCTTGTAAAAGCACCCTTGAGATGTTATCAGAACCTAGTTGAGTCGAGGGTGACTACTTTGTGCAGTAACATGCACTTCCCCCAGAGCTGAGAAGCAGATACTCCTGATTTTAATCTCTATTCTCACAGCAAATATCTAATCGGTAAAAGGGATCTGTCTGTTGCCATAGGTATGAACTTTTCCACTATCTCCATTGGCAACTTGGTGGATATGGGCATCATGGACAATATAGAATTTGTTTTATGCTCACTAATATCCAGCTAATTCTCAAACAAACTGATAAGGTATGTCAGATATGCGTTTATACAAAATCACCACAGGCAAAATTCTCACATAAAACCATACCTAACATCAATCAAGTTGTCAGCAGTACACATGCTGCACCTATCACATACATTTCAAGTTGACACATAGACCCACATATGCTGACACACTTAAATGTAACCTTTCTATACTCTGCAGACCTCCTAGATGAGGTGCATATAACAAATGCCATCAGCAGCTGCAGATGCACTCTTTCTAAACAACACTGACATACTGACATCATCACACACAGCCACATCTCATGGAGCTTCTACTTCTAAGCCCTTAAGGTAAGCGACCACATAATCCAACATTCTGGTCATTGGAGACTCCATTGTTAGACACACTGATGCCCCCTCACCAGGATGAGTAAGGAGAAAGTCACGTTAAGTGGCTTATTAGGGGCCAGGATCCACCAGATTATATATGCACTCAAGCCCCTGGACCACAAGTACCAGTGTGACTCAGTCATAGCCCACCATGTGGGTGTAAATGAACTCAGACATGCCCCCCTAGACTACATGAAGATAGAAATGAGGAAGTTCTCAGAATGTGTGTCCCAGACGGGTAACAGCCTAGAAGTGAGCAGCATTCTGCCTTCTCAAGGATGATGCCACAATAAGAAGAGATAACTGACTTTAGTAATTGGCTTAGTTTCTGGTGTTATTGTAAGGCGGTGAAATATTTGTCATCATGGAAGGAGATGGCCAACAGACCACCCTACTTTGCCAGAGATGGTCTGCACATGTCCTATCTAGGCTTTCAAATATTAGCAAAAAATTGCCCTCCCTCATATGCCTTTTTTTAGGCAATACAAACCTGGCAATCCTTCCAACATAGCAAATCAAAACCTAGATAATCTAAAGGTTTTACTGCTCAGTGCCAGGAGCCTAAACAAAAAACTCCACTCCCTACAAACTCTCCTCATCCTAGAGAAAGCGGACATCTGTGGAGTTACTGAGACATGATTTGAAGCAATAGAGAGCACCCCAGTAATGTAAGGACAGAATGCCTTACACACATTTAGACCAGTTACTACACAGACAAGGAGTAAAGGTGGAGGTGTCTTGATTTACATAAAAAATAAATATACCTCAAGGATGGGGAAGCAAGACAATGTACATGCACTTCTCTGCATTCACGTCATCATGGGTAGAATCTCATCCAACTTTTTTTGCAATTCAACCCAATGCCATATTCATGGGCAACTTTAATTACACAAGTATTAACTGGGAATCATGTATAACACAAAACATACAGGAAAAAAGATGCGTGGGCTTTGTAAACAAAAATTCCCTGGTCCAGATATTTAGTAGGCCAAGCAGGAGCACAAAGACACAGGATCTGGTCCTCACTAATATGGGAGAGTGTTGCACACCCCCTAGTATGTCTTCTCTGAAACCCCAGCTAATCCCTGAATGTTGTAAGGTTAGCTCTCTACTATTAAGTGATAACCTGGAAAATTTTCAAGCCTCCTAATCCTTGACAACACTGCTGTCTAGGCAGAACTGCACACAGAAACCCTACCCAAGCATGTACAGGCAGCTGCAGCCATCAAGAATAAGTACAGAACTAACTTAAAAAGTAAGCCACCTTGGTGGACTCACAATATCAATAGGCTGTATAGCAGAAGGAAGAAAATCATGGCAAAAATTAGGAGGTGCAGCACCCAGCAAGATAAAAGCACTCTCATGAAACTAAACAAACAACTCAGAGGACAAATAAAGTTTACTAAAGCTCCCAGGTGAAGGACAAATACAAGGCATTCTTTAGCTATGTCTGCAACCTCAAAGACAGTACATATTTATGTGCACAGTTGATTGTTAACAGAGACACATACATTGCACCAACGTACCCCTTATAAAGAGAACTACAGCCAACAATCTAGCTGGAGAATATTTCTTCTCAAGCTACATAGGCAAAATCTGGAATGCACTACCACCTAACATTACATCTACTACACCTTTGTCTTAATTTAACACCATAATACAATAGGTTTCTTAAGCTCTGATGAAAAGGAAGAACAATTAACCAACAAAATCCACATTTGGTTTTCAATTTGAAGTTTTATGATGTTGTATTTGTCTCTGTTTCACTATTCTATGATCTCGCACAGGGTATTATATCTGATCCTTTACACAAATTCTATAAGGTTTATTGTTGTATGGACTCTGTTTCACTTTTCTGTGATCTTGTATTTGTAATGCACTCTGTATACAAATGCAATCAAATGTTTGTTAACTTGTATGTATTATGTACATTGTAGAGCTTTTCTCCCCTGGCCTCAGCTGAAAAAGGACATGTGTCCAGTTGGACTTTCACAGTAATCAAATATAAAACAACATACATAAATAAATAAATAAATATTGCAAACCTACTGGCAGAAAAATGTACCTCTAACTTTACACCACTCCCTCCACCTCCCCTCAGGAAATACCATCTTTTTATTTATTTATTTTTATTTATTGACATTTGTTAACCAGGTTAGTCCAGCTAAACCAAGAGCCCATTTTCAGTCGAGACCCGAGGAAAAAAGCTCCAATTACAGACAGATAAAGTACACATAACAGTTTAGTGTACAATTTAAAAACAATCATTAAATGGAAAACACTACAAGTACACATAAATTCTGTATTGCAAAGGAAAACAAACTTTTTTTTTCTGTGTGTGGTGTGAGTATCTGTTGTATAACTGGTGTGGTAAGGTGTATAACAGGATTCATGAAAGGGGTGGAAGGGATATCAAGAGGTGTAATGAGATGTCACAGTGAAATAAATGTGGGAGATAATATACTGAGAGGATTGTATGATATTGTGGTGCAACAGTGATAGTACTGGAGTGATAAAAAAGTATGCTGTGAAATTGTAATGAAATGTGTACTACAGAGTAGAATTGGAGCTAGGTAGGGTCATGGCAACAACTTTTAGTTCTCATAAAGTGTAGTCTGAGTTCTTTCTTAAATTGTGAAGGGTGTGTAATGGAGCGTAATTGGGAAGGGAGGTTATTCCATGCCTGGGATAGGGTGGATTTATAAAGTAGTCTACCAATAGTTTTCTTTGGTTGGCAGATGTCAAGAAGTTGTTGGTTAGAGGTACGAAGTGTGCGAGTTGGTGTGTAAATAGATACCAAGGAAGACAGGACAGGGCAGGATGATGGTTTATACAGTATGAAGTGGATTATTTGAAACTGAAATAGAAGAAGTTGTTGTGGGAGTTCTAGCCATTGTAAGGAGTTGAGAGAGAGGCAGTGGTGAGAGTTGTGTGGGGAGTTTGTGATGAACCTTGCTATTTTGCGGTATGTTTGTTGGAATTTGGCCAGGGTAGTTGTTTGAATATTAGTTAGAATAGGGGTGGCATAGAGAAGGGAGGGTAGAAGAAGAGCCTGTGATAGGGACAATCTGGCATCGTAGGTCAGGAATCTATGGTGTCTATAGAGCATACCTAGCTTTTGGTGAGTTTTCTTTATACTTTGTTGAATGTGTAGGTTACATTTAAGTTTGTCGTCAGTGATGGCTCCTAGAAGTTTTGTGTGGGAGTGGGGTTGTATTTTAGTGTTATTGGAGGATGAGATAAGAAAGTTCGATTTTAGGTGTGTGTGTGTCCAGGGGAAGAATAACAGAAGTTTGGTTTTCTTAGGGTTTAGGATAAGTAAATTTTCAGCTTGCCATTTTTCCACTGATAGAAAGGTGTCCTGGGTGAGTGTGTGGAGGTCAGAGATGTTATTGGAAGAACAGATGAGTGTTGAATCATCAGCATATTGGACTAGTACTGATTGTTTGCAGGAGGTATATAGGTCATATGTAAAGATGTTAAAGAGGATGGGACCCAGGATGGAGCCTTGAGGCACCCCAGTAGTTACAGGGAGGTAGGGAGAGCAAGTGGAGAGCCAACAAACAGATTGCTGTCTATCAGACAAATAACTAGAGAAGAAGGTAAGAGTGGAGGGAGCTAGACAGAGGTTAGAAAGTTTAGTCAGGAGTAAAGGGTGAGAAACAGGAGGGAGCCAGGCAGAGGTTAGACAGTTTAGTAAGGAGTAAAGGGTGAGAGACAGGAGGGAGCCAGGCAGAGGTTAGACAGTTTAGTCAGGAGTAAAGGGTGAGAAACAGGAGGGAGGTAGACAGAGGTTAGAAAGTTTAGTCAGGAGTAAAGAGTGAGAAACAGTGTCGAAAGCTTTTGAGAGATCGAGGAAGAGGCTGGATACTAGGAGGTTTTTGTCTCGAGCTTCGGCTATTGTGTGTGTAAATGACAGGAGAGCTGTAGAGATGCTGTGGTTAGGGTGGAAGCCATGTTGGGAGGGTGTGAGGAGGTCTTTGTCTCGGGCTTCGGCTATTGTGTGTGTAAATGACAGGAGAGCTGTAGAGATGCTGTGGTTAGGGTGGAAGCCATGTTGGGAGGGTGTGAGGAGGTTTTTGTCTCAAGCTTCGGCTATTGTGTGTGTAAATGACAGGAAAGCTGTAGAGATGCTGTGGTTAGGGTGGAAGCCATGTTGGGAGAGTGTGAGGAGGTCTTTGTCTCGAGCTTCGGCTATTGTGTGTGTAAATGACAGGAGAGCTGTAGAGATGCTGTGGTTAGGGTGGAAGCCATGTTGGGAGGGTGTGAGGAGGTCTTTGTCTCGGGCTTCAGCTATTGTGTGTGTAAATGACAGGAGAGCTGTAGAGATGCTGTGTTTAGGGTGGAAGCCATGTTGGGAGGGTGTGAGGAGGTCTTTGTCTCGGGCTTCAGCTATTGTGTATGTAAATGACAGGAGAGCTGTAGAGATGCTGTGTTTAGGGTGGAAGCCATGTTGGGAGGGTGTGAGGAGGTCTTTGTCTCGAGCTTCGGCTATTGTGTGTGTAAATGGCAGGAGAGCTGTAGAGATGCTGTGGTTAGGGTGGAAGCCATGTTGGGAGGGTGTCAGGAGGTCTTTGTCTTGGGCTTCGGCTATTGTTTGTGTAAATGACATCAATTATAACTCCTCCGACTATCACAAGGGGACAGGTCCTCAACTCTCTTTCTCTCTAAGGCCAAGAACACTGCATTGATGGGACCCAACAACATCCTAGGCTACCTTCTAAGTAACTTGAAACATAACTTATCAGGCCCTCTGGAATTGCTATTTAACCAGAATCTACAAACAGGCTTCCGAATGGAGAATGGCAGCCATTGTCCCTCTGCATATAGGTCAGCCATCTAAGGACCCTGGGAACTACAGATTCATATGTCTCACTAGTCACATATGCAAAGCCATGGAAAGAATTACCATGGAAATGAACAATAATGAGAAAGGAAACCTCCAGACACTGGACACAATCCCGTTTGGTTTTGTCAACTGGTATCAGAACCATAAACAAACTAAATACCATGAAATTCATAATAGCATCCATTAGGAAGCTAGCCATCACTGGTAACTGCCATATTAAAAAAAACACCCCTGTGAGTTGACCCAGCAGTTAGGGACATGGGGACAGTAATCTAGCCTTTGACCATCACATGTTTATGGTAGCAAGGAAATCACTCTATGTTGCATTATTTATAAGCAAAGGTATGACATCTAACTCCAAGGAAGTCATTATTCCACTGTATTCAACACTATTCAAACTAATCATTGAATACAATGCTCCCTTTGGTATGTACCTAACAAGGCACATCCAATAATAGTAACATCCACAGAGGTTCCTCACTAAAAGAATAAAGGATATCGATAAAATATCCCATGTAGACTGCCTGAAATCCCTATACTTGTACTCTGTCTTCTACAGACTATTGAGGGGAGATCTATGCCTGACATACAAGGCATCTTCTGACCCCACCCTGATGGACCCCCTGCTTCATATCTGCTAAACTGGCAGTACCAGAATTACCTGTTCTATAGACTTAAACTTGCATGTAATATAAATAATACCTGTTGGAAATGTATCTCAGTGACTACCCCTTCTCTGGAACAGGCTCCCATTCAAGTGAAGTAGAGTTCTTCCTAACCCAACAAGTGTAACACCATTAGCAGGATGCGGAATTGGAACTTTACCCTAGTTTGGCACCTGTGTCACTAATGGATCCAGGCAACCTGTAAAATGTTTCATCTATCAGGCTCTGATTGTCAATGTTTCATCTGCCAAGCCCCTACTTCCAAGCTTTGCTTATAATACAAAGACTACGAGAATGTGTTAGAGATTTGGAATGCATGTCTTAAAAAGGCAACAGTGGTAATCAGCCTAGTGCACACCTATGAACCTATTATTAAAGGCTAGGATTGAGTTACATTGCTTCACATACAAGGGGAGATGCTGGGTAATGAACCTATGACCCCAGTAAGTTTTGTTTATTATGTGATGTAAATTGAGATTTCTTATTCTAGTGTTGGCTATACAATTTAATATATTGAGAAAGAGGAGGTCATGTATAACATGGTCCCTTAAGGCATGAGAGGTAAGACACTGGTCTCCCTCATGAGCATGTACGACACAGAGTAGAAGGGTAATGGGTCCAGCCTTTCCTGGTACAATTTTTGGAGTCTATATTTCTTTTTATTAAGGGGTTGGGAGGGTGGCCTAATCGTTAAGGTGTTTGCCTTACAAACACAAGGTGTAGGGTTTGAGTCTCACAAGGGATAATTGGCTAGGCTTAAAATGGCTCGCAAGGGCAGTTAGCTTAGTACTAATCTATGAACCTATGAACCTCTGCAGATTTTCAAAATTTCTGATGTGCCTAGTGATACACATGCCAAAGGGTGCATATTTATTTATTTTATTTAGTTATTGAATTTGTTTACTGGGAAAGTCAAGCTGGGTCAAATTGTACCCATTTTCAGTTGAAACCCAGGGAGAAAAGCCCCAATGCTATTACAAGGGTCTATATCAAAATTCCAAAGAGGTACAACGCCAAATGTGAAAACATCGAACCCAAAATATCGAACGGTGAAAATAGCGAAGCCCCGGAATATCTAAATCTTACCTAGGGCAAGATTTTGGTGGGCCATTCTGTGGCTTTGCTATTTCCTCCACTGTGGTGCGAGAGTTATGGACCTTAGGGTTAGGGTGCGGGTTAAGGTAAGTGGATAGTTAGTAATGTATGTATGGTGTAGTGTAGGGTTGTGTTCTGTTAACTGTATGTGTGTGAATTTAGTTTGTTTGTGTATAAATCTGTAGGGTATGTGTCCAATAGTTACAGACTTTAGGGTTAGGGTGCAGGTTAAGGTAAGTGGATAGTTGGTAATGTATGTATGGTTTAGTGTGGGGTTGGGTTTTGTTAAATGTATGTGTGTGGTTTATTTATTTTGGTGTGCTTGTGTTGGGTGTATCTTTCTCGGAACAGCAAATTTTTCCCTGGTAAAAAATTTGCTATTTTGAGCGTTCGATGTTTTCAATATTCGAAATTCCAAGTTCGAACGTATGGTGTTCGACATTTTGGAGTTTCAGATATATGATATAGACCCTATTACAATATTATTACAAAGGCATACAATGAAAACTGTTATAATATTGTAACAAATAGCATAGCAGGAATGGAATACAATGTAAAAAAATAACTGAAATACATACTCGGTGACACAGTATGTACATTAAAATAATGGAAATACATATTCAATACCAAGAAATATAATATATATAAAATGTACAGGATTAAGCATTTGTATTGAAGAGATAGATCAAGTGCAAGGTTCATGAAAGCTAGATGTACATGGAAAGAGAAAGGAGTAAGAGTTACAGAGAAAAGAAGTGAATGGTGTAAGAAAAGCAGGAGCGGGGATAGGATAGTACTGAGGGAAGAAGGAATAGAGTGTGTAGGCATGATTATTGGTAGGGGATAAAAATAGAAGGATGCAGATTAGGTGAGGTAGAGAAGTGTATTCTTATCAAGGATTTGAGCTGGAGCATGGGAGAGTCTATGATAGGTCTGATCAGGGCACAACTTCCTTGGACATAGATGAGATGCCCTTTGTGAGGTTCATATGTGATGACTAGGCTAATTACCTAGGGGGCCTTTATAAGCCTATCCATGCTTCCCAAATGAATCTGACAAGTTTTGATACCCCAGGGTTATTTTAAGTGGTATTTCCAGGCTTGGGCATAAGTGGTTAAGCATTTACAGGCTGGTTTGTCTACTAGAGACATAGGTCCCAGACCAGGGATATAGTAGGTTTTTCTGACTGCAACTGCTACACGGTGATGAAGGAGAGAGAGCCATCAACCCAGGTGCCCAACTCCTTGATCACAGACTCATGGAGATTAGGGTGTCACTGATACAGTAGGTGGTATGAATGCTTAGCAAGCAGAAAATAATGGCACAATTGGTCTTCATGCACACATACACACACACTCACACACACACACACACACACACACACACACACACACACACACACACACACACACACACACACACACAGACATACAAACACACACACAAACACACATATGCTCACACATGCATGCATGCACACATGCGCGCGCACACATGAACGCACACACACGTGTGTGCACACACGCGTGCACACACACACACACACACACACATACATTTGTATATTTTTTTAAATGTTCTGTTTGTTTTAATTTTATACTCACTACACAGGAAAAGTGCTGCTTAACAAGCATAGAATAATGGCAGCCCTTAGCTTCCTTATTGTCCGAGCTACATGGCAGGTTAATATGACTGTTGTTTCAGTAGTCATTATCTGTACATTAACACCCTGCTGGAGAACATTTGTTCTCCAATCAGGGCTTTATGCATGGTTTGCCCATTCTCTAAGCAACATTATCACCTTAGTGGTGTGGAATGTCACACCTCTAGCAGCCTACACACATCTTGCACTCTAGAGCATTTCTGAAAAATTCACTTTAAAACGTTAAGATAAACAAATATTAATATGTTGTGAATAATAAAAGCTGCTAAACCTGTACAAATATCAATGTTATCAGTAAGAAGTTTTCTTTACCTCAATAAGACAGTGCATGCATAGTCTTTTTCCATATATCTTCTTTTTCTTATGGCTTTTTTCCCTGTTAGGGGTCGCCACAGTGGATCATCTGTCCGCTCATGATTGGCAGTGGAGTTTTATGGTGTCGAGTTGCCAGCCCGGTGCCCAACCTTCCACAGAAGGCACACACACGCACACACTCACACCTAGGGCCAATTTATAGTGCCCAGTCCACTTACTGCATGTCTTTGGGATGTGGGAGGAAACCGGAGCACCCAGAAGAAACCCACACAACCACAGGGAGGACATGCAGACTCCGCACAGAAGGCACCCCAGCCGAGAATCGAACCAGAGAACCTCTTGCTGTGAGGCGATAACGCTAACCGCTGCACCACCTATAATACACTCCCACCCTAAATTGTATTTTTTTAAACATTCACAAAAAATTATCTTGAAAACTTTACAACCCAGACACGTTGATATAATAATTTTGTTGACCAGACATAAGCCTTCGCATAACAAGAAATTCCTCTGGAAGTGCATGTTTAGTGAGGTATTTACAGAAATATGAATACAAATGTTTAATTGTATAATTAGCATTACAAATAACACTGGGTAACTCTCAACATGTGCAAGTTACAGTGCAAATATCAAAAACAGTTTTCTTCTACATCTAAATTTTCATCTAATGTCACTTGTTTTTTGAAGTACTAAGTACATATGGAACTATTGCTTATTTTCATAACTATCAACTAACAATATTTTCAGTTTAGTGAGCTATAAACCAGCATTTGTTAGTGAATTGTCTTGTCTCACATATTGGTGTTTCACACCATGCACTTCAATAAAATGCAGGTCTCTCTGTTATGAAAATAGGAACATAAATATGGAAAGACCACTGCAAGACATCCTAGATTAACAATTTTAGTGCCCTTTTGTTAATAACTACTTGTTCTTTCTAATACTGCCTGTTATTAGCAAGGGACGGCTTGCACCTGTCACCCCTGGGATTCCGGATATTGGCAAAGGCTCTTGCCACCCCCATAGTGCCTTTTTTAGGCAAGGCTCAAATTCTAAACCTACCACCCTAGAACACAAAAAAGGAAAAAAACTAAGGGTAATGCTGCTCAATGCCAGAAGTCTAAATCTCAAAATGCACGCACTCGAGGCCCTTCTCAGTATGGAGAACATTGATGTCTGTGCAGTGACAGAAACCTGGTTCAAGGCTCCTGAGAGCACCCCAGCACTATCAGGTTTTACCTCTTATCATGCGTTCCGGCCCCAAAATCCGGACAATACCAAGATAGGAGGGGGGGTATCCATATTCATCAAGGACACCCACACCTCAAGATTGGTGGCAACGCATGATGCATCGGAGACCATCCAGGTGCAATTAACCATAGGCAAGACTGCTCTGCAAATTGTAGCATGTTACAGGCCACCCTCACAAACTCAGGAACCTCACATGGCCTTCCTGAAAACACTAGAGGGGATAAATGTATCACCAAACACCATCATACTAGGTGACTTCAATTACCCTAATATAGACTGGGAACACTACTCAAGCCCAAACACCCTAGCCCAAAAGTTCCTGGAATTCATAAACTCAAATGCCATGGAACAACTAGTCACCATCCCCACAAGAGGAGAAAACATACTTGATCTCATCATCACGAACATGGGAGCACAATGTTCAACACCGGAAGTATACCCCTCACTGGTGAGATCAGATCACAAACTAATCTCGCTGGAGGTCCTCATCCCACCCCACCTGAAATAAAAAGACCACAGTAAAGAACTTCTCGAAAGCCGACTTCACACTTCTAAAGACTAGTGTGGTCTCCTTTAAGGCCCCGAGCCGGCGGAAAACAGTACTCAAGCCGCTGAATCACTTACAAATGCCTTCTACCAGCACCTGCAGGACTGCATGGATAAGGCAATCCCAAGCAAAACAAAGACTCTTTGTACCAAAGGCAAGCGTCCAGTCTGGTGGACCCCAGCCATAAACAAACTCTACAACAAAAGGAGGAAGCTACTACAAGATAGAGCAAAATCCTTAAAAGGTAAGACACCCTTGATCACTATAAGTAAAAACTAAGAGCTCTCATAAAATCATCCAAAGCAAATTTTGAGAGAAAAATAGCTAAAGACTCAAAAGACAATCATAAGGCCTTCTTTAGCTATGTTAGAAACCTGGGAGGAAACTCCCAGATATGCTCAGAACTAGTTCAAAATGATGTGAAGATTACTGATCCTACAGACATTGCCAACATACTGGCTGACAGGTTCAGTGCAAACTTCTCCCCTCCCCCCAAAAGGAGAGATATCTAAAACAAGCGATTGCGACCCCCCAAAAATCTCCAACCCCCAAGTAGGAACTGCTCTCTCCAAAGCAAAAAACACAGCATCCATGGGACCTGATGGTGTCCCCGGCTGTGTGCTCCACGAACTCAACGAGGAATTAAACCCACAGCTAGGACAGCTGTTTAATCATAGTCTTACCTCTGGATACGCACCCAGGAAGTGGCGGACTGCAACTGTGGTCCCACTTCACAAAGGCAGTGCCTCCACCGACCCTGGAAATTACCGGCCCATTAGCTTGACAAGCCTTATCTGCAAAGCCATGGAGAGGATCATAATGGACCTCATAAATAAAGACATAGGGAATTTGCAGACTTTGGATCCATCCCAGTTTGGCTTTGTCAAAGGCAGATCATGCCTTCTAAACTTGGTTGACTTTTTCAAACAGTCACCAAAGCCATTGATGAGGAAAGGCAGTCCATACAGCCTACCTCGATCTGGTGAAGGCCTTCGATACAATACCCCACTCGGGTATCATTGAAAAACTCATCAGCTTAAATGTTAACCCATACATCACAAGATGGGTTGCAAACTGGCTGAGTGACAGAACCCACAGGGTCAGAGTTGCTGGCGCCATGTCAGACTCAAAGCCTGTCACAAGTGGTGTACCACAGGGCTCAGTCCTGGGCCCACTCTTGTTTGGCATCTACTTTTCCAAGTACAAGCAAACACAGGAGGGTTATGGCTGACAAAGTTTGCAGATGACTGCAAACTGGGCCATAGTAGAAAACACATCTGACACAGATATCCTTCAGAAGGGTCTCACAGAAACGGATAACTGGTGCCAGAGCCATGGCCTAAAGTTAAATGCCAAAAAATGCATAGTCATACCCTTCGGGAAAAACAGGGTTACCCCTAGCTACCAAATAGGTGGCAATCCACTGAGCACAGAAGAAGTTATCAGGGACCTGGGGACCCAGGTTGATAGTAGTCTGTCATTCGACACCCATGTAGCTAAAGTAGTTAGGAAGACCTTCTACATTGCCCACCTTATCATGAAGGGATTCTCATCTAGATCAAGGGAGGTCATAGTCTCCCTATACTCATCACTCATCAGACCAATGATTGAGTACAATGCCCCATTCGAATGAATCTGACCAGACACTTGCAGCAGCTGGAGAGGCCACAAAAGTTCCTCACCAAAAGGATAAAGGGTCTCAAACATCTGTCCTATGCTGCCCGACTGAAAGAACTCCAGCTCTATTCAGTCACTTACCGCTTGCTCAGAGGTGACCTTTGCCTAACATACAAGGCCATGTCAAACCCAGATTTGATGAATATGCTTCACCTCAAAAATCTAGATCCGTCAGAGCCACAAGGGCGGGAGACTTAAACCTCGACACGGCTATTAATAGGACGTGCTGGAGGGATAGATTCATCACCCAAAGACTCCCTATGCTGTGGAATAAAATCCCGGTATATGTGAGGCAGAGCACCTCGCTGGCCTTGTTCAAGAGAAATCTTGACCAATGGATGGGAGATCGCAGATATACCCCAGGGATTACCTCAGTGTCACTGCTCAACAGAGGCACAGCAAAATAATGGGTATAGTTCCCCATACTAAAGGGGTGGTGTAAGCCACAAAACTATGGGCTAGGCTTGTAAATGCCCTCAGGCAGATAGCCTAGTATGAACCTATGAACCTATGAACCTATAAAAAGCTAGACACAAAGAAGTTCTGGATGACATAAGAAGGTTTGGGTTTGAACTGGTAATTATACAAAAAAAGGTGTTGTAGGCTTGAGTAAGTTAAGGTATTACTGCTCATGCTAGTAGCCTAAACAAGACACTCCATACCTTACAAGCTTGTGGGCATCTGTGCTGTTACCAAGACATGGTTTAAAGCTGCAGAAAGTATTCCGGCAGTGCAAGGATATGGTGCCTTCCACATGATTAGGCCAACAGTAGCACAGACAGGAGCTAAAGGTGCAGGTCTCTGAATCTATATTAGCCACAAATACAACTCTAGTTTGGTTAAACAAGATAATGCCTTTGAGTTCATCCACGTCCAAGTCCTAGCCCATCTCTGTACACGGTCTCCTACTGGTTACTGAGAGGCGATCTATGCCTTGCATACAAGGCATCCTCACACCCAGCTCTGATGGATTTCTTGCACTACTACAAAATGAACAGTCCTTCAGGATTTGCCATCTAATAGGAACATCAGGATTATGAAGGCTGATAAGGGTGGCATGATAGTAGTGATGAATCAGCAAGATTATACAGAGGCCATCGACCACCTATTATCTGACACCAATCACTATGAAGTAACAATCAAAACAGAAATTCAGAGGTGCTTTTTAAACACTGACAACACATTATATGAACTATTATGTCAAAGTGGCTCATCACGACATGCATGAATTTATAAAAGTTGAATTACCAAAGGTGGCTAGAGTGTTTGGGATCCCCAAAGTGCAAAGAAATTGCACTAAACCACCTTTTAGACCAATAGTAGCTGCACATCCCTACAAAACAGAACCCTTAGCTAGCTGTTTGGATTATTTACCGAATCCTTACTTAATCCAATAGTACAGTCTTCAGAATGTTATTTTAGAGACTCATGGCACTTGCTTGAGCTATTTCAAATGACACAGGATGTGGAAACAGAATGTTTCTTGACCTCAAATATGTAGTCTCACTATGCACTTGCATTGATCAACAAAATGGTATTGATTCTGTATGAGAATATATAGCATATTTCACTAAACTGAATACCAACTTGATTAACATGATGTGTATGCTTCTCTGTCTAGTACTGGAGAATATATTTTTTTTACCTCTCAGAACAACTATACAGACAGAAAACTAGCATGGCAATTGGAGCCAAAGGGACTCCAGTTTTCATTAACTTAGAAATGGCCCTCTGGGAGCAAAAACAGCTGAAACTGCATATTTTGTTTAAAAAAGCTGTATTTTATCATGGGTAGATTGATGACTTCATTTTTGCTTGGAAAGAAACAGAATAGGAGTTCAGTCTTTTATTAGATTTTATTAACACCAGTACACCTTTCCTCAAATTCACTAAAAGTGGGTTTGGCAGAGCCATCAATTATTTGGCTGCCACTTTAACTTTAATGGACAGGGTTGGGTCTATTCAATGCAATATTTTTCACAAGGACATCTTTGTCAGCCAATATCTGCACAGACATAGACTTTATCCACAACTCCATATTAGGCCCATCCCTATTTTTCATTTTTATTAACGACCTTCATTCAGCAATCCCTCATGCCACCTGTATTCAATACGCAGACGACTCTACAATAATTTGTTCAGCCACTTCTCCAACTGAACTACAGTCCCTTACCCAAAAAGCATTCAATGCAGTAGAACAATGTTTTTTAAACTGCTGCCTCCTCCTAAACCCCCCCCCAAAAAACTTTTACTTTTCACTCCAACCCGAAAGTCCACCCCAATACATTTTACACTCATATCTAATAATGGCACTCTCATATCTCCCGAACCAACCACTAAACTCTTAGGAATAATAATAGATAGAAACCTTAACTTCGATACTCATATAAACAGCACAATAAAAACAGTCAACAAAAAAATTGAGGTCCCTCTATAGAATCAAACCCTTTCTTACAGCAATAACCAGGACCACTGTAGCCAGAACTCACTTAATCTCCACTCTACTCTATGTTTCACCTATATAAACTAATCTTTCTAAAAACAACCTCAACAATCTGGCAATCTCCTATAATAATATTGCTAGATTTGCCACTGGCTCTCCTTTTAGAACTCACCACTGTCTTAATCTAAAGCAACTAGGATGGCTAGAGTTTCTAAACCTGCTTCAATTTCACCAGCTTGCTATAGCCCATAAGACCCTGTATCAACCCTCCAATACTCACTAGCCTCATTACCCCTTACAACAATCTTAAGAATTTACACTCCTCAAACAAACTGCTTATCAATACTTGCAGATCCAACAACTTGGCAGGAGACTCACTGTTCTCTAATACTGTTGGAAAGCACTGGAATCTTCTACCCACTGAACTCGTATCTCTGTCTTCATTAAAACTTTTTAAACAGAATCTAAAACTATTCCTCAATACACATTGGTTATGCCCCTGTACTAACCCTGACTAACTTTCTTCCTTTACACTAATGAATAATCTTCACCTTTATAGACCTATCCTTTTACTGTTTATGTTATGCTCACGATGAGTACTGTATTTTTTTATTAACAACAGCTGTTTTAAGCTTGGACTGTTGCAACATTCTATATTGTATTTTGTATGCGTCTTGGAGCTTTCCTCCCCGGGCCTCTACTGAAAATGGACATGTATCCAGTTAGACTAGCCCGGTCAACAAATGTAAAATAAAATAAAATAAATAAAATACCGTTGTCAAAAGCAAATAGCAAATATCTTACACATGACAAATGCTTTGGAGATAATCCTTCCAGCTATATTATTAACCCATAAGTGGGCCTACATTTTTGCAGTATATTATGGTCTCAGTTGAGTCGGGAAGTCACTGTTTGAATGTTATCCACTAAAGACAGCTGCCAGCTAGGACAATATTTGTAAACCAGCAACATCTGTCACATCCTGTTAAACTGTGATATTTTACTTCATAACCACCATCGTCTTAAAATAGCAAAAAAAGCATGTTGCTTTGTTACAAAATTAGTGGCAGAAAACACCTCATCAGTGCTTGTAGCCCCTCACAAATGCACATTCTTTATGAAGCCATCCATATTAATGTACAATACACCAGTCTGTAAATACAGTAGCATGTGGTTATGGGCTTTCATAAACACTCTGATACTGTATGCATAAGTACATTTCAATGGGATACATTCTTCTTGAAGATCTTTTACACATCTGCTCTTAGGACATGGTACGTTTTGCCTTTATTAAACCACATGGTGGTTAGTTCTGAGGACTTTAGGGTGGGAATAGAAGAAGATCGCTATAGAGATCAGTGTTGGGTTATTTGAGAGAAATATGCATTTGTTATAGTAATAATAATAATAATAATAATAATAATAATAATAACAATAATAATAACTAACAATAACAATAATAATAATAATAATAATAACAATGATAACAATAATAATAATAATAACAATAATAATAACCATAACAATAACAATAATAATAATAATAATAATAATAATAATAATAATAATAATAATAATAACAATAATAATAACAATAATAATAATAATAGCAATAACAATAATAATAATGATAATAATAATAATAATAATAATAATAATAATACCAATTTGTTAACCAGGTAGGCCTACTGGACACACAATCTCTTTTCACATGTGACCCGGTAGCAAAGTCTGGTGAAGTGACTTGTGCAAAGTCGCACACCAGGCAAATAAGGAATGAGGGAATCAAACTCTCGCCTGCAGGAACCACAGCTCACTGCATTAACTCTCTTCACCAACTGCCAGACTAAACATGAAAAGCCTTGCTAAGGTGGCCACTGTCTCCTTTTGCGTGACCAGTAGACTACATTACATATGCCAGGTATTTAGTCTCAGGAAATGACAGAAAACCTGTTTTCTTCCATTTCTTTGTTCATTGCTTTGTTCTGGCTATAACGTGATTGTTCTCCGTTATAAATTAACCTATAAATTGATACTTCTATCCCACAGTATTTTCACTTGTACTCTACTCCCTATAACTGCTTCACTCCAAACAGCCCTAACTCCCCTGCTACTTCCATTTAAGCTATCCCACTGTACACCAATTTTTTTTTTTAAAGACTTGAAGAAATTAAAAAAGGGGTACACGACTCATGCTGTTTTACTCATGCCTCTCATTTCTCTTCCTTCTCCCTCTTTTCTACCCTAACAATTCCTCTGGCACTGCTGCTTCAAAAGCATACCTCAACTATTACCTCATCATCACCACTGAATCCCTCCACCACAAGCTTCTCCCAAATAACCCCAACACTGATCTCTATAGCAATCTTCTATTTCCACCCTAAAGTCCTCAGTACTAACGACTACAACCTAAAACTAATACAAATACCCAAATTACTTAAAACTCCTAAAAGTACTAGACATTCTTTCATGGCCTTAAACTTGTGTGGGGACATTCTCCCCAACCCAGGTCCCATTCCTAATAAACAGACAAAAAATAATCACTGTTAATATCAGTAGCATGTGCAATAAACAGACACTCTTTAATGCCTGGTTAACGCACACTAACCCAGGCATCCTTGTTATTACAGAGACTAGACTAAAACCAGAAACAAAAGATATTGAAATTCTTCCCCCTAATTACAGCATTATTAGAGCAGTCAGAACACATAGAAAAGGTAATGAAATATCCCTAATTCTCCATAAAAACTTGATAGTTTCCCCAATCTCAAAAACTATACCAAAGTTCTGCAAAGCCGAAATTCTTATAACATTTCTAAAACTTAACACATCTAAGAACATCTGTGTAGTTGTTTTATACATCCCTCCTAGGCAAAGCATTCCCATTCTAGAAAATATACTATCCTGGATATATGAAACTATACTGAACTAAGCCATTATCCTAGGGGATGCTGACAATGACTGGCAGACACTAACCTCACACCACCCAATAATCAGTATAAACCTCTGTAGCTTTACTCAACTTATAAATACTTCTACCACATACAGCAAAAATGACATCCAACACTCCACCCTGGACTGGATACTAGTCTCAAACCCTTCTAACTTTACATCCTCAGGCACACTCCCTGACTCCTTAAGTGACCACCTACCAGCCTATACTCACAGGAGTATCACTCAACTCACAAAGCAACACAAGTTCAAAACTATATGCAACTTACAAAAATTGAGGAAAGACATATTCAATGAATCTCTAAAAGCTATAGAGTGGGCCATCCTAAAGAAACAATCCCTTGATACAGTGGAACCTTTCAACAGCACCTTCCTAAGCATTAAAACTCCCTAACCCCTCAAAGAATAAAAATAATAAAAAAGTAACCATGCCGCATGGCTCACTGAATCATCTGAAATTCTAATGAAAGACGGGAACAAATCATGTCTGGCTAATGAATAAAAATGACATAAATCTTCAGTTAAACAGACAACTCCACAATCAAGCAAAAAGACAAATATTGCACGATAAATAATCATACTACTACTACATTCAAGATAACCACAAAACTTCCCTAAAAAATTCTGGTCCTCTGTAACATCACTACTCAACCCAGGAAATAAAAATAATCCCAATCCATACCGTAATATACCACCTCTTCAAAATGCCACCAAATTCAACACATATTTTATAGAGTCAATATCCAACCTAAAAGTAAACCCAACTCATCCACCCCAACTCACTACTTCTACTAATACCCCCAATACTAACCTCTATACTCCCCACACATTACACACACACAACTAACCCCTAACTCATAACCAAATGTCAAACCATCTCCAGCTTTTCATCCCATCCCTTTATCTCAAATAAAAAAAGAACTACAAAAACTGAAACCTTGCACAACCTCAGCAGACAACCCCCTACCTGAATACCTAAAGCTTTCCACAGAGGCAATAGCATTCCCTGTTAGCATCTCAATTAATAGAGCAACAGCTGAATCACATGTCCCTAACCTATGGAAAAGATCACACATTATCCTTTTACATAAGAGAGGCAACTCCACAGACATCACAACATATCCTATTGCAATCTTACCCCCCCCTCTAAGAATCTAGAAAAATGTGTGTACCTACAACATCTCCACCATCTTACTCACAACATAGTTTCCCACACTCAACATGGCTTTAGACCGGCACACAGTACCACAACAGTCTTGTTATCTTTCATGGACTCTGTTAACAAAGCCCATGACACTAGCAAACTAGCATTTGCAGTATTTCTAGATCTGTTAAAAGCATTTGACATGTTATCTCACCCCAAACTCCTTAAAGAACTTTCCATCATTGGTCTATCCTCCTCCTCACTTCAGAGGTTTTCTAGCTACCTAGCTGACAGCCAGCAAGCAGTAAAATGGCAGGGTTCTATCTCCCCATATCACATCACCCTGACAGGTATACTTCCTCAATGATCCATCCTGGGCCCATTACTATTTAATGTCTTCATCAATAACATACATACAGCCTCCTGTGAAGACACTCTAATCCAATATGCAGATGACTCCACTATGATTTGTGTATCAGACACATTAACTCACATATAACACAACAAGCTTTCTGTGGCATAAAAACATGGTTCTCCAATACTGAACTCCTACCGAATCCAAAAAAAAAAAAAAAAAAAAATTTCCTTCTCTTCACCCACAAACCCCATAGCTCCAACAAAACAAACTTCAAGATCTTTTCAGCCAAAAATACTGAAATTGAGCTGGTTCAGCATATCAAACTGCTGGGTGTCACAACTGATGATAAACTCAAGTTTGACCTACACATAACAAAACAGTATTAAAAAAACACCAAAAACTAGGCATGCTATGCAAGTATAAAAACTTGCGCATGTCAGCTACCAAAATGACTCTGGTCAAAACCAACCCATTGCCTTCATTGTTATACGGGGCCCCAATTCTGATTAATTTACAGACCTCACTAAGAAAAAAAACTAGAAAGCTGCTATAACAAAACTGCCAAATTTGCCAGAAACATAACCCCTCTATATCATCACTATAAAGCTCTACATTCCCTAAGACTGCTTAAACTCCACCCTCCACCTCCAATACATACAACGTACTATGGTATACAAAATTATCCACAACCCACTAGTATGTCCTGCTCTTAGCCCATTAATCAACTTTTATATCCAAATAAACATAACAAAGCCATGTCTGACCCAGCTCTGTTAGAAATGCTACATCTAAAGAAATCCCAATCCCTCCACACTACACGCTCCAGAGACCTCATCCTCATTACCATAATCAACAGAATGTGCTGGAGGGACAGTTTCATAACACAGAGACTGCCCATGCTATGGAATAGACTTCCCATACATGTCAAGCAGAGCACCTCGCTGTTCCTCTTGAAGAGAAATCTTGATGAGTGGATGGGTAATAGAAAGTTCACCCTGGGGATCACTCCAGTGGCTCTACTTGATGGAGGCATTGGGAGCCAACGTCGGGCGGCACAATGCCAGTGCACTTCTATGGGCTAGGCTTGTAAAGGCTTCAGGCCCATTAGCCTAGTACACCTATGAACCTATGAACATCTGAAGACAGACATCTCCTCGCAACTTATAAACCTAACAAAACCGCAGGCCTAAGCCTTTACTACTGCTCTGTGGCAAAACTATGGAACTCCCTTCCTTTAACTATTAAAACTGCTAACAACCTGCAGTCCTTCAAAACCTTTGTAAAGGAATACTTCAAAAAAGCTTGGATTTGCTCCTGTATGAGCCTAGGCTGAAGTACTCATATCTTTTTCTACCTCTACTCTCTCTATTCCCAGTACTAACTTACCCTACCCTCCCCTCCTCTATGCATACTCCCCTGAGGTTACACTCATACCTTTTCCACATCTATTCCTACTATCCCCTCTATCATAACCTACTCTTCTCTACTCATAACATCCTACGTCTTCACCAATATAATCTGCTACCATATTTTATGACTTCTAGAATATTAATAATCCTTATGACAATCATCTATTATCTACATAATGTTGCATCTTCCTATTATCAGATTTTCCATCAAATTTATGCTTGAACACTTTGACTTTATTATGTCTGTTGAGTTTTTATTCTGACTAATGTGTAGTTTTCAAATTTTATCTTTGAATGTTATGACTTAACTATGGCTGTTGAGTTCTTCTCATTCTGACAAACTAATATGCTGTTTTCATATTTGTGCTTAAATGTTATGACGTTATTATGTCTGTCTAATTTTTCATTTTGTTAACCATATGCAAATAGGGCATTCTCCCTGGGCCTCTGCTGAAAATGGGTACCTCATGACCCAATCAGATTTTCCTGATAAACAAATGCCACATACATAGATATATAAATAAATAAAAGACCCTGACTAAGAGATAGCTATTATGTCTGGGTGACACACAGATTCATTCTCCCACACAAATGACCTTAAGATCTCAAACCAGGAAATCCAGTAATATTTCTAAAAGTATGACTACTGAAAACCAGAACAATGTGGTATTTGTGTGTGATATACCTTTAAGAAGCTTTCCAGTCAGCAGGCACGTGCATATAAGTACTGAGCACGTGCAAGCAAGAGTGCCATTTTGTAGTGAGCAGTCAAGATAAAAGCATGCATGTGTTTGTTAATGAGTCAGTTATAGTTTGTTTGAGCTTAATGTTTCTGATATCCATCCTGATGTGTCTGTATGTAATAAAGTACTTAAATGAATACCCAAGCGTCATCATCCTATTAAGATATAAATGATGAATGACATGGTGTCAGAATGGAATCCAGAGTCAAAACCATGAGGCGTACAGTTAAAGTTGGAGGAAAATATAGGAGTGGATCATCCCTACTGCTCAAAAGATTCGCAAATAAGTCAGAAATGAATTCCAGGTACTAAAACTCGCTTAAATGATTTTTTTACTCAACAAATATAAAATGAAGCACATAGAACACTCAAAACAAATTTCTAATTAAACAAAATGTCCAAAACTGAGACATATTGATAAAAATATTCAAAATAAGTCTATCCTCTTCCTAAGACCCCATCCTTTTATTTTTGTTTGTGCTGCCTACTCAACTCCACTACATCAATCTCTGCCACCTCTGCTTGCCAAACATGCCTCCCAAAATCCTTCATAATATCTATGTCCCATCATTACTACTTGTACTTCTCATTCCCCTATATTTTGCTACGTCCTACTCTCACAAAATACCCTTTTCCCCTCCTCCTACACAAACCAACCCTTGTACTCATTCACAACCTTCTCTATCTACCCACTACAACAACATATCTTCCACTCTTATTCCTCCCAAAACACTGTACCTTTTCCATCCCAAAAGCCTCACCACACCAAAAACTCTCACTCTGAAAATCCTCCCTCCCCATAACAGCCTCCTACTTCTAAAACACAAAAGACAAAAGTTACTACCAATAATGACCTTGTCTTATGTGGCGATATTCATCGAACCCTGGCCCCTGCCTCACCACTAACAATGTCTCCCCAAACCCTTTTTCTCCCTCTGGAATAAAACATAGTCCCCTCACAATTCTTCTACCACTTCCTCTCCTAACCCCTTAAGCTCTTCTCTATCAATGCTCAGAGCCTAAATAACAAAATTCACCATCTTCATGCTTGGATTTGCCACAACCAACCAGACATCCTAGCCATTTCTGAAACCTGGCTAAAACCCCATATCACCGACTCTGAAATCTTACCTCCTGGCTTCCAAATCCACAGAACTGACCGACCAAATAAAAACGGTGGAGGCTCTGCAATAATTTCCTCTACCCTTCTCTCCCTGATTCCTCTACAAACTCCAACTCCTGAGTTCAAAAACGCTGAACTTACAGCCAGTCTCCTTCGACTAAATAAACATAAGAACATCTGCATTATCTCCCTTTATATATCCCCAGGTGACAACACAACAACCCTTGAAAATATTCTTTACTGGGCCTCAACTGAAATCAAATTTGAAACCTACATTCTAGGCGACGTTAACATTGATTGGAATAAAATCAACTCTCCTTCCTCCTCCCTATTCATCAACCTCTTTAACTTCACCCAAGTAATACACTCAACCACCCGGCCTAACAAAACAAATCCCCCAGGATCTACCATTGACTGGATTCTAGTCTCTCATCCAAACAAAATAACTCTTTCAGGCACTATCCCTGATACCTTCAGTGACCATCTCCCTACTTTCATACACCGCTCCACTAACTCTACCCAATATCTACACCACTACATCCACACTCGTAATCTCAGCAACTTCAACCCAACTATCTTCTCAAACATTCTTAAACATACCAACTGGCAGACCCTAAATACACTTCCCTAGACAAAGCTGTAGAACAGTTTAACTCTATCTTCCTAAATACTCTGAACTCCCTAGCTCCTCCAAGAAACAAACGAGTCAAAGCTAACTCTGCCCCTGGCTATCCAAAGAAACAAAACAAGTCATGCATCAAAGGGACAAATCTTGGAAGCTATACCAGAAAAATAAAATCCCTTCTTCCCTGCTCCAATACACCCAACTCCGCAACCTAGCTAAAAACTAATCACCCTGGACAAAAGAACTACTACTACAAACTACAGTCCAACCAAAATAAGAACCCCAAACAGTTCTGGAAATCAGTAAATTCCTTCTCCACCCAGGATCTAAAATAACCCTTGCCCAGACCCAAGTAAAACTGACTCAGATCTAAGCTCTCTCTTCAACAAATTCTTCACGGAATCTATAGCTAATCTTACCAAATCCTTCCCCAACAATAATACATCCAACTCTCTTTCCTCTACTCCCAACAACCCTCTAACTGTCCTCCCAGTTTCCAGCTGAAACCTGTTTCAACTATATTCATAAAAAGACTCTTATCTAAACTTAAGCCATGCACTAATGCCCCTGATAACATCCCCTCCTCTTTCCTTAAATGTGCTGCCGAAGGTATTGCTCTCCCTATCAGCATCTTAATTAACAGATCTATAAAAGAGTCATATGTTCCTATGCTTTGGAGATCAGCCTACATTCTCCCACTTCATAAAGGAGGCAAAACACAAATATCTCCAACTTTCGCCCAATTGCCCTACTCTCACCTTTATCAAAAATCCTAGAGAAATGCGCCCACCACCAACTCATGCCTTTCTTAATCCATAACCACCTCCTAACACCCACCCAACATGGTTTCCGCCCTGGACACAGCACTATTACTGCCTTACTATCCTTCTTAGAAACAGTCAACCAAGCCAGGGTTTCTGGGTTACTAGTTTCCACTGTACTGCTAGATCTGTCTAAAGCCTTGACACCATCTCTCACAAACACCTTCTCTTTCATCTATCAAACCTTCATCTCTCCCTGATACTCTATCCTGGTTCTCTAGCTACTTATCAGATAGATCCCAAGCTGTCAAATGGAACAACTCTACCTCCTCCTTCTTACCTACACCCACTGGTGTTCCCCAGGGGTCCATCCTTGGACCCATGCTTTTCAACATCTTCATAAATAACCTTCACTCTGCCATCCCAGACACAACAGTCATCCAATACGCAGATGATTCTACCTTAGTCTCGCGCCTCCAGCATTCTCGAACTACTGACAAAACCCAAATAGCTTTTTCCACTACTGAGAACTGGATGCACCAAAATCATCTCTCTCTAAACTCTAATAAATCCAAAATTCTTCTCTTCGCTCCCTCCAGGGCTTGCACATTTGATAAAACAGCATTCAAAATCATAAGCCAAACAAAGTCAACCATAGAGGTGGTCCCATCTGCAAAACTCCTTGGCATCACTATAGACGAGCACCTCAAATTTGATAGCCACATACAACAAAACATAAAGAAAACCCACCAAAAGCTAGGTATGCTCTATAAGAACAACTGCTTTCTCTCCAACTCCGCTAGACATTCCTTAGCAACTACCTATCTTCTACCATCTCTACTATATGGAGCCCCTCTCCTTACTAACCTGTCTTCTTCCATCTCCACTAAACTCGAAATCTGCTATAATAAAATCTCTAAATTTGCTACCAAATCTAAAACCTCTACTCACCATTGTCTTTCCCTACAAACTCTGAACTGGCTAGAACTCACTAACTACCTAGACTACCTCCAACTAACCACTGCTCACAAATTAATATTCTACCCTGAAAAATGCCCAGCCCTAGCAAACATCCTTCCGCCATACACCCCAAACAGATCTCTTAGATCTGAACACCAAAATTTAATCACCATCCACAAACCCAATCGCCGTGCTGGCCAGCTCCTTCTCTCCTACTCTCTTGGCAGGAAATGGAACTCTCTCCCTTCTTCTCTTAGAACAACATCTAACACTGAAGCCTTCAAAATCCAACTTTTCTCTTACTTATCCTCTAAACATAAGTGCACCTGCTTACATCCTACATAAATCTACATAAATTCCCCTTGAACCCTCTACATCCTTTCTCTTTACTCTACCCTAATACTATCTTCTTTTCTTCTCTTTTTCTCTCTCGATCACTGCTTGATCAAACTATATTCTACTCTCAGTTTATGTACTTTCTCTCTCTACTCCTCATATGTAAATATTGTAAATAGCATGTAACCTTACACCTTCTTTTCATACAGTCAAACCTGCTACTTGAAGGAAACTACTAAATCTATTGTATCTACCTTCCTGAATGATGTTTTTTGAAGTATACTGCGTGTATTTGCTTTTTTACTAACTGTATTCAATGTAATGTTATTCCAAATGTATATATTTTATTACTATCTTTTATACTATGTAACTTAGATTGTATTTGCTTTGCTTTTGGAGCTTTTCTCCCCGGGCCTCCACTGAAAATGGGTACGTTCTGGCCCAGTGGACTTCCCCGGTAATCAAACTGGAAATAAATAAATAAATAAATAAAACATTTGAAACAAATCTCATAAAATGTACAAAACAGGGAAAATAACTGTATTTTTTCACTACGTGTTACTTTTTCACATTAACTAAAGCTATTCAAAGTATCTGAAGTGTGCAACATGTTGACAAGTGTGTGCAGTATTTCAGTACAGTTATTTCACAAAGCACAGCCATTTCAAGGAATATTTCAGAAAGTACAGTCTTTCAAAGAGTTTATTGTACATTTGAATCTTATTACGAGTACCTGGTGTGTGTGCATGTTTGTATACAATTGCAAGGGCCATATCTGCATTGTGTTTAATCATAATTTGTTGGTATGGCAGAAGGATTTCACAGACCAATATTGGAGAAAACTGGAGAGTGCTTGAGCAAGAGTACAATATTGTCATACAGGCTGCTTTTTCTAACAAAGACGCATATACAAGGGCATTTATTCTGCATAATTTAGCTGGTTCAGAAGCCATTGAAAGAGAGTGTTCATTTGTGTATGCACCTGCTGTATATCCAGGGGAGGGGGAAAGCACCATATAGTGGTACTGGCTGAAGTCCAGAAAGACACTGAGTGCTTAAAACGTAAATTTAGAGAAATATGTAACCCCCAAATTAATACGACAATGGAAAGACACTTATTTTACACAAGGGATCAAAAGCCTGGTCAAACTTTTGCAGCATAGATAACTGACTTCAGAAGCAAGGCTAAAATGTGCAGATTTGATGATTTGAGAGATGAGTTGAGAAAAGACAGGCTTGTCTGTGGTATTAAAGATGATGCAGTGAAAAAGATTTTGCTACGAGACAGTGATTTAACTTTGAATAAGGCCATACAGATTTGTCAGATATATGAGCTCACACAGAAAAGCACACAAATATGCTTACAAATGAGAAAAGCATGCTTCCAGTGCCTTCCAGTGCTAATGTAGATAGTATGCAGCACTTGGTTAAAATGTACAGGCCCAAAGGTCTGGCAACTTAAGTGAAACCAACAGTTTTACTAGCAAGTTCTAGAGCATGCTCTGTGAAGTGGACATGCTCAGCGAAGCACTGGCGTGAGTCAGCAAAATCAAATAATGTGCTCCCACCTAGCCTCATAATCAACTGTCATAACTGTGGTGGTAATCATGAACCTAATGTAAAAAGTGGGATCATTTCAAAAGATTTGGTAAATCAAACAGAGCTCATTCTTTTATTTAGAAAAGATCATTCAAATTATTTATTTATTTAACATTTGTTTACTGGAAAAGTCTGACTTGGAATGAGACAATTTTCAATGGAGGCCTGGGGAGAAATGCTCCAGAAGCATGTCTTTGTAATGTGAGAAAAACGGAGCACCTGGAGGAAACCCACACGAATGCAGGGAGGACATGCAGACTCCGCACGGAAGGCACTCCAGTCGAGAATCGAATCGGAGAGCCTCTTGCTTGAGGTGACGATGTTAACCACTGCACCACTGCACTATCCAGAAGAAGCAAGTTGATCAACTAGAAAGCTGTGACTCTACGTTTTTATGTTGATGGTGTGTCTGTGCTTGGTGAAATAGTCAATGCAGTAAATTTGTGGGCAAAGAATAAAGTATTTTGTACTGTTCGGATTAATGGGAGACCCGTAGAGCTCAAGGTTGATACTAGTTCAAAGTGCAATGTTAAGTCAGGAGAAATGTTTACTAGAGTAAAAGCTGGGGAGAGGCTTGATTTGGTGAAGTGTGCTGAGCTTGTTGCTTATGGTGGTGAAGAAATTCAAACCAAAGGCTCAGTAGTGCTTTCATGTTACTCTGCTAGGAACAACTATGACTTGCAGTTTTATGTAGTCAAGAGAAATGTGCAGTCACTACTAGGCCTCAGAGAAAGTTTGAAAATGGGACTGCTTTCATTTAATAAGGAAGTCAACCATGTAAGCTTAAAGGATAACTGCTCAAATTCTGCCCAAACTATTTTTTTCTGAGTATGCTGATCTTTTCGAAGACAAAGTCGAAAAACTCAGAGTTGTGTACTCCATGAAGCTAGACCCTGAAGTAAGCCCAGTTATCTGACCAGCAGAGAAAGTTCCTGTAGCTATGCAGAACAGAGTCAAGGCTGAGCTAGACGGAATGGTGCAGCAAGGAGTAATTTGTCCAATTGAAGAACCAACTGAATGGATATCCTCCATGGTGGTAGCTCATAAGAAAAGCTCAGATGATATTAGAATATGTATTGCCCCAAGAGATTTGAATAAAGCACTAAAATGACCTTATCATCCAATGTGCACAGTCAAATAACTTGCTGTTCTTATGCCAAATGCCACTGTTTATTCTGTCTTAGATGCAAAAAGTTCATTTTGGCAAATTTTGCAAGACCGAAAATTTTCATTGCCAACTTACCTTTAATACACTATTCAGAAGGCAAACATTTTTGAAAATGCCGGAAAAACAGGCAAATCCACCTGGTGGATTTGCCTGTTGTTTTTCCAGTTTTACTCGTGTTTGTTTTGGTGGTCATCATTTTTGAGAATGCCATTTGGAATAAATTCTACCAGTGAAGTCTTTCAGCATGCAATGGAGCAAATATTTTCTGGCTATCCATGTGTTATTATAGCAGATGATATTCTTCTAGGAGGCAATCATGAAGCTGAACATCACAAAAACCTCAAGAAAGTTCTAGAAAGTGCTCTTGAAGTGAATCTTAAGCTGAATCCTCAGAAATGCAAATTCTGGCTACGAGAAGTTACTTATGTTGGTCATTTGTTTACCAGCACAGGCTTAGGACCAGATCCTTCCAAGCAAATAACAATTCTTGAGATGACTGCTCCGGACTATTTCCAAGCCCTATATTTTCTTGGCATGGTCCACTATCTAGGCAATGAGACACCTTATTCTGAAGTCATGGAAGTGAGAAAATTTTCTCCACATATCTCGATGAGCTTAGAACTCACACAGCTTCAGATTCAGTTCTTCAGAACCTTAACCAATTCCTTAACCAATTCCTCAGTCAAGTATGGCCTTCTAAGCAGTCTTGTTTACCAGTAGACATGTAACAGTGTTTTCCTTACAGAGACGAGATTTTGTCTGACAATGTTTCATCATGAAAGGTTAAAAAGTGCTTGTTCCAAAATCCTTGCAACATGAGTACGTTAAGATTTTGCATCATGGCCACCCAGGAACTGATTCTACCAAAAGAAGGGTGAGAGGACTAGTATTCTGGTCTTCCATGTCAAAAGACTTTGAGAGAGAAATTTTAACTTATTCTGTTTGTAATAGTACTAAAGCACATCAACAAAAAGAACCACTTCATTTCAGTCAGATTCCTGAACTATCTTGGTCGATAGTAGCCACAGATATCTTTGAGTGGAATGGTCAACATTACTTGGCATTAGTATACTCTTATTCAAATTGGTTTGAAATTGACCTGCTTCCTAACCTAACATCCAGTACTGTAATCACTAAGCTCAAGAGACATTTTTCTGTCCATAGTAGTCCGCACAGAGTCATTTCTGACAATGGTGCACAGTTTACAAGTCAGTAGTTCAAAAGATTTGCTGACACGTAGGACTTTGTTCACATTATGAGCAGGCCAGAATACCCGCAGTCAAATGGCTTAGCAGAAAGTACAAAACAGCTGCTAGAGAAATCAAAATGAGACAATAGCAATGTTTTTCTAAATCTCCTGAATCCCAGAAACATTCCTTGTGGTAATCATCGTTGTTCACCTGCCCAGAGACTTTTGTCGAGACAAACGAGAACCACACTACCAAACAGTAGCAAGTTGTTGATTCCATGTGCTAAGAACAGCAAAGCAGTGAAATCTCAACTCCTGAAAAAGTGTTTGTTCCAGAAGTTGTATTATGATAAGACCAGCAAACTGCTCAATCCATTACAAGAAGGGGAGATAATGAGGATACAGATAGCAAAAGGGTTTGATCAGACTGGATTTGTGAAACGTCTGTGTCAATAGCTGAGACTGCACATTGTGTAATCACAGGGAACAGGATTTAGGCAGACTCAGAAACATTTGTTAACGGTGTCCAAGTTAGTGTTATAGCATCTTGCCTGTTATAAAAACTCTAGCTGTCAGAGTGACTTATCCAATGTTTCGGTTTGTTGTAGAGGGCATTACAGCAGATATCCCTGTTCCTGAGAATATCTGAGAATCCTAAAGCAGAACATTTACGTGTGACTGTCCCTGTTGCTAAACCCAGTCTTAACTATTACATTACAAGATTAGGTCGGATTTCCAGACCTAGTTCTAGGCACACAGCAACCTGGACATGAATGTTGTTTTGTTTATTACTGTCTGTATTATTTGCATGCCTGTTGAAATGTCATTGTCATTGTAAGGCAGCTCAGTAAAGAGGGAGGATGTAGCCTCATCGTCTTATAAAGATATACAAGACGAGAGACATATCTGACCAGATCAAGAGATCTACTGTAGTTGCATCTGCATGTTGCACTGTTTAGATGCCTATTAGAATAACGAAGGTAGAATCATACCTGAGCCTGGAAATAATGTGCAGACTTGCATGCTATATATTTTGATTTATTTTGGTAAGACAGGATCACATATTATGTATGCACTGAAGGGGTTTACTACTGAAACTTGGAAACTGCATGGGTCGACAGGTCACACGGCCTAACGGAAATCCTGAATCCGCAACAGCGAAATTTCAGCAAAGTCAAAACAGAATACATCGGCACCCGTAGTTTGATGTATTCGACATAGCAGGAGGTATGTCAGTCACCCATGCTATGCACCTTCATGTACAGTGACATTCCATAGTCAATGGTACATGCATTTTACTATTTTGCAGGGGGGCAAGCCACCCTGCACCCCCCCACACCCCTCCTACAACTTATATATGCCAACTACTTCCTCACTGAACCACGATCTCAGAGGACAATGTTGAACTCAGATACATTCATTGTAGTGTAGCCAATGTATTTTGAGTCAGCATTTCTGCCCATTGGAAAACTGCCTTTTGACCACATGCCAGTCAACAGCAATGCCTTCAGTGTATTTAATTGTAAACCCACTGAAGGCATGTGTACAACATACCTATATTTTTATTTATTTATTTCATTCATTGGCTGACCAGCTAAGGTCACCGGACACGTGTCCCTTTTCGGGGGGAGGACTGTTGGGTTAAATGGCTGGCTTAGAGTCGCACGTTATGCAAAGACAGCTGAAAAGAATCAAAAGTTGCACTTTTAGAGGAAGCAGCTAATCCAAAACTCAGAGTCTTGCTGCTTCCTGAATTTAATGGTAAAGGGTTGCTTGGCTGTTTATGTTAAAGATCTTTTTAACTATTGGAATTAACTATTGTAGAATATACTGTTTACTTTTTTGTCTCCACTATATGAGCAATGGAAAAATATTAATAAAAATTATATATGTGCATGTGTCTGTGATATTTACACACACACAGATATATATATATATATATATATGGATTCCATACATTTGGTCGAATTACACTTAGTCGAAAATGATTCCAGGCATTTCACTTCACTGAAAGCTCACTTGGTCGAAGTTCATTTGGTCGAAAATGGAATATAGCCCCTGCCCCACTGCAGTGCAACCCTGGAGTGAGAATATTAAATAAGCCAATAGTTTTTACTAAAGATATATATATATATATATATATATATATATATATATATATATATCAATAAATTTCTAATGGATATACCTTCTTGTAATAATGAATACATTAAAATGAAGTGGGGGTCAACGCCCACCACACACCCCCATTGTGGGGGGCTGTGCTCCCCCCTTATTTAATATTCTCACTCCAGGGTTGCACTGCAATGGGGCAGGGGCTATATTCCATTTTCAACCAAATGAACTTCGACCATGTGAGCTTTCAGTGAACTGCAATGCCTGGTATCATTTTCGACTAGGTGTAATTCAGCCAAATGTATGGAATCCATATATATATATATATATATATATATAAATATATATATATATATATTATTTTTTTTGGGGGGGTATCGGCACAGGAGTACTATCTGATTAGGTGATTTACTCAGAGTGACACAGTAGGCAAATAGAGGTTGAGGGAGTCAAACCCTGGAGGAAGCAGATGGATCTTTGATGCAAAATTCTTTAGTATCTGGAACATACTACACCAGTTGCAATTTGATGACACTGCTCAGTACTTCAGTTCATTGCTTTTGAATGTCTTAAACAGTATGGGTCTCCTTACTTAAAAGGTGCAGTAGATGTAAAAACTTACCCTTGATTACACCCAACGTCAAGACCAGGGAATCTCATTTAAATAATCACTGTTCTGTTTCTGGATATTCTAATCTAAAAATTGACCTCATTAAATATATATATATATCAAGAAAGCTAATTTTTACTAGCAAAAAGACCTATTACCTTGACCAATAATTCTTACAGTTAAATCCAAAGGCATTCTGGTATTTTACAGAAAAATGATTTATATATAACTTATTTGCTAACTAGACAAGTTAATTAGTCATTGTGAACCCTTTCCAGACATGACCCTAGCCACAAGGGCATAGATAAATAGGATATACAAGAATAATTATTCAACTTGCATGGTTTCTGGAGGTAGTAGAAATCAGAGTACCTTGAAAAAGCCCACAAAGGCATGAGGAGTGCACACCAACAGTAACCAGAGTTCAGGTTTACACCCTGGCATATAGAGTTGTGAGACTCAGATCTCAATCACAGCATCACCAAGCTGCAAATTACTTTCAGGAAATGTACTTAATTCAGGACAAGACTCTGCTCTTTCACTTGTTCTTCCTAGAGGTAACACGAGGACCACTACTCAATGTCAGAGCTGTAATTAGGTGGCGTGAAGTGGACAGATGCTGTGAATACAAACCATTAGGGGCATGACCGGAAGGTGCCAATGGTATGGGCGTGCAGAATTAGAACTTATTTCTGAAGCTGTGAGAACATTGCAGATTTTGAAACAAATCCTGATACTGCATTTGGGATCATATCTGAAGCTCTGAAGAGCTGATTGTGGTAAATTGCCCAGCTGTTTTGTGCTCTTTATAAGAAGTTCTATGGAAATGCATTCGACTACAACTACTTTAACAGTGAAGCAAATACAACCCAACTGCAAATTCCCAGCAAGGTATCATGCCTAAACTTAACCACTGGTACTGCCTTATTGCATGTTGGATACATCCTTGGCCAAGCTGATATATATTGCTGACTGAAGGCCATTTTAATATCTTCGCACACACTAAACTCTTCCACTCTCTTATTTATCTGTGATGTAACTACCTTTATTCTGTATGAAATAATTTTTCTTCAATAACTACTTCTTACTATTTATCTAGTCCTCCCACCCTCATTTTCTCATTTTATTACTTTTGCATGTAATTATGCCTTATGTAAACTGTACCTTAAATGTCACTCACTAACAAGTTTACATTAGGTAACTCATAGATACACATAATCACTTACCACACCTGATGGTGTTGTTAAGCAGAAATAACCATAAAACCTAAACAATAGGGTGTATCTCCAAGTTGGTGTTACCCTTAATCCCATCTCTTTACTAACTTAATTTTGTGAAGTGATCCCTTTCTTGATGCTTAGGTGCACTGCCTGGTGACATAGAGCTCAGCAGGCCAAAACCAAGTAAATGCAGAATAGCTAAGTAAATAATCTACTATTACTTAGTCCCATGAAAAAATGTAAGACATGTTTGAGGCTTATAGGTTCATAGCCAACTACTAGACTGGCTATTCTTATGGATTATTTGAAAGTGGGAATCAATCCTGTACCTTGTATTTGTGAGACAAACACCTTAACCATTTTCCAATCCCAAGTCCCCATTCTTCTCAAATAATGTGGCTTTATTTATCTCAGATAAATGCTTTCCTTTGAGGTTTTCATCAGTTCTAACAGACGAGAGTTGTAACTGCTAAATTTATCCACTTTACAACATAGCTTCAAAAGGCAAGAGGTTTCACAGAAGCCTAAAGGAAGGGTAGGAGCTGGGACTGGCTTGAGACTGGTTACAATAGCAAAACAGAAGAGGATAAAATCAGATCCATAAGTAAATGTAAGAAACACCAATATCTGTTTTTGGTTATGCCTTGCTACAGAGAATCTGTAAGGTTAAAATAGGATAAGGGTAGCTGCAAAACCTGCTACTACATTAGTCCCAGTAAATACAAATATTTTCTTAATACTAAAACCACAAAGGTGTTAAGCAGAGGTAGATCTAACTGTAAAAGTAAAATAGTAGTCTACTTTACCCAGTGCTCTATGTGCAAAGCCTTTTATGGTGGGAAAAGGCAAAATAGTCTCAGAAGAAGAATTATCCAACAAATTGACAACGTTCTTCTGACATTAGGCAGGGAGACCCTAACAAACAACTTTCAATGCACTCCTTGGAAAAAGCAGCTGACTGTAATTTTAGATTTCACATCACCGAAGACATAGAATACGATTGACTTGGGAGAGACATTAATGCCATTTTAGAAAAGAGGGAATTGAAATAGCAAATTAGATTGAATGCATGTGCTCAACCAGGCCATAATTGTGTGTGCGGTATCTGAAGTGTGCTATAACCTGAAAAACTAAACCACTGCATGTTCTACTGAGCTCACCCTGATATCTGGACAGAGGCATGCTGGCTTGGACCACATAATAATGGCATATCTCTGTAGACAAGAACATCCAGAAGTAAAGCATTCCCATCTCTCTCTTCCACTGTTGCATATAATCAGTGTTCCATCACATTCCACATTAGTGTTCTACCACACGATGGAGTGCTACTTAAATGGACTACCCCTGGGAACACTTGAATGCAACATCAACCCTGAAGCCGGATGTCCAATCCAAAGGGCTGGCATTTTGTTCTACCCCAAACAGCAGGACTAAGATAATCAAATTATGAGCTGCAACTCATCAATTGCTATATGAATGTTTTTAGGCATTTTTCATCTACCTGTGGTGAGGTAGGTCACATTACAGAGTAGGGTCACTTGGCTTAGGCTGAACTTTATTACATTATAATGTAATGATTACTTGAGTACTGAGACTGTGTATTTAAGGTTTACTTTAATATGGGATTTTTCTGGGCTTATTGATGTTTGAATATGGACTAGTTCTTGGATCTAATGAAGATCCTTACAAGAGTGACTGCACTGACATTTATACTGGAATTATTCCCCGGGCACTGGTTGCCATGTCGGGCCACTATTTAGGTTTTTAGACTGGTTTCTCATGCCTGAGTCATTGTTGTGATATTGTGGCCAACCCCTGTCCAGGTTCTGCTTTAGAATAAAAATCTGACATAGATAAAAGAGAGAGAATGACTGCATGTGCATAACAACCATGCTGGCTGCACAAAACACACCACAGTTACTGTCAGACTCCTGGCTGGTAACATTAGGACTCACCACAAATACTGGGATGGCTGGCACCAGAACTGGGGACCAGGATTAGTTTCTCTAGTAAAAGCCTGATCTCCAAGTATTTTTTTAAGTAGAAATAATTAAAATGGTTCTACACATGATATTTTGGAAATGGATAGTTGGTTCACTTTAATACTCTCAGCCCTGTAATAAAGGGCTCAGAAATGGAAAAGCAATAATCTATTCACCTACTTACATGAGATGTTCTGTTAAGTGTTTTTAATATTTTTAACCACAGATAGCCACAAAAGTAACTTACAAGCATCATGAAAAGCAGACAGGTCTCTTCTTCTATGGGTTGAATCACTGTAGAAATAAAACATACTGCTACATTGATAACATCTACATGGATGCACGTTCATATTTTTGTTACTTTTTCTAAAAGGGGATTTTCTTAATCTTTTTTCACTGCCTTGCTATTAAGAAAATGTTTGTATTTATAGGGCTAATATAGTAGGAGGTTTTGCAGCTGCCCTTATCCTGTTTTTACCCAGTACATTTTCTTTAATGATCTACATCTAATATGCGAATTATGGTGATTCTTTCAGTTAGTCCTGGGTCTACTTTGAGCCCCCTCCTCCTCTGCTTTGCTACTGCAACTGGCCCCAAGCAAGTCCTAACTGCTCCCCTTCCTTTGGGCTACTGTGAATGTTTCCACACCCCGAGGTTATATTATGTGTAACATTTAAAAGTGAAAACTTTCTACTGTTAGATCTAATGTAATCTTCAGATGAACCCCCTTATCTAACACAAGTAAAGCCAGATTATTTGAGAAGCGTGAGAAGCCTCAGACGTCATCTTCTTTTTTTTTAATGGGACTAAGTAGGGACAGATTACTTGCTTAGCTCTTCTGCGTTTACTTGGTTTTGACTTGCTAAAATCTGTATTAATAAGCAGTACAACTGTGTATGAAAAAGGGGATTGTTTCCCAACATTACAGATCATGTTTATTGTGATGAAATGGAATGCAGCATCTGCATTCCATTTTACCTTTCTCGGGTAGTTCTCTAATAACTAGAGGCTGTTCTACTGCTATTTTCACATAAAATAATGATTTATGTGAAAACAGCAGTGTAACAAATGCAGCCTCACAGCCATCTGTCACACTCTTCCAAGTGTGCGGCTGTGATGGGCATTGACTGATGTGTAGTCAATGGTATGTAGAGTAGTTGGTGGTATGCAGTGGTATGTAGTACAGTTGATGGTATGTGGTGTAGTTGGTGGTATATAGTGGCATGTAATGCAGTTGATGGTATGTAGTGTAGTTGGTGATATGCAGTGGTATGTAGTACAGTTGATGGTGTGTAGTGTAATTGATGGTGGAAACATCCTGCCTTAGTTTCCATAAAAGAACTACACTTTAATTAATTAATTTTTTTATTTATCAGTTTCAAAACTATTAGTTATTTGCGTATCTATTTCCCCTACACAAAGTTCACACTTACTGATTAAAGATTATGGGAAATAAGTACATTATAATTTTTTAATACTTTATTTACTTTTGGGCTTACTTTGTGGTTGTGTCACAAAGGAAGTGAACATAAAGAAGAAAGAAAAAAAGCAGTTTCCAGTTCAGGTATCTAGACAGCATTAATATTCAAGGAATACAGCTGTATTCTTTAAATATTAGCACAACCTGGGTGCCTAGTCTTAACGTTTTCTTTTTTTTTTACTGTATGTAGTTGAACAAATGCATAGGATATACCTGTAACTTTGACTTTATGTCATCAACCTGCTTGACGTGATGATGTTGGGCAAAGGGGCTGTCCAAGAAGAGTGGAGAAACATCCCCTTTTTCAAGGAGATAAATTATTTCTGAATACAATATTTTGGCAGTTTATTTAAATTTCTTTCTGGTAAGTCTATCATTCAGTTGCACATGACCTTTAAAGTCCTACAGAACCTGACCTAGAGGTTAGCACCAACATGGAGATATGCCCCTTTCTTGATGTTTTCTATTATAAATGTGCTACACTTTGTATTTTTCTTGTGTTACACTGTATAATTCAGATTTTTTTCATTCTGAAGATTTTTTTTCGCATTCCATATGTACTTCATTCATTATGAGCTGAAGCTGTAAAGAGTCCAGAAACACCACTGTCTTACCCAAGTTAACAACCTAAAATAAAATAATAAATGAAATGGACAAACTATCACATTAGTGCTTCTGCACTTCCTTTTGGCATTCTATACTGTTAACCATGCAACACCTGTCAGTTCCCTAAGTAGCTATGACCTTTCGCTCAGTACGATTAGATGCAGCAGTCTTACAGAAACAAGAGAAATAGGTCCTGTCACTGTGAAGAAGTGAAATACTCCAATAATACTATAATCCTTCATGCACATAAACACAATTGTCAGTATCAATGTCAAACTACACTGCAGATTTCACTCACTGTAGGTATTCTTTAAAACTACTGGGCTGCATTTTAACACTTCTGAGACAAAAAATAAACCATTCTCAAGCAAGAAAAAAAATACATTCTCAATGTAATATAACTATCCTGTTCAAAAATAATTCAGATATCTCTGGCCTATGAAAAGACGGTCTTACTGTAACCTTTGGACAAGACACCAGTTCAGGAAGTAATCTTAAAAAATGATTGGTCTCTGTTAACATCACACTTGAAGATCTTTAAGTACAGAAAACACTATGCAGTCATATGTCTAGGCCATAACTTTCAATCTCTTTATTTGTACAAGAATACAAGAAGATTCAAACACCAACTTAAATGTTAAACCATTTTCAAAAACTTGCTACTTCCAAAAATACACAAGACAACAGACTTATGACAAAAGTATGTCCAATAGCAAAAAACACTTGGAATAAATAGGTTCATAGGTTCATACTAGGCTATCTGCCCGAGGGCATTTACAAGCCTAGCCCATAGTTTTGTGGCTTGCGCCACCCCTTTAGTATGGGGAACTATACCCATTATTTTGCTGTGCCTCTGTTGAGCAGTGACACTGAGGTAATCCCTGGGGTATATCTGCGATCTCCCATCCATTGGTCAAGATTTCTCTTGAACAAGGCCAGCGAGGTGCTCTGCCTCACATATACCAGGATTTTATTCCACAGCATAGGGAGTCTTTGGGTGATGAATCTATCCCTCCAGCACGTCCTATTAATAGCCGTGTCGAGGTTTAAGTCTCCGCCTTGTGGCTCTGACGGATCTAGATTTTTGAGGTGAAGCATATTCATCAAATCTGGGTTTGACATGGCCTTGTATGTTAGGCAAAGGTCACCTCTGAGCAAGCGGTGGCGACTGAATAGAGCTGGAGTTCTTTCAGTCGGGCAGCATAGGACAGATGTTTGAGACCCTTTATCCTTTTGGTGAGGAACTTTGTGGCCTCTCCAGCTGCTGCAAGTGTCGGGTCAGATACATTCGAATGGGGCATTGTACTCAATCACTGGTCTGATGAGTGATGAGTATAGGGAGACTATGACCTCCCTTGATCTAGATGAGAATCCCTTCATGATAAGGTGGGCAATGTAGAAGGTCTTCCTAACTACTTTAGCTACATGGGTGTCGAATGACAGACTACTATCAACCTGGGTCCCCAGGTCCCTGATAACTTCTTCTGTGCTCAGTGGATTGCCACCTATTTGGTAGCTAGGGTAACCTTGTTTTTCCTGAAGGGTATGACTATGCATTTTTGGCATTTAACTTTAGGCCATGGCTCTGGCACCAGTTATCCATTTCTGTGAGACCCTTCTGAAGGATATCTGTGTCAGATGTGTTTTCTACTATGGCCCAGTTTGCAGTCATCTGCAAACTTTGTCAGCCATAACCCTCCTGTGTTTGCTTGTACTCGGAAAAGTAGATGCCAAACAAGAGTGGGCCCAGGACTGAGCCCTGTGGTACACCACTTGTGACAGGCTTTGAGTCTGACATGGCGCCAGCAACTCTGACCCTGTGGGTTCTGTCACTCAGCCAGTTTGCAACCCATCTTGTGATGTATGGGTTAACATTTAAGCTGATGAGTTTTTCAATGATACCCGAGTGGGGTATTGTATCGAAGGCCTTCGCCAGATCGAGGTAGGCTGTATGGACTGCCTTTCCCTCATCAATGGCTTTGGTGACTGTTTCAAGAAAGTCAACCAAGTTTAGAAGGCATGATCTGCCTTTGACAAAGCCAAACTGGGATGGATCCAAAGTCTGCAAATTCCCTATGTCTTTATTTATGAGGTCCATTATGATCCTCTCCATGGCTTTGCAGATAAGGCTTGTCAAGCTAATGGGCCGGTAATTTCCAGGGTCGGTGGAGGCACCGCCTTTGTGAAGTGGGACCACAGTTGCAGTGCGCCACTCCTGGAGTGCGTATCCAGAGGTAAGACTATGATTAAACAGCTGTCCTAGCTGTGGGTTTAATTCCTCGTTGAGTTCGTGGAGCACACAGCCGGGGACACCATCAGGTCCCATGGATGCTGTGTTTTTTGCTTTGGAGAGAGCAGTTCTCACTTGGGCGTTGGGGATGTTTGGGGGGCTGCAATCGCTTGGTATAGATATCTCTCCTTTTGGGGGGGAGGGGAGAAGTTTGCACTGAACCTGTCAGCCAGTATGTTGGCAATGTCTGTAGGATCAGTAATCTTCACATCATTTTGAACTAGTTCTGAGCATATCTGGGAGTTTCCTCCCAGGTTTCTAACATAGCTAAAGAAGGCCTTATGATTGTCTTTTGAGTCTTTAGCTATTTTTCTCTCAAAATTTGCTTTGGATGATTTTATGAGAGCTCTTAGTTTTTACTTATAGTGATCAAGGGTGTCTTACCTTTTAAGGATTTTGCTCTATCTTGTAGTAGCTTCCTCCTTTTGTTGTAGAGTTTGTTTATGGCTGGGGTCCACCAGACTGGATGCTTGCCTTTGGTACAAAGAGTCTTTGTTTTGCTTGGGATTGCCTTATCCATGCAGTCCTGCAGGTGCTGGTAGAAGGCATTTGTAAGTGATTCAGCGGCTTGAGTACTGTTTTCCGCTCGGGGCCTTAAAGGAGACCACACTAGTCTTTAGAAGTGTGAAGTCGGCTTCGAGAAGTTCTTTACTGTGGTCTTTTTATTTCAGGTGGGGTGGGATGAGGACCTCCAGCGAGATTAGTTTGTGATCTGATCTCACCAGTGAGGGGTATACTTCGGTGTTGAACATTGTGCTCCCATGTTCGTGATGATGAGATCAAGTATGTTTTCTCCTCTTGTGGGGATGGTGACTAGTTGTTCCATGGCATTTGAGTTTATGAATTCCAGGAACTTTTGGGCTAGGGTGTTTGGGCTTGAGTAGTGTTCCCAGTCTATATTAGGGTAATTGAAGTCACCTAGTATGATGGTGTTTGGTGATACATTTATCTCCTCTAGTGTTTTCAGGAAGGCCATGTGAGGTTCCTGAGTTTGTGAGGGTGGCCTGTAACATGCTACAATTTGCAGAGCAGTCTTGCCTATGGTTAATTGCACCTGGATGGTCTCCGATGCATCGTGCGTTGCCACCAGTCTTGAGGTGTGGGTGTCTTTGATGAATATGGATACCCTCCTTTCTTGGTATTGTCCGGATTTTGGGGCGCATGATAAGAGGTAAAACCTGATAGTGCTGGGGTGCTCTCAGGAGCCTTGAACCAGGTTTCTGTCACTGCACAGACATCGATGTTCTCCATACTGAGAAGGGCCTCGAGTCGTGCATTTTGAGATTTAGACTTCTGGCATTGAGCAGCATTACCCTTAGTTTTTCCTTTTTGTGTTCCAGGGTGGTAGGTTTAGAATTTGAGCCTTGCCTAAAAAGGCACTATGGGGGTGGCAAGAGCCTTTGCCAATATCCGAATCCCAGGGGTGACAGGTGCAAGCCGTCCCTAAGCAGCGTGGCTTGTCCAGCATGTCATCCCAGGCAGACAGACATTGGATCCCCTTTGAATGACACCAGAGTTTAAGCCAATTGTTAAAGCTGATCATCTTATCTCTTTATTGTGGCATCATTCTTGGTGAAGGTAGGATACCGCTCAAGGTCAGGGTCATACCTGCCTGGGCTACATAATCAGAGAGCTCCTCAATGTCTCTTTTCATGTAGTCCAAGGAGGTATGTCTCAGGTCGTTTACACCAGCGTGGACAAATACCTGATTGTGCAATCAAATATGCTCATCAATCCCTACTGCAGTACGATCTTAGAGTTGGTATATTTAAGACAGAGGAGGTGCGGAGGGAGCATCCCCCAATGTAAGGGTGCAAGGGAAGTTTGTCCCTGACAAACCACTTTTTTGATGAATAAAACATAAACTAATTTCCCTCCAACACAATGCCCAAATACTTTTAAAATACTTATAAATTAAACACTAATGGACAATAGAATCAGACTTAAAACACTTTCTTTATTACATGAACAACCAAACTAGTGTCTCAGCTTACACATCCAAGATTTGAACTGAATAAACACATCACCCTCCGAATAACCTCATCAACTGAAAACAACCAATCAAATGCATCAAAAAAATGACACTAAGATTCATCAAATTCCATACAAATGAAACAAAATAAATACATCTTCCTATACATTTACAATCAAATATATAAATATTTATGATAATAGATAAGTAAAGAAATAATAAGCATATTGTTAGAGTAAATGCTTAGTTAATTATCTGGCAGTAGGTGCAGAAGTCAAGGTTGCAAGCTGAAGTTCCTGTGGTACAGGGTTTGATTCCCTCAGCACTCATTTGCCTATTGTGTGACCTTGTGCAAGTCACTTAACCAAACATCACTCCCAGGTCACCACTGAAAAGGGACTGTGTGTCTAGTGGGCCTACCTGGTTAACAAATATGTGCTATTATTATTAATTTATTATTTAAGCCAGTTGGTTGGAGGGTACCATAAGAAAAAATCCTAATCAGATAGAGACTACACTATTTAGGAAGCGTACTGCTACTAACAATTTTTGTTTTGCATCTAGTGCCTATCCAACACATCTTCTAAATTCTGTCCTATATGCAGAGGTCTTTAGAGCCAGATGGTTTTGTTCTGAGGTTCTAGAATTTGAGCGGATAGTGAGAGGCACAGTATCTAGGTTTGATTTAAGGGTGTATACACCTTTAGAGTTATTTTCTTCTTTAGATAAGGTGAAGCAATATCAATATCATTTGGGAGGATGGCATAATGCTTAAGGTGTTTACCTTACAGATGGAAGGTGCAGGGTTTGATTCTCACATGGGGTAATTGGCTAGGCTTGAAATGGCTCAAAAGGGCAGTTAGCCTAGTTCTAACCTACGAACCTATGAAAAGGAATAGAATAAGAAATCAGTAGATATATAAAGAACAGAAAGGGGTGGCACAGTGGATAGCATTGTCTCCTCACAGCAAGAAGTTCCCTGGTTCAGTTCTCATCTGGGGTACCTTTTGTGCACAGTCTGCATGTCCTCTTTTGTTTGAATGAATTTCCTCCCACATTCCAAAGACATGCAGTAATGGATACTCTAAACTGGCCACAGGTGTGAGTGTGTGTGGTGTGAAAGAAATGCTGTGGCAAGGTTACACACCCAGTTGTGTAAACCGTTGCTCTAGACGATTGTTGATGTTGATGTGACACCCCGACCTCATGTGTAAAAATGGGAAGAAGGGGTTATGGATGGATGGATATAAAGAGCAGAAAGAGGAAATTTATTTTGCAACCAGGAATGCCTGTTTCTAGAAGGTGTATCATGTACTTTAAAACAATAATGGAATATTGTTACTTCAGGTGGAGTTTTTTTCTGATCTGAAGTTACATATTTCATAAAAATGTTTTTCTAGTATTTCTGATTTAGTAGTTCATAGTGTTTTTCACAGGACAGTAATGTAGTTAATGAATGTAAGGGATGGTCTTACATGTTATTAGAGAGAAATTAGGTGCACATTTTATATTATTAGGGTTTTATTACATTTTATATTAATGGGCATTATTTTCATGTGCCTGTAAACAGATATTGTGTCAAACAGCTGTGGTATATGGACTGCGGTGCCCATCTGATAACTATTATATAGGCAAACTGCTAGAAAAATGAGAACGTGGACTCGTGTTCATTAGGGATATTAGAAATGTTAGTACCTTTTTTCCTCTAGCTATACACTTTAAAGAACACAATAGTGATCTTTCTTTTATTAAAAGTTCTTTTTGTAATATTTGTTTGTAAGAACTCTGTTTAAATGCATCTGACGTTTTGTTGAAAAATGTGACATGGCTGTTTTTTTCTTATGGTATCCTCCAACAAGCTGGCTTAAATAATGAATGAATGAATGAATGAATGAATGAATGAATGAACTAATTTATTTATTTATTGATTAACAGAAATATTTATACATTTCATTGTAAAAATATAGATATTTATGTTGTTTAATTAGTATGTAATTTGATCAACTAGATATAATATTTTAATACTAGTAAGATGAAAAGCAGACAGTCACAAGATCTTGCACAGCAAAAAGTCATATGTTTTCCCAAAAGACATCACATTTTTCAAAAATCTGGAATATGCATAGAAAGCTGACCAAAGAAAAAAGGTGCTGTCCATATTTTCCCCAAGCAGTTTATATTAGGAAATCATCTTACTTACTGAGCAGCAGGCAAAACAAGTTAAAGAAATTACTGAACTGCATCATTAATTGGCAGAAAAAATAGAGCAATTTTCTGATCAGTAAGTGTGACGACTACCCGACAGACAGCAGAACAGATATAATGATATGCAATCTAGCATCAACGCTACTATGCTTTTAAGAGTCACGGTTAAAGCATAACACACCAGACTCTGGAAGTGATTCACAGGATATGCCACAGTTGCAGAATTATTCAGAAAAGTCCTTTCACCAGAATTGTAAGGCTACAAAAGCCAATGTCTCCTTGATCACACAAAGCCTCGCTTCAGTGGAATCAAACTGCAGTGACAACTTTCTCAATTTGTACCTTTTCTTCCAGTATAACTTGCGTTGCTTGGGCTAATTTCATCTCTCTCTCCCTCCAAGGCAAATTTGAAAACTTTCTGTGGCTATGCTTGACAGGCATTTTACACAAGTAAATCACAATAATTGTATTTTATATTTGTTTATGAGGATAGTACACTGATCACAAGTGAACATTTGTAAGTACTGAAACACAGTACACATTTTATATAAGGAGTTATCTGAGCACCAGTCCACAAGTGCTGTAGCTGATGTGATCACTGAAGCCACAAGCTTGCTTCTAACAATATCCCTCAAAGTAATTCTTAACAAATACAGCAATGCATAATCACATGCATTAGTAATGGTTCATATAACTATATTACATGAACTTTCAGAAATACTACATCCAGTTACTGCAGGAAAAGTTTGGGCAAACATTTTTTTTTAATTCTGATGATAACTGAAGAAGGAGATTATGTATATTTTACACTGCTAAAGGAAAATATGTTTCAAATTATCAGTGGCAATTCAGCAAGCATTACTTTCACAGACTAGGATATGAAAGGTTAGTTTTGACATAGCTAGGTATTAACCATTTAACACTCAAAAAAAAAAAGTGGTCTTGAAATCAATAAATAAGTAGAAATGAGCATTAAATTATTGATTTCATCATCTATATTTTCTGTATTAGTCAAGTGTCATTATTCAGTCTTGTCTGTTTTATGACAACTTCTATAGTTTTGCCTCTGACCCAAGCTGTGCCTGAAAAGGATCTTTGGACCAGCCCACCTACCTGGTTAACATATAAATGAATAAACAAATGCTTACAAACAACAGACGTTTGTTCATGCATCAGTTTAGAAACTAGGATTGCAGGATTATCCTTCTCTCCATAGTATTTCACTCTTGCTGTGGTTTATCTGCCTTAGAAGGTTTTGAATACTAGTCCTATAGCAAGGAAATTTGGTGCTCTGGGCAGCAAACCCATTTGTCTCCCTCCTGCTATCTGTAAATGATCTCAATAATATAGCAATAACCCATGCCTGGGTGTGGGTAATGCTGGATTTACCCACGGTTGGCGTGGTTTGGTACCGAGGGCGAAGCCCGAGGTACCAAACAAAGCCAACCGTGATAAATACAGCATTACCCACACCCAGAAGTGGGTTATTGCTATTATACCATGACATTATTTAAGAAAAGAAACTATTACTTTTCTTAAATAATGGCATAGTATAATGCCTGTTTACTGCCCTTCCGCAGATGTCTGGCATCCGCGGCAGTTCTGATGTACTGCGCCTGCGCGGTACATCAGAGTTGTAGCAAAAGCAACGGAGAAAGCAAGATCTCCGTTGCTTTTTTTTTTTTACTGTTTCCTATGTTAAATGGGTTTAACATAGTGAGACAGCTTTAAAATAAGCAACGGAGATGTCCGTTGCTTATTTTAAAACTGTCTCGCTATGTTAAACCCATTTAACATAGCGAAACAGTAAAAAAAGCAACGGAGATCTTGCTTTCTCCGTTGCTTTTTTTTTAAAACCTGTCCCGCTATGTTAAATGGGTTTAGTATAGCGAGACAGCTTTAAAATAAGCAACAGAGATCTCCGTTGCTTATTTTAAAGCTGTCTCACTATGTCAAACCCATTTAACATAGCGAGACAGTGTTTTAAAAGTAGAGTTATACTAATGGAAAAAAGTCCGGGCGGCCGGACCTTTTTCCATTAGTATAACTCGATTTACAATGTGCACGCTGGCCAATCAGCATGCACGTTTTGGGGGGGTCATGGTATAATAATCATTTAAAGACAGCTTGTAAATTATCAAACCTTCTTAAGAATAGTTTGACAGTTTACAAGCTGCCATTAAGAAAAAAGACAGCTTGTAAGCTACAAACTTTTTTTTTGAATATTTGGTTTCCTTACACTTTGGAACCTGGAGTAGGTGCCCCTTTGTCCCATCCTTGCTATAGCACTACTGACTATACACAAACAAAGGAATATGTCAGTGGTAAAAAATCTATAATAGTAAAGAGTTCACCTTTACCTTAAGTACCTGACCATCTGATATCCCTACACCCTTCTTTCCTTGCTTTGTACCAGTTAACCTCAAATCCTTCTGTTGGCATATTCTTTATTATTGCCTCAAGTAATGTATTTAGGGCCCAACACCCTTTTCTTTCAAACAGTATCTGCTTAAGTTTGTCTTATCGGGAACCAGTTGCATTAGTATGCCACTTCCTCTTCAGTTCTGCCTGTCCAACATTCCCTTACAGCTCTGTGATCCTAAATATTATCCCCCTTTTTCTTGTCTCTGCAAGTGTACAATGCAAAGTATCTTCAGTTTTTTCAAGAACACCACCGTGTTTTTCTCCCAACAGCTGACCATCACAACACCACTGTGTTTTTCTCCCCATAGCTGACCATCACACCACTGTTTTTCTCCCCACAGCTGACAATCACACCACTTTTTCTCCCCACAGCTGACCATAGCAACACCACTATGTTTTCTCCCCATACCTGACCATCACTCCACTGTTTTTTCCCCCACAGCTGACCATCAAAACACCACTGTGTTTTTCTCCCCACAGCTGACCACACCACTGTGTTTTTCTCCCCACAGCTGACCATACCACTGTGTTTTTCTCCCCACAGCTGACCATCACACCACTGTTTTTCACCCCACAGCTGACCATCACAACACTGTTTTTCACCCCACAGCTGACCATCATAACACCACTGTTTTTCTCCCCACAGCTGACCATCACAACACTGTTTTTCTCTCCACAGCTGACCATCACACCACTGTGTTTTCTCCCCACAGCTGACCATCACACCACTGTGTTTTTCTCCCCACAGCTGACCATCATACCACTATGTTTTTCTCCCCACAGCTGACCATAACACCACTGTGTTTTTCTCTCCACAGCTGACCATAACACCACTGTTTTCCCCCACAGCTGACCATCACAACACCACTGTGTTTTTCTCCCCACAGCTGACCATAACACCACTGTGTTTTTCACCCCACAGCTGACCATCAGCTGCCCCCCAGTTATCACAGATCACCAGGTCTACCAGTCCAACCTTAGCCTCTCTTGTGCTCAGCCTGATCCGTGATCAGGGCCAACAAGTAGATTGAAGACACTGGTGCAGTATCATGCTGGTGAGAAAGCTCTAACTCCAACCACCATGTGACAGCCTTATCTCTACAGCTGCTGCCTTTGGGAGGTGTGTGTGCACTTCCATGCATGCATGCACAACCTCCTGACTAAGTGACACACTAATTGTGCAGCACAAAGCTCATCAGCCTCTTCTTATTACAGGGAGCCTGTGTTGCTTCCCTCCTTCCAGGATGGATGATGCTGGACACTCTCATCCTCCCCCCTTGTAGCTCCTCCAACTCCTGTGCCACTAATCAGGCATGGGTTGTCAGGAGCACAGTAAGGTATTTATCCCCTCTGTGCCAAGGGGCCACTGAATTAACACCTCTGTTTTTGATAACCTTGTACTATACATGTTCTAGCACCCTAATCTCCATTTCTATGTATCCTGGAAGCTGATACATTAGTTAAAATGTAGCATAGTCAGTGCCCTATAAAACAAACCTCAGCGGCAGAGTACAGTTATACAAGAAAATATTTGAACAATGTAACTACATCTGGCTTGTATCTCAGATTCTGACACTTCCATTTCAGAATGAATTACCTGTTTCAATTTAGTCATTATCTTATAAAACCCATTAATGAATATAATGCAGATTTTTACATGCATTTGTCTAAATGCATCACTCAACTTGAGAGACTTCAGAGGTTCATAACTAAAAAGATCAGAAACTTAAAAAATCTTAGTCTGAAGCCAGATTAGCAGCCTGCTTACCATACACAATCTCTTATAGGCTTCTCTGTGGAAATCCCTTTTTGAGCCATGAAAAATGCAACACTCTTTGACTACCTATTCTTTCACACAACAAACAGTACTCCAAATACCTGGTTAAAAATCTAAACTGTCATCAACAGATAAATAAGGCACATGTGCATATTAGATTCATACCCCGATGTAATCCTTGCCTCCGGAACAAACTTCAACTACATTTCAGGAAGAGTAGCTCCCTTAACACCTTCAAGGTAAATCTAAGTAATAGAAATGCCAACATCAAATTCTCCCCTGGTTTGTTTTGTCTTGTCCTCCTTGAAGCTTGTAGGAACTTTTGAATATGCTGTTTTAGCTAGGCTTATAATGTTCTGCAGACTGATTACTTTGTCCACCTTAATAAAAAGTCCAGTCATCAGTAGAGTCCCTTGGATATTGATCCTGGCTTCATTCATTTTTGGTATCTACTTCTTTGAAATTGAGGACCTTTGACTGATCAAATCTGTAGATGACTGCAAATTAGGAACAATCATAGAATCCCACACTGACACTAATGTTCTGCTAGAAGGACTGACACAGACAAACAACTGATATCAGATCCATGGACTAAAACTAAATGTCAAGAAATACATAATAATATCCTTCAGGAAATCAGCCATCCCTGTTAACTATCACATTGACAACAAACCTCCAAGTGTTGACCCAGTAGTCAGGGACTTGGGGACACACATAGAGAGCAATCTAGCCTTTGACCATCACATGTCTGCGGTAGTGAGGAAACAATATTTATTTTGTGTAAAATATAAACAATGATATGGCATCTAGATCCAAGGAAGTAATTGTTCCACTGTATTCAGCATTCATCAGACATCACTAAGTACAATGCCCCCTGTTGGTATATGCCTAACCAGGCATATCCAACTATTGGAACATCCACAGAGGTTTCTCACTAAAAGAATACAGAGTGTAAATAACATGTCCTCCTTAGACTACCTCAATGCCCTATCCCTGTATTCCATCTCTTGCAGGCTGCTCAGGGGAAGATCTATACCTGGCATACAAGGCATCATTGGAATCCACTTTGATGACGTTCTGCATATCCACAAAACAAAAAGCACAAAAATTACCCATTCTAAAGACTTCAACCTTGCCTATGATATAAATAGGACCTGCTGGACAAATAGATATGTATCCCAGAGACCACTCCATCTTGGGAACATGCTCCCCATCCATGCAAAGCAGAGCTCCCTCCTAACTCAATTCAAGTGTAACTTGGACAACTGAAATGGAGAACAGGAAATTCATCCCTCATTTGACACCTATTCCAACTGGTATACTGTCAAACCATCACTGGGGTTCTGCTGACTCATACAAGGATAGTGCTAGAGATTCTATGTCTGGCTGATGAGTAAATAAGACAGAGACACAGGATGTGTGTTGTAACCTCCTTCATGTGTATATTCAAATTTCACTGAGCTTCATACTGGTAAGGTAAGTGTACCATATCACATGCATCTTCCTGTGTCTACGTCATTAGCATTATAGTGAAATGGCTCATATAGCTACACACACACATATATATATATATATATATATATATATATATATATATATATATATATATATATATATATATATATATTAGAGAGAGAAAAACAGATGTACATAAAACACAAGTGGAGCAGGAGACACTGAAGAAGAAATATGGACATGGGGAAGAACAAGAGATTTAATATGGTGCAATATTTATGCAAATGAGAAAGCAAAACTAATCAATACAAAACGAGTAGTATTGCTGGAGAAGATATCATTCTTAAGTCTTGGTGAATACCTTCATGAGATAGACCCTGTTTTTCACAAAATTTCACCAAGACAATACTGATATACAGAATGTATTTTATATAGCACATATCATGGACAGAAGTAGGTTAAAAATAAAAAGATAGCTGGGTGCACAAGTCGCAGGATAAAGAAGTGTCCAATCCTAGTAGGCGCACTGGAGCCAGGACTGGAAGAAATTACAATATTACAGTGTAGAATACTCAGGACACGGAAACATTCCTACAATGGGGCTAGGCCAGGCTCAGAGGGAGGATGTTGTAGAAGGGAGTAATAGTCCACACAAACCACAAAACCTGATACAGGAGACTACTGAAGATAAGACAGAAGCCACGTATTGTTACTATTGGACAAGAAGCCCAGAATTAGGGAGTAATGGTCCACAAAAAACACAAAACCTGATAGAGGAGACTACTGAAGATAAGACAGAAGCCACGTATTGTTACTATTAGACAAGAAGCCCAGAATTAGGGAGTAATGGTCCACAAAAACCACAAAACCTGATAAAGGAGACTACTGAAGATAAGACAGAAGCCACGTATTGTTACTATTAGACAAGAAGCCCAGAATTTCCAGATAGATTTGTGTTCAGTAATGCAACAGATTTATGCAAAAATATAAAGAACAAAATCTAGAGATTTTTGAAGGTATAAAAAAGAAATATGGACATGGGAAAGAAAGAGAGATCTGATATGGTGCAATATTTACTCAATGGAGAAAGCCAAATTAATCAATGCAAAAAAAAAGCAGCTCCAAGATATTTTAAGAGAAATACAGGCAAAAGCATCCAATACAAAAAATCAGATTACAAAGAAGGAATGTGGAACAGAAGATTAGCACGGAAGGAAAAAGAAGCTGAAGTTATGGAATACCTGTGAAGTGAAGGGTTTAATGTAAAAAGTCTAATACAGTATATCACTGCATAATGGAACGAGTCTCCCCATAAGGAGAAACAGGAGGAACAGGAGACATCTGAAGCAGAAATATGGACATGGGAAAGAAAAAGAGATTTAATATGGTGCAATATTTATACAAAGGAGAAATCAAACCTAATAAATACAAAAACAGCAGCACCAAAGATATTTGAAGAGAAATACAGGCAAAGGCATCCAAATATTAAAATAAAATTACAATACAAAACATAAAAAAACAAACAGGAAAAGGAGAAAAGAGGATTAGTAATGGAGAAGTTGAAGAAATAGAAACTGAAGTTATGGATTACCTGCAAAGTGAAGAATTTTGTGTATAAAATCTAACTCTTATAACACCACAGCAGCATAGAGCAATGGATCTCCAAATTAAGGAGAAACTAGTGGAGCGGGAAACATCTGATCTGTTGCCATATGAAGATACTTTGCAGCCTTCCATAGCAAAGCAATACAAAAGTTCAGTTGGAGTTGCACAGCAAGGGCAGGAACAAGAAACTGTGGCAAGCCTGACACAGTCACTCTTTTGGAGTGATAGGCCAGTGAGCTCCTATATGAAACAGTAACAGATGAAACAGTATGAAAATGAACAGAATGTGGCACGGGATGATGCTTCATGCTTATAAAATGATTTACAAAAGTTAGTGTATACCAAGACTATCCTTCATTCTGAAGGAGGCATGGGCCTCCTCAAAACTGATTACATATATAGATCTCCCGTTACAGGACTGCATACATATCTGCTGACGTCACAAGACCCAAACATAGTGGAAAGTTTCAAAACATGAGGTTAACAAGTCTAAGATGATTTCCCTGCTTAGTTTAGCAGAAGCATATTGGTGTCATGTGAGAATGGAAATCAAACCAGAAGTCGATCAAAATCAGGCAGCAACTGAAAGTGCCAAAAAACAAAAGAAAGAATATAAGGTGAAGGATCAGATGAGAGGGCAAGAAAAGTGGAAAATGCATAAATATAGTTGCAAGTGAAGAAGTGATGAAAACTCTTCAAACAACCTCATGTTGATCAGGATTGAATGTGGGAATGGTTACAGGTGAATTTAAACCAAAAGATAAACGGTTAATATTGGCAGTCCAAAATAGTGAGGTACATACACATTGGTTTATAAAGTCCATTGGACATGTTGCAGAAACAGACAAATTTAGGTTTTGTAAAACAGAATTAGATGTTATGTAAGTACTGTATGTATTATGTTATTGAACAGAAACTATGATTGTATTAACACTACTTTTATATATACACAACTATGTCTACTTCTTGTAATCATATACCTAAATTCATCTTTATTGTGGAGATTTTCTCCCCGGGCCTCCACTGAAAAAGGACCTGCATCCAGTCGGATTTTCCCGGTCAACAAATGTAAATACGTAAATAGAAACAGTTGCACATCTTATTGCTGGTTGCGCTACACTAATGGCAGAAGGACTGTGTAAAGAAAGGCATAGTAATGTGGCAAGACTGTTGCATTGGGGATTGTGCAAACATTATAATAATGAACTAGCTGAAAAACATTGGAAACATGAGCCACAAAGCATTACAGAAAATGATGAAGTTTATATCACATGCGTTCACCCATCACCAATAGTTCAAAAATAGATGCGGGAAAACCAGATATAGTAGTCCATGAAAAAAAGACAAAAGTAGCATTGATCACTGAAATCACTACATGCAGTGACTACAGTGTCCTACATACAGAAAGACTCAAAGTCATAAGATTTGCAGGCAGAAATTAGGGCAATGTGGAGGAAAGATACCCAGACAGTTCCAACAGTAGTAGGAGAAACTGGTCTTATAAAAAAAAATATATTACAATCCTACTTGGATATGTTACAGACACATGTAACTCTATATAAATTGCAGAAGGAGTCAGTAATAGGCACATTGTGGGTGCTGTGAAGAGCACTTCTGGCTAACATCAAAGATTGAAACAATACTAACTTCACAAACTTTAATTATACTTTGCTTTAGGAATGTGGTCCATTACCGTCATGGTATTAAAACCCAAGAGCCTACAGCATGTACCTTACACAGACCAACTACTGCCCCATTCACTATAGTCCATATTGTATAGACTTCTTAGGGGAGACTTATGCCTGGTCTACAGAGCAACCCAAGACCCAAACCTAATGAACTTACTGCATATCCATAAATCAAATGGGTCTAGGGCTACCCATGCAGAGACTTAAATATGACCTGCGACTTAAATAGGACATGCTGGAGGGACAGATTTATCTCCTAGTGACTGCCACATCTTTGAAACTTGCTACCAATTCATGTGAAACAGGGCACCTCTATGACACTGTTCAAGAGGAACCAGGATGAGCGGATGGGGCACCGTAAATTCTTACTGGGGAAAGCACCCATAACCCTCCTGGACATGGACAGTTATCACTAAATGCCATCTTGAGTATTGATTAGTACTTATATGGTATTACATTGGGATGAAACAGCTATGCTTAAAATGACCTTCTGGTCAATAGCCTAGTAATCTCCTATGATCCGAAAGATTTCGAGAATTTAAAAAGGGAAAACCCCATAAACAATGGTAGAGAAAGTTTGCTGGATGCTTAAAAGGATGCCGTCAGGGGATGAAACTCTAAGTCTGCCAGTGAACCACATAAGTATGCTACTTGTAGTAGTGCAGATAAGTTATTTCAGAGGAAGCTAGACAGGATTTGTGTCTCTACAATTTGTAGGTACAGTTTGCACTTTGCTGCCATTTAACACATTTGAGGAAGCAGAATAAATAGCCCAATGTCCTCAAATACTGTATTCATATTCCTTGAAGCCCTATTCCCCACACCTGAGAAATGCAAGAGGGAATATAAGAGCACCAGCATTTGCTTTATTTACTTATTTGCTTTGTTTTCATCAGAATAGTCCTACTGGGCATTGCCCATTTTTAGCGGAGGCCCAGGAAGAAAAACTCTAAATGTACTAAGTCACTGAATCGGGCAGACCCAGGCATTAATTGCCAGAGGTGCATGTTACTCTTGACACCTAATTGATGAAAGTGCCATTATCACTATGAAACATTTAACTAATTGCAATTGTCCCTAGGCACAAGTCTGGCAGTTGGTGCAGAGGTTAAGGTTGCAAATTATAGTCCCTATGGTACAGGGTTTGATTCTCTCAGCCCCTGTTTGTATACTTTATGACCTTGAGCAAGTCACTTAACTAGACATTGCTCCTGGGGTCACCCCTGAAAAGGGACTGTGAGCCCAATGGGAGTACCTGGGTAACAAATAGAATCATTATTATTAAGTCACACTCTGTGTTTTGATTATCATCTGCCACCACAGTAACCCCCAGACGATAGCAAAGTCAGTAAGAACTAGACAATAAAAAATACTCTCATACTGACGCATGACTCTGCCACTTTGGAGATTTGTGAAGCCTAACATTTAACAAATACAAATCTAATTAAAATTCTTGAATGTAGCAACCATTTGGGCTTGCAACATCAGTTTTGGCAATAGGTTATGCACATCTGTTGACACTTAAATCCAGTTAAGAATGCAGCTTCTGTAACCTGGCCTGTAAAATAAATTCCCATTTTGCCAGAATTTTGGCTGTCTCTTGTTACTACTTAATAAAACACAATGAATCACCAATAAAGTTCCTTACCTGCCAGGCTGTCTAAGGAATGGATTAAGGCTATCAGCTGGTTTCTGTAGTCCAGGGTTTGATTCCATCAGCCTTCATTTGCCTGCTGTGTGAGTGCAAGTTGCCTAAATATATGATGCTCTGGGGCAATAAGGAAAATAGGCTGGGCTCCTCAATGGCCCCCTAGACTTCATGCTCAGTAACTACCTATGAACTTATCACAGTATTCAAACTTCATGTCTCTGCTTTTACTGACAGGTGGCACTGTTTAAAGATGGGGACAGATGGAGACTTTTGGGAGTGGCTGTAATGGCTTAGGCATTAACCTCAAAGACACAGAGTACAGGGTCTGATTCTCAGTTTTAGAAGGGAAACTGGATAGCCTCATACTCTCAACTGTGCAGACTTCCGTGGAATGCCCAGAGTTTTGCTTCATATTTTTTGTCTGCTTCTTGTAAAATTGCTATTTTGCTGGCAAATCATCAGCAAACCATTATGGAATGGAGTCAGAAAATAATTACAGATATTTGAGTTGCAGGCTTCATACCTTCAGAAAATGTACGTAAATGCAAAACTTGTTAGTCTATCAACTTTCTAAGTTTGTAAGAGCGATATTTAAAAACTGTCCCTCTTTTTTGGCCTTTCTTCCCCCATTATTTCTGGCTTTGTCCAGATTTCTTATTCTTAAGAGGTTGAGAGGTATGGATTAGGCTTAAAACAGCCCACATGGGCTGCTAGCCTAGTACTTACCTATAAACAATTTTAATTGTTTCACTAAACAATAGAACATAGCATGCTGTGTTGTGTTTTCAACGAACTACAAAGAAAACCAAGTTGCTTTCTCATGTCTTTTATAACACGTAAATTAAATACCCATCCCTTCAGACCTCCTCTTTGGGATTTTTTTAATAAAATGTTTAAATGTACATTATTATATGGAATGATTTCATCTTGTATATTGTACTATAATGTGATGTCATTGTGTATTATTTATAGTTCTCTAACTCTCTTCTGGAGAGAAATTCCATTCAGTGAAATTCACAATCATTTTGTTGAATTCCGAAGAGAAATATTTTGCTGTTTTGCTCTTTGCCTTATAACAACATATGGTGTGTGTGTGTGTGTGTGTGTGTGTGTGTGTGTGTGTGTGTGTGTGTGTGTGTGTGTGTGTGTGTGTGTGTGTGTGTGTGTGTGTGTGCGTGTGTATGTTTTTCTGTTCGAGTTGCTTGAAAAAGGTCCATTCAGATCACAGCTCTACCCCAGGAAATAAATTATAGATAAATAATTAAAACATAAATAGACTTCAGCTAACAAAAGTATTATTCCAGGAAAGAAGTATTTGAATGTATGTACTCTGCATATATGGGACGTCTGCATAACATTCCACAGGGTGTATACATCTCAGAGGTTTTCTCTGTTCTAAGCTGTATGAAACAGCTGTTGTCTGTTTTTCCTAAGACACTGCAGAGTAGAATTTCAGGGGTTTAATAACGTTTGCCAACAGCACACATAAAAGTTTTACAAAACTACAAAGAAGGGGCAAGCTTGTGTATTATGTTAAGCATATGAATATAATTCCAGCTCCCTAGCAAAGTGCCAAACAGAAACATCTGTTCCTTTTCCGTCAGTCAACACTGTCCCATGAGATTCCCAACTTCAAAAGCGGTTATATGAAATATCCATTGTATCTATTTGCATTTGATATCTTTTAATTACTGAAAGTGGCCAATCAAATAAGATATTACGCTGAAGTGGTTATATAAAATACTTGAAACTGCCCTTTTTCTAATTTTCAATAATACACGCTGCATCTCCCCACTATTCTACTGCCAAAAATGTAAGTGTTCAATGATCTTTACTTTTAATGAAAACAAATACACAAAACATTCAAGACCAAGTTCTCATTACACCCACATCCATCATTTTTCCCTGCTGCAGCATAAACTAAGTGTGTGTATATGGGTGTTGTATGCATAAAAGGTCACCCTTACTTTTGCAGACTTTTGAGTTAGCCTACCAATAATATAGCTGGGGTCTGCATGTCCAAAAAACATACAACTCAACATTCTGCACACCAGCAAAATGCTTGGCAAAGAAACAATAATAGCGTACTTAAGTATTACTATTCCAAGTAAAAAATGCACAGCATATTCTAAACTACAGAAACAAAATTTGCTTCAATGATTCTAAATGCCTATCTTTCTCCAGACAGAATTGAAAATGAAACAATCACAAGAGAATGTAACATGTACAATCTCATGCTTGTAACAGTACTTCAAAAACGTCTATATTTGTTACAATTTGAAGGTACTGCACGTGTTTAGTACTGCAGCTGTTTGAAAACATGCCAGAACAAAGCCCTGAGCACATGACTATGACATTATCTAGACAGTGCAGCAGGTATGTTATTGCTGATCTAGGCCTTGTGCAAAGCCAGAAGGTAAGCTTTCTTCGGTAGACAAGCTGATTCTGAAGCTTTTACGTGCACTCTTGGTTTATGACCCTAAAAATAATGCAGCAGAAGATGTCACCAGATGTCAGAGGCAAGTTGTTAGCAGACGGATTTTAATTCAGATGGCGTATCATTTCCCTTGCTTTCACTGTATTTGAGCAACTTTACAGGCCTTTTGCTAACCAAGAGAAATAAGAGAAAGATCTGGGCAAAAAAAAGTAATAGTGCAGGCAAACCACCTAGTAGGTTAAAGTCAGGGCATTTGTGTATGTCTATAACTTTTGATATTATGCTGTTACTTACTATGGGTATCTAACCTGTGCAGGTAACAGACAGCTCTCTGATCTCTGAGGAAGGATATGGGCAAAACAAGTAATGGAACTGGAGACCCCCACTGAAGGCAGGGAGGATCACAATTAAAAGGCTTATGCTATACAAATGGGACTCAAGGAAGCCAGTCTAAAGTAAGCAGACGAACACACATCACTTTGAGGTCCCTGAGCATGTGTCCATCTCCATGGCATGAAGAAGTCCTCCAAGCCTAGCATATGATGGATACTGGGTTCCTATTACGTTATCGAATTGTTGAAACTTCGAAACTGTAAACATCAAACACAGAATGATACCACAGTACAAGGACAAAATGATTGACTTCAACAATTGGCTAAGCTTCTGGTGTCATTCTAAGGGGACACAGTATCTGTCTGCCTGGGATGACATGATCGACAAACCACGATGCTTTGCCAGAGATGGCCTGCACCTGTTGCCCTTGGGATTCTGGATACTGGCTAAGGCTCTTGCCACCCCTATAGTGACTTTTTTAGGCAAGATTCAAATGACAAATTCACCACCATAACAGGTAAAAGTAAGCAAAATCTGAGGGTAATGCTACTTAATGCTAGAAGTCTAAACCTCAAAATGCGCTCACTCAAGGCACTCCTTAAATTGGAGAACATCGGCATCTATGCAGTGACAGAGACCTGGTTCAAGGCTCCAGAGAGCACCCCTGCATTACCAGGCTATAATTCATACCACACCTTTCGTCTACCTAACCTGGACCGAAACAATAAAGCTGGAGGAGTGTCCATATTCATTAGGGATATCCACACCTCCAGGCTAGTTGCTCAGCATAATACATCTGAGATTATTCAAGTGCAACTAACTCTGGGCAAGACCACAATCCAAACTGTAGCTTGCTACAGATCCCCCACCATGCCCCAGGATTCCCATTCCTCATTTCTTGATACACTGGAAAATATTAGGGTACAACCTAACACACCAATAATGGGTGATTTCAACTACCCCACCATTAACTGGGAAAACTACTCATGTACCAACACTTCTGCTCAACGTTTTCTGGAATTCATTAATTCCAACACCTTGGATCAACTTATCCCCACCCCCACCAGGGGCAACAATATCCAAGACCTGGTCATTACCAACATGGGCAACTGGTGTTCCACACCAGAGGTCAATTCCTCGTTTGTCAGATCCGACCACAAGCTAATCACCGTAGACATTCACATCCCATCCCTCATTAGGGAAACCACTGTAAAAAAATTTCTCCAAAGCCAAATTCACACTTCATAAGACAGAAGTGGCAAACTTCACGACACCCATGCTGACGGACAATAGAGGTACGACTGCTGAATCCTATACAGTTGCACTTTATAACCACTTACATGAGTGCATGGATCGTGCAATCCCTATCAGAACCAAGATGCTATCCTCCAAAAAAAGGAAGCCAATCTGGTGGTCCCCTGCCATAAACAAACTCTACAACAGAAGAAAGAAACTGTTGCAAAAAAAGTAAAATCCCATGATTGGAGGAACTCCATGGTCAGCCACAGTAAGAAGCTGAGATCCGTCATAAAATCCTCCAAAGCTAGTTACGAAAACAAAATTGCCACTGATTCTAAAGATGACAAAGCATTCTATAGCTATGTAAAGCATCTCAATGGCAGATCTGCTCTGAGTTACAGCACAATGGCACTAAATATACAGAACCAACTGATATTGCCAACATCCTGGCAGATAGGTTCATGCTAACTTTACCCTTCTCTCATCCCCTAAAGGGCCCATCTCTATACGAGAAGAATGCAAAGTTCCTGTAATCGCGGCTGCACAGGTGAAAAACACATACTCTAAGCCAAAAACACAGCATCCGTGGGACCTGACAACATTTCAGGCTGCGTTCTACATGAACTACAGAACAAACTGGAACCCACCTAAGTACCATGTTCAATCATAGCCTCACCTCTGGCTTTGTGCCCACTGAATGGCACACAGCAACGGTTATCCCACTCCGCAAAGGGGAAGTCATGATGGACCCCGGGAACTACTGCCCCATTAGCCTGATGAGCCTGGTCTGCAAGGCTATGGAATGTATCATCATAGAACTTATAAACAATGACATTGCTAATCTCCAAACTCTGGACCCTACCCAGTTCGGGTTTGTAAAAGGCAGATCATGTTTCCTAAACCTGACAGACTTCTTTGAACTGGTCAACAAAGCCGTAGATGAGAGTAAGGTGGTTCACACAGCCTATCTAGAACTCGGCAAGGCTTTCAACACCATCCCCCACTCTGGAATTATAGATAAACTCAGTAAACTAGGTATAAATCCCTGCATCACAAGATGGGTTGCCAACTGGCTCACTGACAGAACCCACGCTGTGAAAGTAGCAGACTCTAAATCCAACTTCAGACCAGTGACAATTGGAGTACAACAGGGTTCAGTCCTAGGTCCTCTCCTGTTTGGTATCTACTTCTCTAAAGTACAGGCTAACACAGAAGGTCTTTGGCTAACAAAGTTCGCAGATGACTGCAAACTAGGAGCCATAATCAAAACTCCTAACAATGTGGACATCCTACAAAAGGGCCTCACTGAGACAGATGCCTGGTGTCAAAGCCATGGCCTCAAGCTCAATGCCAAAAAGTGCATTGTCATCCCTTTTGATAAAAACTCTGTACCCATGAACTACTACATAGGTGGTAGTCTACTTAACACCAAAAGTGTGATAAGAGACCTTGGGACACAGGTGGACAGTGGTCTCTTCTTTAATAATCACATTGCCACAGTAGCCAGGAAATCCTTCTATGTGGCACACCTCATCACAAAAGGTTTCTCATCCAGGAAAAAAGAGGTCATTGTTCCCCTGTACTCATCACTCGTTAGACCCATTATAGAGTACAACACCCCTTTTGGTATGTACCGCACAAGACATCTACAACAACTGGAAAGGCCACAGAAATAACTCACAAAGAGGATTAATGTCCGCAAACAGATGCCCTACGCAGACCGTCTCAAAAAACTCCAGCTTTACTCTGCTGCATATTGCCTACTCAGAGGTGATCTCTGCCTAACATACAAAGCTATGTCAAACCCAGAGCTGTTGGACATGCTCCACTTAAAGAAATCCCAATCCCTCTGAGCTACATGCTCTAGGGACCTAAACCTTGCCACCACAATAAACAGAACATGCTGGAGGGATAGATTCCTGTCCCAGAGACTTCCCATACTCTGGAACAAGCTACCTATCTGTATCAAACAAAGCTCCTCATTAGCACTCTTCAAGAAAAATCTTGATGATTGGATGGGAGATAAGAAATTCACACGGAGGACCACTTCTGTGGCTCTGCTTGACAGGGGCACAGGAAAATAATTTTCTTGGGTAGCAAAAGCCAGGGTACCATTTGGCTAGGCTTATATAGGCCCTAGGGCCAATAGCCTAGTACCTACCTATGACCTTATGAACAGTTAATTAAAGTTTTAACAATTCGAACTAAAAAAAAAAAAAAAAAAAAGGTCAACAGTGAAATGACTGTTGTAAGCAGGGGGGCAAGCCCCTCTGCACCCCCCACACCCCCCGCTCTTTAAATATACCAACTCCGAGAATGTACTACAATGCATTAAAGAATAATATTCCCTTTTCTGTGCTATAGTGTGGTCTCAGAGTTGGTATCAACAGTTAATTTGTGTTGTTTGTTTTTATTTTTACTTTTTCAAAATTATGAAACATCTTGTAGTGTTTGATGTTTCATGATTTTGAAAACGTAATAGGAACCCATGGATACCATGCCCTTATGTTTGTTTTCTCCCCCTCTTCTCACAGCATTTGCAATGGGTGCCTAAAGGTTATTTCTCCATTGCAGTGAAGGATCTTGCCCACCACATTATTAGTAAGTCTTGCCAGAAATTTCTTCTGCCATTGAGATGGCGGGTTTAAATAAATATGGGTCAACACTACACCTGTTTGCAGCAACACAAACAGAAAGTCTCTGTGTTCACCAGTGGGAGTGGTTAACACTGAACAGCCTGCCTGTCCCTGGAGGAGTGGTTACTACCTAGAAGCTGTAGTTTTATTGGCCATTTTGGGTCAATTCTAAACTCCTTGATCTCTCTCTCTCTCTCTCTTAAAACTCTACAACTCTCTTTTTGCGCAGTTTTGTGTACTGAGCAGCGTTGGGCATCGCCGCCAAAACAGGTTTAAACTATTCCAGGCTCCACAAAGTCTGCTCTTCACTTTTTCCCTTAGAACTGTTCAAAGTCTCAAAGTAATCACTCTATTCTCTTTCTAAAGCCCTGCACTTGCTCAGCTCTTATAAGGAAACACTAACTAACTAAAGCACTACACCCTCCTTGACTTCTCATAAGTATTAGGCTCCCAATTGGTCCTTCCTGATCAAGTGAAAAATCAGTTCCCTTCTCTAATCTGATCAGTAAAAAAAACAGTTCCCTATACTAATCTCTTATGTCTAAGGGTCAGTTTCAAGGTGACTCTCCAGTCCAGCTGGTGAATCTGGGAATTTTGAGGCAATGTTATAATTGCCTTATGTACACAGACAACCCTCTCCTCCTTCCAACAAACTCTAATACATGTGAGAGATGCAGTTACACAGCCACACTGGAGGCAGAGCTCTCTCAACCCAAGACTGGTGCAGTAAGTCAGGAGGAAAAGGTAACCACTCACACCACAAATCCAGTCTCACACAGACCTATTGCATCTGCATACCCAACACATAAACACACAAAAACATATTCGGAGGCTCTAAATAAAAATCTGCCTAAACAGCAAAGACCTCCTAAGCAGATATCCAAGCAACAGCCACCCCTCAACAATACCCACAAATCACATATCTCACAAAATCAGTGTGCTTCACAGTCACAGCCCTTAAGGCCAAACAACACACTAAATACACTTGTTATAGGGGACTCTACTGTCTGGCACACTGACATCCCACTCACCAGACTGATCAAGGTGAAGGTCACTGTAAGCTGACTGTCGGGTGCCAGGATCTGCCACATAACGCAAGCACTCAGGTCACTCCAAAGCAAGTACAAGTATGACTCTGTCATTGTCCATGCTGGTGTGAATGACCTGAGATGTACCTCCCTGGATTACATGAAAAGAGACATAGAGGAGCTCTCTGACCATGTAGCCCAGGCTGGTATGACCCTGAACTTGAGTAACATCTTGCCCACACCAAGAATGATGCCACAGTATAAAGACAAAATGATCAGTTTCAACAATTGGCTAAAGTATTGGTGTCATTCAAAGGGGATCCAGTGTCTGTCAGCCTGGGATGACATGCTCGACAAGCCACGTTGCTTCGCTAGGGATGGCTTGCACCTGTCACCCTTAGGCTTTCCTATACTGGCCAAGGCTCTTGTCACCCCCATAATGCCATTTTTAGGCAAGGCTCAAAGGACAAACCCACCTCCATAGACAACCCAAGGATAAAAAAACTAAAGGTAATGCTACTCAATGCCAGAAGTCTAAACCTCAAGATGCATGCACTAGAGGCTCTCCTCAGTATGGAGAAAATCGATGTCTGTGCAGTAACAGAAACCTGGTTCAAGGCTCCTGAGAGCACCCCAGCACTACCAGGTTATAACTCATACCATGCATTTTGGCCCCAAAACCTGGACCGAAGCACAAAAGGAGGGGGAGTATCTATATTCATCAAAGATACCTACACCTCCAGGTTAGTGGCACTGAATGAAGCATCAGAAACCATCCATGTGCAACTAACAGCGGGCAAAACTGCCTTTCAGTTTGGAGCCTGCTACAGAACACCCTCCCTATTACTGGAACCCCACTTGGCATTCCTGAGAACACTGGAGAATATGAAGGTCTCTCCAAACACTATGTTATTGGGTGACTTCAACTACCCAAACATTGACTGGGAAAACTACTCAAGCCCAAACATCCTCACCAACGGTTCCTTGAATTTATAAACTCTAACGCAATGGAACAACTGGTCACCACTCCCACAAGAGGGAACAACATATTGGACCTGGTCATCTCCAACATGGGGACTCTATGTTCCACACCAGAGGTAAACCCCTCATTGGTAAGATCAGACCATAAACAAATTTCCCTGGACATCCATATCCCGTCCCCACCCCCAGCCAAGGAAATCACTGTAAAGAATTTCTCAAAAGCCAACTTTGCACTTCTCAAGACTGAGGTGGAATCCTTCAAAGACCCTGGGCCAGAGGATAATACAGCCCAATCTGCAGAATCCTTTACAAATGCATTCTATGAGCACCTGCAGGAATGCATGGATCATGCTATCCCAAATAAAACCAAGACTCACTCCTCCAAAAACAGGAAACCAGTCTGGTGGACCCCGGCCATAAATAAACTATACAACAGAAGGAGGAAGCTACTACATGACAGAGCAAAATCCCAAAAATGGAAGGCATCTCTGATCAGTATTAGCAAGAAACTTCGATCCCTCATAAAATCATCAAAGGCCAGTTTCGAAAGAAAAATTGCCCTAGACACTAAAGATAATCACAAGGCCTTCTTTAGTTATGTCAGGAACATGGGCAGAAACTCCCAGATATGCTCTGAATTGTTGCATAACAGTACAAAATATACCGAACCTACAGACATAGCCAACATCCTGGCAGACAGATTCAGCGCAAACTTCTCCCCCTTCCCCCAAAGGAGCAAATGCCTATCCCAACTGAATGTAATCTCCCTGACATTACAGATGCACATGTGAAAGCTGCCCTCTCCAAAGCAAAAAACACAGCATCTATGGGACCGGACGGTGTCCCAGGCTGTGTCTTACATGAGCTCCAAGAAGAACTGAACCCTCACATTAAGTCACTGTTCAAACTTAGCCTTAATACAGGATATGTACCCAAAGAATGGTGTACAGCTACAGTGGTCCCACTCCACAAAGGTGGTGCCACAACGGACCCCAGAAACTATCACCCCATAAGCCTGACTAGTCTGGTCTGTAAAGCTATGGAGCGTATTATCATGGAACTCATAAACAAAGACATTGGGAGCCTCCAGACACTGGACCCTACCCAATTCGGCTTTGTTAAGGGCAGATCTTGCCTCTTAAACCTAGTTGATTTCTTTGAAACAGTTACCAAAGCCATAGATGAGGGCAAGGTAGACCACACAGCCTACCTGGACCTCGCAAAAGCCTTCGACACAATACCCCACTCGGGCATCATAAATAAGCTTAGCAGCTTAAATATCAACCCCTATATCACAAGATAGGTTGCAAACTGGCTCAGAGATAGAACCCACATGGTCAGAATCGCAGGTGCCATGTCCGAATCCAAACCAGTTACAAGTGGCGTCCCACAGGGCTCAGTTCTGGGACCTCTCTTGTTCGGTATATACTTCTCTGAGTTTCAGGCTAACACGGGGGGATTATGGCTGATAAAGTTCGCAAATGACTGCAAACTGGGGGCCATAATTGAATCTCCAGCTGACACAAGCATCCTCCAAAAAAGGGTCTCACAGAGACGGATGCTTGGTGCCAGAGCCATGGCCTCAAGCTAAATGCTAAAAAGTGCATAGTCATCCCCTTTGGGAAAAACAAGGTGCCCACAAATGACCACATAGGTGGTAATCCATTAAGTACGGAAGAAGTAATTAGAGATTTGGGGACCAACGTAGATAGTAATCTCTCCTTTGATAATCACGTTGCCAAAGTGGTTAGAAAGACCTTCTATATAGCCCACCTTATCATGAAAGGGTTCGCATCTAGATCAAGAGAGGCATTGTGCCCCTCTACTCGTCAATCATCAGGCCCAAAATTGAATACAATGCCCCTTTTGGGATGTACCTTACCCGACACCTGCAGCAACTGGAGAGACCCCAAAAGTACCTCACCAAGAGGATCATGGGCTACAAACAGATGTCCTATGCAGCTTGACTAAAGAAACTCCAGCTCTACTCAGTTGCTTACCGCCTACTCAGAGGTGATCTATGACCGACGTACAAAGCCATATCAAACACAGAATTAATGGACATGCTCCACCTCAAAAAATCCAAGTCCCTTAGAGCTACATGCTCCAGGGACCTAAACCTCAGCATAAAAATAAATAGGACATGCTGGAGGGACAGATTCATTTCCCAGAGGCTCCCCTCACTCTGGAATAGAATCCCAATTTATGTTAGACATAGCCCCTCGCTGACCCTCTTCAAGTGAAATCTGGACGCGTGGATGGGAAATCACAAATTCACCCCTGGGATCTCTTCTGTGTCCCTGCTAGACAGAGGCACAGTAAACTAATCTTAAAAGGGTACCTTCTGTGACCTCCTTTACAGAGGCACAGTAGGCTAATCTAATAGGGAGGCGGAAGCCAAATACACTCTGGCTAGGCTTATAAATGCCTTAGGGCAGATAGCCGGCTTATAAATGCCTTAGGGCAGATAGCCTAGTATCTACCTATGAACCTATCTGTGTGACTCCTACAACACAGAGTTTGTAAAACAACATATCCTAACTGCCTTCCTAGCTAGTTAACAAAAGCTACTGCTTGAATCCTTTAATACAGTGTTTGTAAAACAAGATATCCTAACTGCCTTCCTGGCTAGTTAACAAAATCTGGCATCAGGCTCCAAGGTTTACACTATATGCTGTTAACTAGCTTCATTTTCTAATGTTGGGTTTAATTCTCTCAGCCTCCACTTGCATATGATATCTGATTAATTTGCTATCTGCATATTGTATCCACTATAACTACATGGAAAAAAAGACGTAGCAGGATGAATGACTAAGGGCTAGCCATTTTAACATATATGGCATTTTAACTTTTCACACCTGAATGCAAAGTCCTGAATTTTTGTGAATGGTGACATAAAACAACTATATTACCATTGAAAATACATTGTATACCCCACTGAAATTCTCTGCCAGGTTAAAATACTTGCCTAGGGCTTAATTCACTGTACAACGTGTCAATAGACCAGCAGGGCAAACAGCCACACCTAGAAAGAAAATGTACTATAACCAGTAATTTACGCACATTTTATCATGCAACACTGACAAAAAAAGCTGGAGATATTAAGGATTGAAAGAGTGAATTTACTCAGTATTAAAGATAATTTTTGGCGATGTGACAGTCAGTACATATACCAACTCTCAGGTTCCTTCTCCACCCATACTTAAAAGAAGGATGTGCTCACGTAGAAAAATATGTGCATTTTAAAAGCAAATGCAGATTTTTTGCCAAGAACCACAAAAAGAAGTCTTTGCACATAATACTGGTTCAACAACTAGATTTGTCATTTTTCCATGTAGGAGTGTCCCTTTTTAATAATGTTTGCTGACTTTCTTTCTCAAAATGAGATCATCATTTTAAAGGTACACAGACTTCATAGATTCTGTGTTTGACTCATGGACAGAAATGCACTTAAATGTCAAAGAAAACATAAATCACATGATGACACGTACTAAGTAAACCGGCTATCATTTCAGTCACGCAAGGAACAACTAACAATTTATTGGTAACTAATAAAGACCTGTCCCTAAAATCACTTCCAAATAGAAAAATGATAAGGTTTCTTCTAAAAAAGTTAAGCATAGAGGAAAAAATGGAATGACTAGTGTTTGTGAACCAGTGGACAAATGGAAAGGCTAGTGATTGAACCTGTGACAGATTATGTAGAACTTTTTCACAGATCTACAGGTCTGACTGTTGCATTTTTGACCGATTGGCATTGAAGATACATGAATGCCATAAATCCATGTTAATATTTTTACGTCCCATAAATACACAAAACACAGTTTTTTGATTATTTCCTGTTGACAAACATAGGTAGGATGATTTTTATTTGTGTATCAGCAGTGATTCAACAATTCTGGGCTTTATGAGACCATGAAGACAATATTCATACCTGAGAAACATGTCAGAGGTGCAGGGGCTTGCTCCCCTTTTACAGAAAAAAACTTTTAATTGTTCAACTCAAGGTTCCCAAGGTTTCAGCTGATTTGCTTCATATTTGACAATTCATAGTACAGTTACATCACACACACATTCACACACACAAAACCGTTAAGTAAAACTTGGAGACAAATGTGCATGTGCATACACACACACACACACACACACACACACACACACACACACACACACACACACACACACACACACAACCTCAATACCAAAACTTTCATTATAAACAAAAGCTTTTCCATTACTACTCAATCCCTCTTACCTTACATATGATATCCAGCACTTCCACTCTTACTGCCATTGGCAATCCAAGCATTCAACCAATACTAACAGCAAAAGACTCTACGACAAATCGTAGGGTCAATCAAATGAATTGTACCCATAGATATACATATATATATATATATATATATATATATATATATATATATATATATATATATATATATATATATATATATATAAATAAATACACACACACACACACACACACACACATATGTTATATATGTATATATGCATGTATATGCATGTATGTATACACACATATATATATATATATATATATATATATATATATATATATACTGTATATACATATCAATATGTGTGTGTACGTGTGTATAGCCAATAAGCCAGCACTCTGGTAATAACAACACATTTTGTTTCCTTCAGCAGTTGGTAAAATAAGATTTCAGTTTTCCATCTGCACAAGTTTGTTATTTTAGCATACCAGAGTGCTGCTTTTAATGTGAAATATGTTTGTTTCCGTGCACCTGGGATATGACACGGTTCCATGTGAAATATTGTGTGTGTGTGTGTGTGTGTGTGTGTGTGTGTGTGTGTGTGTGTGTGTGTGTATTTATATATAAATATATACACACACACAAACACACACACAGATTCAGAAGTTCTCATTGACAGGTGTGTTCATCAAAATGTGAAAAAATATTGTACTGCTGATCAAGAATCAACTTGCCGGGTTTAAATGATGTGTTCTATTCACAGCATCTTAAAATTGAAAAATTTAAAAAGATAATATTTATGAGTAGTTGAATAGGAATTTAGATTTTCATACTCATGTTTTTAGTCATGTTCAATATTTATTTGTTTTTTAAAAAGTTTTAGTATATGCTTTTGTATGAGAGAAGTCTGTAATATAAGTGTTCTTATGTAGAGGGTACTTTAAATTCTTGACTGATCTTTTGATCATATGACTAGCAAGGGAGGGTATTTTAAGCACCATTTTCTTTAGTAACAGTGTATCTGAAGAGGTTCATGTACAGAATTGGACGAAAAGCGCTTTATACAAATACATTTATTTAATTTGATTTAAAGTTACATCTGGAGTCCAGTCTACCGGCCTGCCTGGAACTTATTAGGATTTTGTTCATCAGTCTGCTTTTTGTGGTTGTTTATTTAGTTGACAACATAGGTACAGAAACAATAATTATTGGCAATCTTAATATTAATTGGCTAGCTCTCTCACAGCAACACCCCCCCATTAACATCAACCTATATAGCTATACCCAGCTAATTACTGATATTACCAGACCCAGCAAAAACAACACCCGTGATACAATCTTAGATTAGATCTTGGTCTCTGATCCCAATAAAATTTGTACTGCAGGAACTCTAGCAATCAGTGACCACTAACCTCCCTTCATAATACGTAAAACCACCACAGCTTTAAACTCAGATCACTACATAAATACTAGAGACTTATCACATTTTTGCCCAATAACATTTAAAAATTCTTTGAAAAGCATTAACTGGGATCCCTTAAAAACACTTCCCCTAGATGACGCAGTAGAATTCTTCAACTCTACATTCCTTACCATCTTAAACAGCCTGGCCCCTCCCCGACTAAAACATGTAAGATCTTGCAATGCCCCTTGGCTTACTAGAGCAACCAAACAGAATATGACCATCAGATACAAAGCCTGGAAACTCTGTCAAAAGAACAAAAAAAACCCACTGACCTTATAACTTAAGACAGTTTCGCAACCAAGTAAAATGCCTTGTTACTAAGGATAAAAATGACCCAAAAGACTTTTGGAGGTCAATCAACAGCCTACTTCATCCAGGCTCAAACAATAAACCCTGTCCAAGTCCTGAAAGAAACCCCACTGAAAAAGCCATGGCCTTCAACACATATTTTATAAGCAGCATAGCTAATCTCACAATCAACTTCCCTCATAATTATCCTAATCCACCAGACCCTCCCACCACAAATACCTCCTCTCCCCACTCATAACTCTTCTCATTAGCACCAATTCCTACTGTGACAATAAAGAAATTCTTTCTGAAATTCAAACCATGCACTAATGCCCCTGACAACCTGCCCTCAGAATTCCTGCAAATAGCACATTCTATTGTCTACCTTGTCAGTTTACTTATTAATAGATCCATCCAAAAGTCCTATGTTCCCACCATCTGGAAAAAAGAACTCATCTTCCCATTGCACAAAGGTGGAAATAACACAGACATCTCCAACTTCTGGCCCATTGCCATCCTCTCCCGTCTCAAAAATCCTTGAAAAATGCATTCACAGGCAATTCCTTAACTGCCTACTCGACAACAACCTTCTGGCAGCAACCCATCACGGTTTTACACCCAGTCACAGCACCCCTACAGCTCTTATATCCTTCTGCGACTCTGTCACTTGGACTCATGATGCTGGGAAACTTGTCTCCTCTCCATTTCTCCAGCTTTCCAAGTCCTTTGATACTATCTCCCACCCTCTTTTTCTCAAAAAGCTATCCAACTTGGGAATCTCTCCCTCCACCTTATACTGGTTTACCAACTACCTCACAGACAGGCAACAAGCCACTAATTGGCAGCACTCTTTTTCTTCTTTCCTTAATACCCCTTAAAGGAGTCCCCCAGGGATCTATCTTGGGGCTTCTCCTTTTCAGCATCTTGGTCAATGACTTCCACTCTAATTTACTCAAGGCTCAGTCATCCAATATGCAGATGATTTGACTGTCATCTGCACAGCCAATTCCCCACCCAAACTCCTGAAACATATCCAGTCAGCTCTTAGCTCCACTGAAATATGGATGGCTAACAACCACATTGCCTTAAAAGCAAAGAAAACTCAACTTATTCTTTTCACCCCCAAAAAGACTACTACCATAAACACAGCTTTCTCTACTCTCTCCCAAGATAATATCTCCATACAGGTTGTCACAAATACCAAACTTCTAGGTGTCACCCTAGATGAACAATTTACATTCAAAATGCATTTACACAACAACATAAAAAAAATACACCAGAAACAGGGCATGCTTTACCGACACAAACCCTTTCTCACTTACTCCTCAAAACAGGTCCTTGCTTCATCCTTCCTACTCCCAACTCTTCTTTATGGGGTTCTTCTCTTTACCAATATACACGCCAGTCTTAAATCCAAACCAAACTCATGCTATAACAAAATTGCAAAGTTTGTAACTAATGAGCGACATCAGTCCCACAACTGTGCCCCTCTTAAATGACTAAACTAGTTAGAACACCCTCATCGACTATCAACTGCCCATAAACTAATATTCAATCCATCCAGCTGCCCTGCCCTTTCTTCTCTATTTACCCTCTACCACCCTTACAGACCACTCCACTTTAAAAATCAAATGCTGTTGCAAGTAGAAAAACCCAACTGCTCCATTGGCCAAATGCTCCACTCCTTTTCCACTGCTAGACTGGAACTCTCTCCCACTCTCACTTAGATCCACTAACAATGCATTTTTCTTCAAAATAATCTTTAAGACAACATCTTTCCTCCCAGTGGCTATGCTCATGTACTAGTGCCTCACAATCTATAACCTGACTCTAGCTCTGTCCTAATCCTACCTTACTTACCCTGATCCTATACTAATATCTAATACTTCACCTTTACTCACATATGACAATCTACTTCTGATTATTGTACCTATGTAGCCTCATACAATCAGCAAAGTTGATTTATTCGCAGTCACTCATCTACTTACTTAGTTTCTTTGTTAAACATTAATTGTGTTTGCCAATTGAGTATTTTATCAAATGTAATAACTTGATGTAGTTTATCAAGCGAGGTTTTCATCAAATGTATGTATAGTATGAGGCATCTATATTACCCGATCGAACATTTAGGTTAGCGAAAACCTAAACGTCGACTTGGTAATATCGAAAAATAAAAACAGCGAACGGATGATTTAACGCATGGAATGAATTCCCTCGGGCACAAAAAAAAAATAAATTAAACCAAAATGAAGTGGGGGGCTTCTGCAATTAGTATGTCAAACCAGCAATAAGGGTGCAACTGTTTCCAACTTTCTTTTACAAAACATACATTTGTCTGTTTCTCCCACATGTTCAAAGGATTTTGTAAACCAGCATGTCTTGGGTCGTCAATATTAACCTTTCATCTCTTGTTTAAATTGCCTCTCCATAGCCATTCCTGCATTTGTTCCTGATCAGCATGAGGTTCTTCCAGACGTTTTCTATACTTGCAACTACATTTATGTATTTTCCACATATCTTGCCTTCTCATCTGATCCTTCACCTTATATTCTTTCTTTTGTTTTTTCGCACATTCAGTTGCTGCCTGATTTTTATCTACTTCTGGTTTGATTTCCATTCCTGCTTGACGCCAATATGCTTCTGCCAGATTAAGTACAGCAGTCATCTCAGATTTATTGTCCTCATGTTTCAAAACTTTCACTACATTTGGGTGTGAGGTCAGCATATATGTGAGGAGCCCCATGATTGCAGATCTTATACATGTAATCAATTTCAAGGAGGCCCATCCCTCCTTCAGAATGGGGAATATATAATCTTGGTATGCACTGGTTTTAAATCATTGACAAAGACAAGATGAGAAGTCTTTACACTTTGTTGTTTTCTAAGAGCAAAACTATAAACATGACCTATCAGCTTAATGGGTTAAGGGCAAGATGGAATAGCAGCGGTTACAAGAGAGTCACCCTGGAATATCCTCCTTTGAATTTTTATCCCCGGGATAATAATTTGCCCTTTATCATGGTTTAATTGCAAAGTGGTCTGTCACTGTTTCACAGTCACTGTAATGTAGTCGATCAGTGTAGGGTGTATCTTATACATTTTTAAAAAGTCTTTTATCCATATATCTGGGATACTATCAATTGTTTTTTTGTAGTCAATCCATGTCATACTTAAGAGTCTTTCCATTTTTACAGTTCTCCACTATGACTTTATTTAACAACAAATGATCCTTTGTCCCATATGACTTTCTTTTATTGCCCTTTTGTTCTACTGCCATAATTGAGTTTCTTCTAATGAGTATAATCTCTGTCAGCATCAATTCCCATGTATAGTTTATATGTTGTCAGAAGGCAAGTTATTGGTCTATAATTTTTAGGGTAGCTTGTAGGAGGTTCACTCTTAAGTAGGAACATTGTTTTTCCTGTTAGCCTGGTTGGTGTCTGTTTGAGGTGCGCATATATATAGCTCTTACTCATGGCTGAATCTTTGTGGAAAGATGTTAATACTTTTAACCAAAAGCTAGGTACTGCATCTGGGTCTGGGGTTTTCCAATTAGCGTTTTTTCTTAACTTTATTTCAATCTCTCTGGCTGTTACTTCATCCCATTGCATATCCTGTACCTTTAAAGTTCTTATTCTTTCTGTCACTCCTTCTATCCATTTAGCATCTTTGTTATGGTCCACAGGATCTTCATAGGTACTTTTCCAAAAATATCTATTTCTTCTGTTTTTGGCCGTCTTTCAATTCCTTTTATCTTGTTTCCCAATTCTCTATAAAATGTTTTTAGGTCATCAATAAATTGCTTATTTTGTACTTTTCCTTTATATTTAACTGTGTATCTTCTACGTTTTTCTGCCTGTGCTGAGATTTTTAGTTTGTATTTTGTGATAGTGCATGATAGATCCTGATCTGTTCTAATACTGCACATTGGTTTTATGACATCTTTCCTAGTATTTTCGTTGATCTGTTCCCTCTTCTATAGTCTTCTAACAATGACACTTCTTGTCTTAATTGCTTGATAGTTTTCTGTTTTCGATACTTTCATGATAGTATTCAATTTATCCCCTTCATTTCCCTTACTATCCTATGTTCTTGTGGTAGAATTTTATCTGTTATTAATTTAGCTGCACAGTAATATATCCTTTTTACTTCTGTTATAGTGTATGGCTCTCTATGGACAGTCCTAATTACTGTGTTCATTTGTTTTACCAAACTTCTGACATTTTGGGTTTTATTGACTTTCTGCAGTCCATTTCTTTCACTGATCTTAATATGTCTATCTATATCTATTAAATCAAGCAACTCTTCTCTTAGCTCGTTTTCTTCTGAGGGCACATTTCTTGTTTTCCTTTTCTGCGGGCATTCTATAGAAAGTTCTGTAGCACCGTCCTGTGGCACATTCTCTTCAATTTCATCCTGTGTCGTCTGTTGTTCTGTCACATGGGAACTCACTGGCATATCCCTCTTCGACATTGACTGCATCAGAGTTTCCAGTTTCTTGTTCCTTTCCTTGCTGTCCAGCTTCAAGTGAATGTTTATACTGGTTTCCTATGGAAGGCTCCAGAACAACTTCATATGGCACCTGACCAATTGCTTCCTGTTTGACTGGTTTCCCCTTAATTTTGATATCCATTCCTTTGCCCCATTGTGGTGCTTTCTGAATTAGATTTTCTACACCAAATCCTTCACTTCACAGGTACTCCATATCCTCAATTTCTATTTCTTTGACTTCTCCATTACTGACCTCCTTTTCTACTTTTCCTGTTTGTCTTCTTATTTTTTGTATTGTAAAGTTTTCCATGTCTGGATTCCCTTGCTTGTATTTCTCTTCAGTATCTTTGGTGCGGCTCTTTTTGTATTGATTAGTTTTGCTTTCTCCTTTGTACAAATATTACACCATACTAAATCTCTTTTTCTTTCCCATGTCGATATTTCTTCTTCAGATGTCTCCTGATCCTCCTGTGTCTCCTTATTTTGGGGACTTGTTGTTCCATCATGCTGTGAAATAACCTGTGTTAGACCTTCTACACCAAATGCTTTATTTCACAGGCACTCCACAACTTCAACTTCTATTTCTTTAACTTCTACTTTACTAATCTTCTTTTCTACATTGCCTATTTGTGATATAATTTTTATTGTGAAATTTTCCATGTCTGGATGCCTTTGCCTATATTTAGCTTTGAATATCTTTTGGGCTGCCTTCTTTATAATTGATTAATTTGGCTTTCTCCTTTGCATAATTATCGCACCATATTAAATCTCTCTTTCTTTCCCATGCCCATATTTCTTTTTTTCACTTTTCAGAAATCTCTAGGTTTTGTTGTTGATATTTTCACACTTCCTCAGATGCTTCTTTTTCCAAACAGATCAAAATTTCTTGGTCTAGATACTGTTGTTCACAAATCTGTTGTATTAATGAACACAAATTTTCATTTGAAGCTTCTGACAGTTTTTCTTATGGAAGTATTTTTCTTTTATGTAATTTCTCTCAATTGTTTTGTATATCTTGTGTCTGAAAATTCTAGACTTTTTGCATAATAGTAACAATACATAATTTCTTTCCGTAATAATAGTCCACTTTATCGTCTTTATGGCTCTTCTTTGGCCTATCGGCTTTTGTGATTTTTGTGGACTGCAACTTCCTTCTACAACAGTGAAGCCATCCTCCCCCCGGGCCTCGCCTAGCCCCATCGTAGGAATGTTTCTGAATTCTACACTCTCATCTTTTCCAGTCCTGGCACCAGGGTGCCTACCAGGATTGGGTAATTTTTTATCCTGGGTCTTGTGCACCCAGCTGTCTTTTAATTTTAACCTACTTCTGTCCATGATATGCTATATAAATACACTCTATATATCAGTGTCACCTTGGTGAGATTTTGTGGAAAAACAGGGTCCACCTCATGAACATACTCACCAAGAATTGAGGATGAATTCAATTTCAGCAATACTACTCTCCTTTACTTGCTGACTAATCTCTCCATTCGGACCCCTATCTATTGTGTGCATGTGTATATGTACGGTTCCACTTGAAATCATCGAATTACCATTTCATCAAATTGCAAATCATCGAGACCAAATCGTCGGAAACTCATTTCATCGAAAACTCATATCATCGAATCTCAAATCATCGAAAACTATAAAGCAACTATAAATAACATCCAAGACACTGTTTACCATGTTTATGCAAGGGGGCAAGCCCCCGTGCCCCCCACACCCCCCGTAATAAAATATACCAACTCCAAGGTCGCACTACAGTGGGGTTAGGAAATAACCTCTTTCCTCCACTGTAGTGCAACCTTGGAGTTGGTATATTTATTTACAGGGGGTGTGGGGGGGTGGAATGTTGTGGAATGTTATTTGTAGTTGCTTTATAGTTTTCGATGATTTGAGATTCGATGATATGAGTTTTCGATTAAATGAGTTTTTGACGATTTGGTCTCGATGATTTGCAATTCGATGAAATGGTAACTCGATGATTTCAAGTGGAACCATATGTACACATAAATATACTTATATATGTCTACATATAGATATAAATATAAAGGTGTACTACAGCTATACATATATAGCTACTGATATCTCTCTCGCAAAATAGTAAAATACATGTACCGTTAACTATGGAATGTCACAGTATGTTAAGGTGCATAGCATGGGTGACTGACATCCCCTCCTGCTATATCAAATACATCAAACTACGGGTGTCGATGTATTCAATTTTGACCTGGCTGGAATTTGGCTGTTCTGGATTCAGTATTTTGGGTCAAGCATGTGAGCAGTTGACCTATGCAGTTTCCAGGTTTCAGTGGTAAATCATATATCTATATATGTATCAATAATTTTGATGGAGCTTAATAGCTGACATCTTATGCTTATAAGGAGAAGCTAATTTCACATTTTTGGCAGGTGTCATGCAATGAACGCAAGCCATGTTTTTGTTTTTATTATTATATTCTAATCTGGTGTAGTGACCCTGGCAATGCTTTCCAGACATATAGTTTCAGTTAGAACCGAATCAGACACTGCCTTAGAAAACAGACAGATGTCACCTGTAAGAAACAGGATATAATGATAATTCTAGAAGCCCTCCTGAATATTTCAACATTTTCCAACCCAGAGTTTTTCTAATAAAGAACTGTTATAACTTTTCAAGTTGTTTCAGGTAATGTTTAAATACCATAATGTGCAGCAAGATATTCAGTAATGGATTAGATCATTGCATGACAACATGGTACAATGTTCTGCTCAGAGTGATGGGATATGTCCTTTAGAATCAGACAGGCTATAGAATATGTTTGATTGACTTTGGTAAAGGGATATTGGTCAAAATTTAAACTTTCTTCCACTGTGACTAGGTCTTTCAGGGTGGTGTCATTTTTATGATCTGACCATTTATTTTGCAAACATAACCTATGTCCATCCTGTCCTTTTTTGATGAGTGTTGTGATGCTACATTTACTGACATTAACAGTAAGGTACAGTCCTTCACATAAAATGTTGTGCTGCAGTCCCATCTGCGTGAGCTGGTGGTAGCTTTTGTGGAATCTAAGTAATAGCTTAGTATGTTAACATGCTCATTGGTAGCTACTTGTCATGCAGTCCAGAAGACCATTCAAAAGCACAGAACAGTTCCTCCACAACACTGTCTGGTAAAGTGATTTGTTCATAGTTACACTGTGGGCAAATGGAGGGTGACAGATGTATAGGTAAATACTAGGCAATCTGTCTACAGACTACTACATTCCTAGTCAATATCCAGACAGTGATCTAAGGTGAAAATCAGACCCTATACTTTGTGTTTGTGAGGTAAACACTTTAACCATTATATTAGTCCCCAAGCCCCTGGACTGCAGAAAGCAATTCATTAACTGCTCATAAGCCTTAATCCTCTGCACTAACTGCCTGACATCATAAATGCCATGGTATATATGACATCATAAATGTCATGGTACTTATGACATCATAAATGTCATAGTAATTATGACACCACAAATGTCATGGTACTTATGATAAATAGAAGCGCTTCCCCACTGTTATGGTCAAATTACTCCTAGTTAATAGAAATACCAGGACATAAGTCCATTTGTGGTGGTATAGAAAAGGATGCAGCCTAAGAAACCGACCTAGGAACAAACCACAGTAGGCAATGAACTTAAGCTATGTATTTTTGGATGTAGTAAGAATAAACAGCACCAATATAAGATCCAACTGAGCAGGAGGAGAAAAATTAGGAGTTGTAACTGAGTTTAATGGTGGACTATATTAACTGTGAATGCTTTATTATTGCTGTTTTGGGATTACTGTAATTCTCTTTAGTTGCTACAACAGAACACTTGGTTCATGACCTCCAGTATCAGAGAATTAAATGTGTTAAATGTCATAGAACATTCCACAATGATCTTTCAGAGAGGGCACGTTGCCTGAATTCAGTGTACCTCAAACACGCATGTTTAGACTCTACTTATTTACGTCTGCATCGTACATCCCACATGTGAGGCTACTGTGACAATGTGTTTGACCTTGAATGAGATTTACTGTCTCTGCTCCTGTAGTATCACCATGAACAGCCATAATGACATTGTTCTAGCATGCATTTTCATTAACAAACTCCTTCTATAACTAGCAGTCTCAATGAGGCCTAAAGAACTAGTTTTTAACCTGTTTATTTATTTATTTATTTTACATTTGTTGACCGGGCTAGTCTAGCTGGATATATGTCCATTTTCAGTAGAGGCCCGGGGAGAAAAGCTCCAGAAAGTTAAGTACAATAGACAATAGACAAAGACAATGATAGGTACAGCATCATTAATGCTAAAAACAGGGCAATTGAATAGAGGTAGTACATGAAAATAGTCAAATACATAGAAAATACACCAATCATATAAAGTGGAAAAAATTTTTTTTTTTTTTTTTGCAACACACAGTGAAATACATAAGCCTCAAATGTAATAGAGGTAGAGCTATCAATGTTACAGAGAGGCATAGATTATAGGAAGTTTGGCAGAAGAAAAGGTAGGGAGGTGGAAAAAGAGTTAATCAGGGTTAGTGCAAGAGCATAGCCAGTGTTTGTTGAGATTAATTTTTAGCTGTGTTTTAAAAAGCGGAAGAGAGGACAAAGAAAGGATTTCTGAGGGAAGTTTATTCCATATTTTGCCAACTGAGTTGGAAAAGAGACAGTCACCTGCAGAATTATTGGGTTTGGTTATATTTATCCATAGTTTGTTGGAAGAGCGTAAATGTTTCAGGTTATTGTATGGTGAGATGAGGCTAGAGAGTATAGGTGTTTTGGTTGGTTGGTATAGGATCTTATGATCTTATGAGTTGTTGCAGTGTAAGTAGGTTCTGAAATTCCAACCATCCTAGATTTCTTAGGTTCAGACAGTGGTGGGATTTGCAAGGGGATCCTGTGGCAAATCGAGCAATATTATGGAAAGATGTTGCTAATTTATTGAGGTTGCTTTTGGAGAGATTAGTGTATATGGGGGAAGCGTATAGAAGGGTAGAGATTAGGTGTGATCTGGCTAAGGTGGTCCTTGCTTCAGGAGAAAGGAAGGGTTTTATTCAATAAAGGGATCCAATTTTTTTATTAACTAACTTTATTGTGTTATTGATGTGAGTGTCAAAGGTGAGACTATTGTCAATAGTAATACCTAATAGTTTGGTTGTTGAGTCAGGAGAGATGAGAGTGCTATCCATGGCAGAAATAGTGAAGTTTAGTGGGGTAGATCTACGGGAAGGTGAGAATAATAGTAATTTGGTTTTCATAGGATTAAGGAGTAGGCAGCGATTAGAGAACCATTGTTCAACAGTGGTAAAAGCTTTTTGAGTGATTGACTGTAGTTCAGTTTGTGACTTAGTGGTGCAGATAATAGTAGAGTCATCTGCATATTGTATGCAGGTTGTATGTGGGATAGCTACTTGGAGGTCGTTAATAAAGATGGAAAATAGAAGGGGGCCTAAGATAGAGCCTTGAGGTACTCCTAGAGAGATAGGGAGTTAATAGTTTACTTAAACTTGCAGCCATTCACAGCAACAATGACCACACACACACACACACACACACACACACACACACACACACACACACACACACACACACACACACACACACACACACACACACACACACACACACACACACACGCGCGCGCGCTCGCACACACTCACTCACTAAGCAGAGACAGCAGAATGAATCACGGGGTTTATCCAATCTCTCTGTTATGCTGTTTTCTACAAACTGTAACATAATATTTCACTTTACTATCTCTTTCATTTGGTTAATTAGAATTGAACCTATGTCTACCCAATGTATCTTCACATGATTACTATGCCTATCAGGTACAATGCCACTACTTCAGTGGGACTCTACCCCATACATGTTCAAAATGTTGAAGAGATGCTACGTATTACACTCTACTCCCTTCAAAATATCATGTTAGCCCCTGTATCCTTAAACAGTTCCATTTACCACAACCTAGCACACTCCTGTAAACCATTAATATGCTCAAACACTGCATAACATTCGTTGCTTTTTTATTTGTGCACATGGTTATATATCATTTTCCAATAAAAAACAAGTTAACCTTTCCAAATCATTCTTATTTTATGTGAGCATTCTGTCAGAGGAAGGAGGCACTTGACATGTCTCATAATATCCACTTTACAGAATGAGAATTCCATTGCATTTGCTATTATTTTGATGCGGGTGGACTTTCCTGTTTTTTAAAGACTTTTTGCCAAGATATAAAGGACAAAGAACTAAGTTTCAAAGGCATCTTTTCCAAAAAAAAAAAAAAAAAAGCTCTTGCTTACCCATGCAAAAAATTCTCAAGAATGTTACAAATTACCCGACTGAACTATTCAAGTGATACATCTGTTTGAAAGACCTTTAATCTTAATTCAGACATAAATACATTTAACAGATTTGAGTTTTCTTGCATGGAAATAATTAATAAAAAAAAAAAAACATGCATGGTTTAGGTGTTTCAAGCAAAATTTTTTTGGTAATTTTAAAACAACAGTTAGCACTCTGAAACAAATTCTGTATGGAGGTCATATGAAATCAAAGCTCACTGCATGTCCTACACAATCAGCAAATAATGCTATCTAACATGGCTACCACAGGGGCACACCCTGTAACATCTGTAACAGTAACCATCCTTACCTTCTAGAAGCCTGTTTCTATTTCTGCATCAAAGCTGGATAACAAAGATTCCCTTTGTGGAAATAAGGACCATCACCCACTACTGTGGCTACAAAAATCGCAGCAAATTATATAAAGAAGAGCATTTCCTTTGATGGCAGATAGACTAGGCAACAAGTAAAACTTTACTGATAATTCATAAGATTTTGCAGGTCTCTGGATATCACTTATACTATCTTGACAGGGTGGTATTCATAGTTCAGAGTTTTGCACTTGCATAGTGGTTATCCACGTAGAGCACTGCTATGCATATATGTGCAAATACAGTAAGAGAAGTTTACAAATTGCAGAACATTTTGATAAACATGCCTACCTATGGTGAAAGCATAAAGTACCTTAAGTTAATCCATAAGTATGTGCAAATATTGTATGGAAACATTAGTTTTCATATGGTATCATATGTTCTTGGGTGTTTTGAAGGAACATGGCTATACACAACCATGCTTGAAGTAGTTAAAGCAATGGCAGACAGCACAACTTATAATAATAAGTATTAAAAAATGGAAAGAGGTTTTATATGCTTTAAGCAGCGGTATACTTAATTGTACACCTGTTGCTATCTTTAAAGAATAGAAAGTATGATAAGGGAAGTTTGAAAAGGAGAGACATGACAAAGAAGGAAACACAGAAAGGAAACATTAAGAGTGTTGTGCTGGACTTGGTGGGAGAGTAGGGGAGGGGTACTATACTTTGGGGGACTGACCCCCTATATTTCAATTTTTTTAATATAAGAGGGTAGCGTGGTTGGGAAATAGGTAATAGGCTGTTGGACAGAGTATAAGGGAATGAGGGGATGTTTAGCATTTCAGTCTGACAGGAACCCCTGGTCCACAGGACTTCAAACGCTTCCACTACCTAATGGCATTGCAGTTGAGGACCACAGTGTTGAGGGGGTAGGCGCCTGTGGGGATACAGTAGTCAGGGCAGTGAATCTTCACCTGCTGAAAAAAAATGGAATTGGCTGAAGGATCTCTCCGCTACCTGCCCTACCACATTATCAACTAAGTCCCAAAGGCCATGGTCAGTGAGGCTTACCAGCCTGTTACATGCCAGGGTGCCTACTGGACCGGTGTCTCTGCCCCAAACCTGTGAGAATGGCCCTGGACAAGCAGAAGGTGAACTTTACCTAACCTGTGAGGAAAATAGCTGGGCTGCTCCTAAGTGTTATGGACTTGTAGAAAAGGGTGAAGGAATGCATAATTAAAAATACAGAAAAGACAGACGGGGGAAAAACAAGAAATGAAGACAACAAATGGACTCATAATACATCACTATAATCTTTATAAGCATTTTTTTTATTTTTATCAAAACTTTATTCTAATGAAGGCGAACGCCGGGAAATGCTTTTGCAAACATGGGAAAAGTCAGTACATTGTAATCAAGTTCTGGTGATTTTTACCTTTGCAGTCTACTGATACTAATGAGGTAAGTTATTTCAACATAGAAATGGTAATATATCTAAAGATGATGCCTGATATGGATTTTCCTGCGATGTTGTACTGAAAGCAGTTTACTCGTATAATCATCTTTTGTATAAATTACTGTTGCACTGGTAGCTACAAAATCAGTTAAAAACAGAAAATAATATGTATTACTTAATATTAAATGGATTGTTTTCATAATTACAAGCACTCACATTCAGTCTTGCCAACTTCCTGTTCTGTTGTGCTGAGGTAGACTTTATTGCATCATCAACTACACAGAGAACACATGACAGCATGGCTGTTCATCTGTCTAATATGTTTGTTCCTTAGTATTTCTAACATAATTACTTGAACTTTTCAACAAAGCATGGAAGTTAATTCTTGAATTTGCTTAGTATGTGTGCTTATTTCTTAAAACATATATTTTAATTTTTCAAATATGTTTTCATTTAAGAGTGGAAACAGTAAAGCACAGATTAGCATACTGTCCTTACGTCTAATCCACCTGTGTTAATATTTCTTCTGTACTGCAAACTGAAATTGTAGGAGTGCATTTTCCTTCAAGCTGTTACACCTTTATACCTATGCACAGTTTGTCGGCTTGGGGGATGTGTGTTTTCTGTAATCTTTGCTTACACTGCTTTTGTCAGTTATACTTTCCACTATGTTTTGCATACTTAACCTCCTCAAAGTCAGAAGCTGTACACACACAAAAATGTAACAAATGAAAGAAAGCTTTAACATCCTTCCAGATTGTCTTTCATTAAACAAAGCTTATTTACTGTTACAGATCGATGCATCTACTTGCTGAACTTACTCAGGATGCTTCACTCACCCACCTTCAACCTAAGTCACAACTCACAACACTCTCCAGTCTCCTGCTCCACACTTTTCTCTTGTTTTGTCCACTACCTTACCATATCCATTTACTCTCTGCACCTTTCTTCTACTGCGTATTTTTTCCTCCCTTCTCACCTAAGCTACCTGAAGACACCATACCCTGTACTCTTCTTATAACCGCCTTGTTTTCTCCATCCCTACTGCCTTCTATATCCCTAATACAAACAATCTTTCTTGTACTAGACATCACTAAATTTCCTCTCCTTGTCTGTAATCATGTAATCTATAATGTTACTTTTAAATATCTTATTAGAATTGTTTCGGGTCTCATTTATAACATATTAATCTGTGTAACAAGCAATATGACTAGTTTTTTATCACTTATTTTCTCCATCTCATGTTATTGTTTTTCATTACACTCTACTATGCTTTTCTCTTTAATTTTACACTGAACAAGCTTCTGGAACCAGAGTCTAAAGCCACAACCGAAATGTATTCACGTGTAAAACAACAAAGATAGATATAAAGTGCTTTTCGTCTGATCAGTGATACAAACTTTTCAGATAAAATTCTCATTCTCAGTAACCATTTAAATTGGTTGACATCATGTGATTCTCATCATTTAAATACTTAATTACGTAGTTACCCCTTTAAAACTAAGTTACATTACAAGTGAAAACAAATAAAACTTTTCATTTCTGCAAATAATGAAGTAAAAACAGCTAACGTAAGATAAAAATAGCCAAGGTAAATGAAGATAAAAAGATAGGAAAAAACTGCTCCGACAGTCATACAGAATAATCAGATTTGACAAAAAGTAATAAACACGATAATGTACATGGAAAATAGTCATCTTATAAAAAAATGTGAGGTATGAAGTATAAAATAGTCGTATATGCTGTGTTTGATGTCACTAGTTACGCAAAATAAATATATTTATGTTATTCAAGTATCCCCTATTAATTCATAATTCATCTAGTTCGATTTTTTAGTTTAAGAAAGCATAACATGGAACAGCTTTCATTTAAACCAGGGAAAGTATAAGCGTTGATCCATAATATCCATAACAATTCCAGTTTTTCTAATAAAATGGCACTTGGACCACCCCTAACATCTGTGTTTACTTGATCTATAGCCTTAAATTTGAAGTGATGTGTTGGGCACTGACTGATATGTCTTGCCAGTACATTTTCCATCTTGTTTTTACTGATACAATACAAGTGTTCATATATGCGCTCTCTCAGTTTATGCTCAGTTTTTCCAACATAAAAAGTAGGACAAAACTGACACTGAGCTAAGCAAACAACTAGTTTAGAGTTACAGTTGTATTTTTTATGTATGTGATATATATTATTATGTATCTGGAATTGTCTGTCTATATGTGTTTACAGAAATTACACATTTCACATTTAAACATCCCCAAATTCCAAGTCAAATTAACTAGTGGTGTCTTGACATAGTTTTTTAGGTTAACCCCCTCCTGAAAATCACTGTTGGGTGGTCACCTATTTTCTTAAAAAATTCTCTGTCGGTACTAATTAAGTTCCAATTTTTCTTTATGACCTTTTTAATTTCTAAGGCTTGTATATTAAAAGTTGTGATGAAGCTAATATTGTACATAGAAGGGATAGGTTCCTGACCCAGAGACTCCCCAGACTCTGGAATAGACTGCCCATACATGTCAAGCAGAGTGCCTCTTTGGCCCTCTTCAAAAGGAACCTTGATGATTGGATGGGAGAAAGGAAATTCACCCCGGGATCACGTCAGTCGCCCTGCTAGATAGGGGTCCAGGAAAGTAAATAGTGTGGGAAGAAATAGCCTGGGAATTGTTATGGCTAGGCTTGTATAGGCCCTAGGGCCAATAGCCTAGTACCAACCTATGAACCTATGAACCCACTGTTGTTGTTCAATTCAATTCTTGAATCTAAGTTATTAAAATTGGATAGTTCCAATCCAATAGGGGATGCATTTGAATACTCTGCTAGTTTGCTAATGGTTCCTATTTTCAAAATTAGTTGATACATTCCTGCATTTCTCTTAGTTTGAACTTCCTTAATTAATTCTACAATAAGTCCAGTTGAGTAGCCTCGTTTCAAAAACATTGATTTCAAGTTTTCACATTAGTCTTTAAAATCACTTTCTAAAGACACCATTCTTACTGCCCCTACCAACTGTCCTCTGTCAACTGATCTTTTCAGTTCCAGCAGGATTTGTTGATGTCACATATTAGATTTAAGCCTTTCAAGTGGGTAATGCACAAGGAGTTAGACTTACAGTTATGGAACATCTCTAGTAAGGCAGGGTCCAATATTGCCTTATAGGTGAAACACAGATCATCTCTGAGCAATCTGTATGATACCAAGCAGAGTAATTGTGATTTCAGCCTGTCCATATACGACAGGTGTTGGAGGCCATGGATTCTCTTTGTGAGGTATTTCTGGGCCTTTCCAGCTGGCACAAGTATTGAAGCAGTACATACCTAACAGGTACCAAACGGGGAGTTTTACTCAGTTATTGGCCTAATGAGGGAGGAGTACAGAGAGGTAATAACCTCCTTTTTTCTGAATGCAATCCCTTTACTTATGAGATGAACCAAATAAAAGGCTATGCTGATCACTGCCGCTACATGATGGTCGAATGTGAGACTGTTGTCAGCCAGAGTACCTAGATCTCTCATCACAGGTTGTGTGCTTAGGGAGTTGCCGTTGATGTGGTAATCAGTAGGGGCCATGTTTTTGCCAAATGGTATAATAATACTTTTTTTTTGTATTTAACTTAAGGCCATGGCTTTGGCACCAGTCATTTATTAAAAACGAAACAGGATACACTCCAAACCAACGGGTTACTCAATGGTACAAAGTCACTGAATCAGATATCCAAAATATGTAAGTTTAATTTCCAAAACACATAAATTGTATTTAAACCCAGCACACAGGCTTTCCGTCGGTATTACGCCAACTTCTTCAGAAAACGGAAAACAGCGTCACTCACAAACAACTGCCTTAAATACAAAATTTAAAGAAGGAGATCACATGATCTCTGTATTCTACAAAAATACATAACACCGCACCAGCAAATGCTGAATACAATAATTTTATATTTAATTTTATAAGAAACAGTATTCAGCATTGACTGCATCTGGCAACTGAAATATGTTGAAAAATAATGTTGAATTTAAAATGTCCTTACATGCTGTAAGGACAAAGTCTCGCACTGTGTACGTATGTTAATAGAAAATACTGACAAGTCTTTTTTTAAAAAAAACACATTAAAAATGCAACATATGCCTTTGTAGATAAAATGCTGTTGTCAAACAGACTAAATAGATCTAGCAATTACAACAGCTGACAAGCCCGTGTAGCAGAAATATTGATGGAAAAGAATCGCAGAACTCTTTACTCTGCTAGAGTAAACTGATTCTAAACTGTACAATTGAGAAAATAGCAAAACAAATAAAAAATACATATTAAATAGTTTCCCCTTACAATAAAAACAAAAACAAAATTGTTCATATAAAATATATTAACATGAAATTATACTGATATACGCTAATGTAAATACACTAAATAAAGATCGTTCCAGCAACAGTCATCCATGGGACATGGAGACCAGGCTAACCCTGTGCTCTAATCTGACATAATGTACTGTGAATCACTATAATACATTAAACTAAAACTAGGGGGTACCTGCTACAAACTAACAACTACTGGGAACCAAATGTAGGTCCGCAATAAAGCCATAAACTATACCCAGCTTGCCCTTATGGATCCTGACAAGATGGTTACTCAAAGGGTACTACTGGCGAGTATAGAATATATAAATAACATTATAAACTATCAAATATCAAAATAATCAAAAATTATGTTATATACAAAAGGAGTCATATAGATACAAAATGGTTTATCCGTTTAAACTCTTTAGTTTTAATAGGCAAGCTATAGACAACATGCAGCTAATGCCAGGAGCATGGCAGGCATCCAGTCTAAGTTGCCATGACAACTCTTTACTCTCCAGGAGGAGGGATGTGGGCCCTCCCCTACCATCAGATTTAACTTGATCTATAATTGAGAACAGGAAGCCATGATTGGGGTTCTCCACTATATGCTTGGCCAGGGCGTTCTCCGTCTTACCCTTCCTTATAGCATATAGGTGTCCGTATATACGTTCATGTAATTTTCTGTCAGTTTTCCCAATGTAGAATGCTGGACAACATGAACACTGGGCCAGGTACACCACCTGTGTACTTAAACAATTAAATCTTCCCACTATACGATATACAAAATCCCTTATTTCATATCTAGACCCCGTCTTTATATAGCTGCAGTACTGGCACACATTGCACTTAAACATGCCATCCCTAGTTTTGGGTATTTTTGTTTTTTTCTCTAAAATACTTTTGAGATTGAAACCCCTCTTGAACACTATTCTTGGTGATTCAACCAGTAGTCTACAGATGGAATCATCCTGTAATATCAGGTTCCAATTTTTCAATATGATGGAAAATAATTCTTTAGCATCCATACTATATGTTAGTATGAAGCTATTAGACATTGAGGTTACTTTGTCCCTTTTCATTTCTATATTACCCTGCACTGGGCTATCTTGATTCAGTATTGGTAAATAGACACCAGTGTCTCTCTTTTTTTGTACCTCCCTCAAAAGGTCATTGATGAGATCTGCCGGGTAACCCCTGTTCTGGAAAAGGTTTTCCATAAAGCCACATTCTTCCAGAAAATCACAGCTCTAGACACTATGCAGGCCGCTCTGACCAGTTGACCTTTAATAATTGATCTCTTTTGGGAAAATGGATGACAGCTGTTATAATGAACATAGCTGTTAGAAAAGGATTCCTTCCAGTGAATCTTGGCTATGAAACATCCTTTCTCTTTATCTTTCATGAGATCTATGTCCAGGTATGCTACCCGGTCTAAAGCAAAACTGTGGGTAAACTGGAAGAATTCTGTAGCTGTATTGAACAAGTCTACTAAAATAGTAGCTCTCTCTTCATTGCCCTTCAGGATGATAAAAATATCATCCAGAAATTGTGTATACAACAATACCTTGTCCAAAAATAGGGGGTTGAATAGAATGTATTCCCTCTCCCAGTAGGCCATCACCAGGTTAGCCACACTGGCTCCACATGGGGAACCCATCGGCACCCCTATCAACTGCAGAAAAAATCTGTTGTTAAAAGACACAAAGTTATGAGACAAAATAATGTCTAATAATTCACTAACCAGTTGGATTTCTTTGGCTGGGGCCTTTTTGTATGATCAATATGGCTGGAATGCAACCTAGCTACTGAATGAGGGATGGAAGAATATAAATCCTTCACATCAATGGTTAAAAAATGACTATCCTCACTGTAAGTAGTTTGATTTATCCTAGATAAGAAAGACCAAGAATCTTTAGAAATTTGTGGGTCACTGGTCACACATTTCTTCAGAATGGTGTCTACAACTTTGGCGCTGACATAAGTGATACTGTCCCTAGCACTTACCAATGGACGCATAGTTGGATCCAGTGGGTTCTTATGAATCTTAGGGGATCCAAAAATGATTGGAATTCTATAGGTTGGTAGAGATATGAAATTCAATAAATCAAGATCTATAGTTCCATTAATAAACATGTCACTGAAGTACGAAGACACCCTCGAGTTACCTATATTTAATTCATTTCTAGATACCTCTATGTATGCCTCAGAGGAAAGAATGTCTTCCATTCTCCTGACATAATCAGACTCATTCATAGCTACCAAGCCTCCTCCCTTATCCGGACGCATAACTCTCACTGTAGAATTGGTTAAGGAATCCAATAAGAACCTCTCTTCCTTAGTGATATTAAACTTGCTTGTTTGCTTAGATAGAGGTTGATTAAGTACATGTCATATGTCTAATTCACATATTTGTTCAAATACATTTAAAGATGAATGCAGAGGTGGATTGTATGTACTCGACATGAAAAAATCCCCTTTGTCCCTGGTAAGATTACCCAAAAGTAGCTGAAGATTTAACTACCTGACAAACAATTTCAAGTCTATAATAGATGATGCCAGGTCAGCTCTCTTGGAGGGCACAAAGGAAAATCCCTTGGCCAACAAATCCGCCAGTTCCTTCTCAAAGATAAAATCAGAGAAGTTATATATTCTAAAATCCTTTCCAGTATTGAATACAATATTGCTTATCCTTGGCTTTGTTGGATCAATACCCAAAATGGGCTGAATCAATTTCTTCTATTCTTGGACCGGTTGCTGGATTTCCGGCCCTGATCTATCGGAGAGGACAAGGCTGGGTCCTGAAAATTTGGACCCTTTACTTCCTTGTTAGAATTGTTAGATTTGTGTTGCACCACCAGCCTTTCACTACATCTGACTGGATCTGTTGCGTCCATGGAATCTATAGGGGTATTTTCCATACAATTGGACCCCATGCCCCTGTCCAAGTCACCAGAATTGTTAGTATTACATACCTCCGGCCGCCATGCTCTAAAGGACAAAAAAATTGCCTTGGGATACCAGAGGTTTTGGATAGGCCGAGCCATCTTTATAAACTTTGACATCCCTTTTTAATTTCTTGATTTTGGTTGCTGTAAGTTATTTAGTTATTTATTGCTGTGAGACCCTCTTGCAGTATGTTATCATCATTTGGGAGTCAATGACAACACTGAACTTACAGTCATCCACAAACTTGGTCAGCCACAGGCCTTTTGTCTTTGCCTGGACCTCTGAGAAGTAAATGACAAACAGTAGGTGTCCCAGAACAGATCCTGGGGAAAATTACTAATGGCAGGTCTGCTATCAGAGATGGTGCACCTATTTTGACCTTGTGGGTCTTATCGGTGAGCCAGTTGACCACCCACCTGATGAGATAGGAATTTACGCCAAGTTGTGTTAGCTTTTCGATGATACCCGAGTGGGGGATTGTATCAAAGGTTTTGGCCAAGTCAAGGTAAGCTGCATGTTCATAAGTAGGTACTAGGCTATCGGTTCTGGACCTTATATAAGCCTAGCTATAAAAGATCCTTGGCTTTACCCACCCAAGAAAGTTATTTTCCTGTGCCCTGTCTAGCAGAGCCTCAGAAGTGATCCCCAGGGTGAATTTCCTATTTCCCATCCAAGTGTCGAGATTTTTCTTAAAGAGGGCTAATGAAGAGCTTTGCTTGACATGAATGGGTAGTTGGTTCCAGAGCATGGGAAGTCTCTGGGACAGAAATCTATCCCTCCAGCATGTTCTGTTCATTGTGATGGTGAGGTTTATGTCCCTGGAGCATGTTATTCAGAGGGACTGGGGTTTCTTTAAGTGTAGCATGTCCAACAGATTTGGGTTTGACATGGCTTTGTATATTAGCAGAAGTCACCTCGGAGTAGGCAATAAGCGATGTAGTAGAACTGGAGTTTTTTTAGATGGTCAGCATATGGCATCTGTTTGAGGCCAGTAATCCTCTTAGTAAGGTATTTCTGTGGCCTTTCTAGTTGTAGAGGTCTTGTGAGGTATATGCCAAATGGGGCATTGTACTCTATAATGGGTCTGATGAGGGATGAGTAGAGAGGAACAATGGCCTCTTTTTTTCTGGCGGTGAACCCCTTTGTAATGAGGTTTGCCATGTAGAAGGATTTCCTGACTACTGCGGTGATGTGATTATCAAAGGAGAGACTACTGTCCACCTGTGTCCCAAGATCTCTTATCACACTTTCAGTATTTAGTAGGCTACCACCAATGTGGTAGTTCATGGGTACAGTGTTTTTCCCAAATGGGATGACAATGCACTTCTTGGCATTGAGCTTGAGGCCATGACTTTGACACTAAGCATCAGTCTCAGTGAGGCCCCTTTATAGAATTTCTACATCACTAGGCAATTCTATTATGGCACCTAGTTTGCAGTCACCTGCAAACTTCATTAGCCAAAGACCTGGTGTATTAGCCTGGACTTCTGAGAAGTAGATGCCAAATAGGAGAGGACCCAGGACTGAGCCCTGTGGTACTCCACTTATCACCGGTCTGAAGTTGGATTTGGAGTCCGCTACTTTCACTGTGTGGGTTGATTGCCACGGTGGTGCAGCGGTAGTGTTGTCGCCTCACAGCAAGAGGCTCTCCCGTTCGATTCTCAGCTAGAGCACCTTCTGTGTGGAGTGTGCATGTCCTCCCCATGGTCGAGTGGCGTTCGAAAGACATGCGTGAATGGGCTGCCTTCGTTGAAGGTTGGGCATCGGGCTGGCACCTCAGCACCATAAAAATCGACTGCAATCATTAGCGGTCTGGAGTTCCACTGTGGCGACCCCTAACCATGAAAAGCTGAAAGAAAAACAACTTTCACTGTGTGGGTTCCATCAGTGTGTCAGTTGGCCACCAATCTTGTGATATAGGGATTTATGGCCAGTTTAGTGAGTTTATCTATAATTCCAGAGTGGAGGATGGTGTCAAAAGCCTTGGTGAGGTCAAGATAGGCTGTGTGCACCACCTTACCCTCCCATCCATGGCTCTGTTGACTGCTTCAAAGAAGACATGACCTACATTTTACAAACCCAAACTGAGTGGGGTCCACAGTTTGGAGGTTATCTATGTCCTTGTTTATATGCTCCAAGATGATACATTCCATAGCCTTGCAGACCAAGCTCGTCAGGCTAATGGGGCGGTAGTACCCAGGGTCTGTGGTGGCACCCCCTTTGTGGAGTGGGATATCTGTCACTGTGCACCATTCAGTAGGCACAAAGCTTGAAGTGAGACTATGACTGAACATGGTATTTAGGTGGGGTGTCAGTTCATTCTGTAGTTTATGCAGAACGCAGCCTGGGATGTTGTCAGGTCCCATGGATGCCGTGTTCTTGGCTTTGGAGAGTGCAGTCTTTACTTGTGCAGCCGTGATTACAGGAGCTTTGCATTCTTCCGGCATAGTGATGGGCCCTTTGGGGGGAGGGGAAGTTTGCACTGAACCTATCTGCCAGGATGTTGGCAATATCAGTTGGTTCTGTATATCTAGTGCCATTCTGCTGTAGCGTAGAGCAGATCTGAGTGTCACCGCTGAGATTCTTGATATAGCTGTAGAATGCTTTGTGGTTGTCTTAAGAATCAGTGGTGATTTTATTTTCAAAACTAGCTTTGGAGGATTTTATGAGGGATTTCAGCTTCTTATTGAGGCTGACCAGGGAGTTCCTGCAATCAGGAGATTTTACTCTTTTTTGCAACAGCTTCTTCCTTCTGTTGTAGAGTTTGTTTATGACAGGGGACCACCAGATTGACTTCCTTTTTTTGGAGGATAGAGTCTTGGTTCTGCTGGAGATGGCATGATCCATGCACTCGTGTATGTGCTTATACAGTGCATATGTATAGGGTTCAGTATTCGTACCTCTATTTTCTGTCTGTATGAGTGTCGTGAAGCTTGCCACTTCTGTCTTAAGAAGCATGAAGTTGGTTTTGGAGAAGTTTTTTACGGTGGTTTCCTTAATGGGGGGTGGGGACAGGATATTTATGTCTAGGGTGATTAGCTTGTGGTTGGATCTGACCAGCGAGGAGTTGACCTCTGGCATAGAACATTGGTTGCCCATATTGGTAATGACCAGGTCCAGGATATTGCTACCCCTGGTAGGGGCATGGAAAATCTGATCCAGGGCATTGGAGTTTATGAATTCCAGAAAGCGTTGAGCAAATGAGTTAGTATATGAGTAGTTTTCCCAATTGATGGTGGGGTAGTTGAAATCTCCCATTATTAGGGTATTGGGCTGTACCTTAATATTACCCAGTATATCAAGAAATGTGGACTGGGCACCCTGGGGCATGGTGAGGGATCTATAACAAGCTACAACCTGGATTGCAGTCTTGCCCAGTGTTAGTTGCACCTGGATAACTTTGGATGCATTATGCTGAGCAACTAACCTGGAGGTGTGGATATCCTTAATGAATATGGACACACCTCAGCCTTTAGTGTTTCGGTCCAGGTTAGGTGGCCGAAAGGTATTGTATGATTTATAGCCTGGTAATGCAGGGGTGCTCTCTGGAGCCTTGAGCCAGGTCTCCGTCACTGCACAGATGTCGATGTTCTCCATTTTAAGGAGTGCCTCGAGTGAGTGCATTTTGAGGTTTAGACTTCTAGCATTGAGTAGCATTACCCCCAGATTTTGCTTACTTACACCTGATATGGTGGTGAACTTTGCCTAAAAAAGGCAATATAGGGGTGGCAAGAGCCTTAGCCAGTATCTGGAATCCCAGGGGAGACAGGTACAGGCCTTCTCTGTCAAAACATTGTGGTCTGTCGATCATGTCATCCCAGGTAGACAGACACTGAATCCCCTTAGAATGACACCAGAAGCTTAGCCAGTTGTTGAAGTCAATCAATGTGTCCTGTGGTATCATTCTGGGCAATGGCAGGATGCTACTCAGGGCTAGGGTCATACCTGCCTGGGTTACATGATCCAAGAGCTCCTCCATGTCTCTTTTCATGTAGTCCAGGGAGGTATGTCTCAGGTCATTCACACCAACATGGACAATGACAGAGTCATATTTGTACTTGTTGTGGAGTGACGTGAGTGCTTGCATTATGTGGTGGATCCTGGCACCCGACAGGCAACTGACAGTAACTTTCTCGTTGTTTAGCCTGGTGAGTGGTACATCAGTGTGCCTGACTATAGAGTCACCTATGACTAGTGTGTTGGGTACGTTGTTTTACCTAATGGTCTGAGGTTGAGTGGCACACTGATTTTGTGGGCTATGTGCCATTTGGGTAGTGTTGGGGGTTGGTGGTTGCTTTAATTTCAGCAGTGGAGGTCTCTGTAGTTTCAGCTGATTTTTACTGAGAGCCTCCCTGAATGTAGGTGTGTGTTTAGTGCTACTATGTGTGGGTTTTGGTGGACTATGTGTTGAGTGTGGTGTGGTGCAGGTGTTTACCTTCTCCTCTTGACTGTCTAGTACAGTCTTGATTGGAGACAGCTTGGGTTCCAGTTTGGCTATATAAGTGCATCTCTCACAGTTTGCAGTGTTGGGTGGTAGGAGGAGAGAGTTGTCAGTGTACATGAGGCATCTGCTACATGGCCCCAAGATGCCCAGATTCATCAGGTGGACAGGGGAAAATACCAGATGCTGACCCATAGACATGCCTGAATAGGTGCAACATTACAAACATTTTTATACTTGTTGGTGGGAGGGTGGCCTAATGGTTAAGGTGTTTGCCTTACAAGCACAAGGTGCAGGGTTTGAGTCTCACAAGGGATAATTGGCTAGGCTTAACATGGCTCACAAGGGTAGTTAGCTTAGTACTAATCTATGAACCTATGAACCTATTGTAACCATACATCTGTATTTATACACAAAGGCATACCATCTTATACACATTCCATATTTGTATACAGATGCATTTCTGAATACAGACATGTTTATGTTGCTCATCAACTGCAATTACATACACATATATATTTGCAGTTACACAAACATTTCTTAGGATCATTGGATCATAGGAGGTTACTAGGTTATTGGCCCTGAGGCCCTTATATGCCTACTCAACAGTTTAGCCAATGTTTAGACAAGTCAGCACCCAGAGCCCCTGTCCAGCAAGGACACAGGTATAATCCCAATAGTGTATTTTCTGTTTCCCATCCAGTTATCTAGGTTGCACTTAAAAAGGGATGGTGAGGTAGTCTGCTTGACATGGAGGGGGAGTCTATTCCACAGATGGGGGAGTCTCTGGGACACAAATATGTCCCACCACAAGTCCTACTGATATCACAGACCAGGTTGAGGTTGCGTGTATGGGTTGCTGAAGTGGAGCTTGACTTGCGGATATGCATCAGTCCCATCAAAGCAGGGTCTGAGATTGCTTTGTATGCCAGACAGAGGTCTGAGGAGTCTGTATGAAACTGAGTGGAGAGACAGGGCTTTTAGCCTATCTGTGTAGGGTAGGTGTTTGAGGCCCTGGATTTTCCTGTTGAGGAACCTCTGCGGTCTCTCCAGCTTCTGCATGTGCTTTGCGAGGTACATGCCAAAGGGGATGTTGTACTCAATAATTTGCCTTATAAGGGAAGAATACAGGGATGTTATGACCTCTCCCTGGATGAGATACCCTTACTTATGAGGTGGGCCGTGTAGAAAGCTTTCCATACAATGGAAGCAACACGGTGGTCAAAAGTCAGGTTGCTATCATCCTGGGTGCCCAATCCCCTCACTACTGATGCTGTATTTAGGATGTTGTTATTAATGTGATAATATATGGGGACGTCACTCTCCCCAAACAGGATGATGATGCATTTTTTGGCATTCAGCTTGAGGTCATGGTTCAATCATTTGGGTGAGACCCTCTTGGAGGACATCCATATCACTTAGGGAATTGATGACTGCACCCAGCTTGCAGCCATCTGCTAACCTGGTCAGCCATAGCCCACTGGTTTTGGTCTACACCTCAGAGAAGTATATCCCAAATAACAGAGGCCCCAAGACCAATCCCTGGGGTGTGCCGCTTGTTATGGGTCTACTGCTTGAGGTGGCTTCCCCTATTTTGATTAGGTGGGTTTTATCAGTGAGCCAGTTTGCTACCCATCTGGTAGGATATGGATTCATGCCTAGTTGAGAGAGTTTATCTACTATGCCTGAGTGGGGAATTGTGTCGAAGGCTTTGGCCAGGTCAAGGTAGGAGATGTGCACAGTCTTCCCTTTGTCCATGGCTTTGGTGACTGTCTCAAAGTTGTTGACCATATTTAACAGACATGACCTCCCCTTGACAAAGCCAAACTGTGTAGGGTTGAGTGTTTGGAGGTTGCCAATGTCCCTGTTAATGAGGTCCATGATAATCCATTCCATGGCCTTGCAAATCAGGCTAGTTAGGCTGATGGGTATATAATTACCTGGATCGGTAGATGTGTAAAAGGATGACAATGGCTGTCCTCCACTAAGCTGGGACAAAACCGTTACTCGGGCTTTGGTTGAATAGGGTGCCTAATGCTGCTGCAAGTTCATGCTTGAGTTCATGTAGGATGCAGCCTGGGATGTTATCGGGTCCCATGGAGGCTGTATTTTTTGCCTTTGAGAAGGCAATGATGACCTGTTCCCTAGAGATAAGGAGTGGTGGGACAGGTACTGGTGATGTCCTGATTTACTGATGGGGGGACAAAGGGGAGAAGTTTTTGCTGAATCTGTCAGCCAGTAGATTGGCTATATCTACAACTTTTGTGTATGTGGTACCATTGACCACCAGTTCTGAACAGGTCTTGGTGCTTCCTTTGAGACTGCGGACATATGTGAAGAAGGCGTTATGATTGTCTCTAGTAGATGTGGCCAATTTGGACTTGAAGTTGGCTTTAGAGAATATCATTAGTGCTCTTATTTGCTTGTTCCGGCTAAGGAGAGATTGCTTCCAATTGGGCACCTGCTCTTTCTTGGTCCTGGACAGCAATTTTTTTTTCTTTTGTTATATAATTTATTTATTGCAGATGTCCACCAGACAGGTTTACTCTTCTTTACGGAGGATGATTTTCTCCTGTTGGGTATTCCTGATTCCAAGCATCTATATAAATGCTTGTATAGTACTTCAGTGTAGATTTGGACTTTGGTGCCAGTTCCTACAATGGGGGAGGGGGCTGTGAAACTGTTTATACCATCCCTCAGGAGGTTGAAATCAGCTATGGAGAAGTTTTTTTGTTTGACCCTAGCTAGTGAGGGGTCGGGGAGATGTGACTTCTAAAGTGACCTCTTTATGGTCGGACCTTACCAGGGAGAATGGTACCACAGAGGTGCTGCAATGGTTACTCATGTTGGTTAATACCAAGTCCAAGATATTATCATGGCTTGTTGGGGTAATTGACTTGCTGTTTCAAGGCATTTGCATTGCTAAAATCGAGGAATCTCTGAACATTTGTGTTCTGGCATGAGTAGTTCATCCAGTCTATGGTTGGGTAATTAAAGTCACCCAGTATGAGGGTAAAGGGTTGAATCTTGATAGATTTGAAGAGGTCCAGATAGGTGCAGTGAGCATCTTGAGTCAAATTTGGGGGCCTGTAGCTAGCTATAATTTGAACAGGGACCTTGTCGACGGTTAACTGCAGCTGGAGTGTCTCCTGTGCATCATACTGTTTCACCAGCCTGGAGGTGTGTGTCTTTAATATATGTTGAAACTCCACCTCCTTTGGCTTTGCTGCCCACATTTTGGGGTTTGAATGTATGATAGGATGGGCAACAAGGTAAGGCTGGGTTGCTCTCCACAGCTTTGAACTAGGTTTCTGTGACTGCACAAATGTCAACATCTTCCAGGGTTAAGAATGCTTCCAATGAGTGCAGTCTCATGCTTAGACTCCTAGTGTTTGGCAACATGACTTTTAATTTGGATTTTGTTGAGATTTTTATGCTGGTAGTATCAACCCCATGACTTTTCCCAAAAAAAGGCACTATGGGGGAGGCAAGGACCTTTGCTAGAAACCTGAAGCCCAAGTGAGACAGATGCAGGCCATCTCTAGCAAAGCATGGGAGGATGGTAGAATGGTTAAGGTGTTTACCTTGCAGTCACAAGGTGCAGGGTTTGATTCTCACATGGGGTAATTAGCTAGGCTTAAATTAGCCTAGTACTAATCTATGAACCTATATTTAGGGTTGGGAGAGTGACCTAATGGTTAAGGTGTTTGCCTTGCAAGCACAAGGTGCAGGGTTTGAGTCTTTTAAGGGATAATTGACTAGGCTTAAAATGGCTCACAAGGGCAGTTAGCTTAGTACTAATCTATGAATCTATGAACCTATGAACCATTGTGGTCTGTCAATCATATCTTCCCAGGCTGTCAGGCACTGGATCCCACTGGAATAACACCAGAAACTAAGCCAATTGTCAAAGTCAATCATTTTCTGTTTCTATTGAGGCATCATTCTGGGTGATGGTAGAATGCTGCTTAAGGCTATAGACATACGTGCCTGGGACACATATTCAGTGAGTGCAAACATGTCTTACTTCATATAGTCGAGGGAGGTATGTCTAAAGTCGTTCACACCAATATGGACTATGATAGAGTCATAACAGTACCTGTTGTTGAGAGACTTCAGTGTGTGTGTTATGGCAGATTGTGGCACTTGACAAACAACTAACAGTGACTTTCTCCCTATCCAGCCTGGTGAGAGGCACATCTGCCTAGCACATATCTTAGTTTTGCAATAGTATCTTTTTTAAACCTATGTCTGAGATAAATTAAAAAAAGAATACTTGATAAAGAACTCTGGCCTTCTTGCTCTGACTTGATTTACCTATTCAGTAAGCTGGTCAGGCCCACTCTTCTGTAGGTCATCATACCGGTGTTGGCACTGGGGTCGGAGTAGGTGATCTCTGGCAGGGATGGCAGGTACTCACCCAACTCCTTCAAAAATCTGCTTTGAAATATACCAAAAGAACAGGTTCTGAAGATGGCGAGAGGAGAAGTTAGTTTTTGTTACTAAATTTTCTCCCTTTTTTAATATTTTGGAAACCATAGTTAGATGGTTCTGGTATGTGGCACGTGATGATGTATCATTTGGACATTTATTTCCTAAACACATTACCTTTTCATATGGCAGATACAGTAACTTGAAAGAATTGTTGAGTGGGGATGGTACTAGAATTAGATCAAGTGACACAGCGGGCACACAGGCTTGTGGTAACTGCTCGGTATGTAGTAGGGTTAGGAATTTAGATGGTAACAAAATTAATGGTAGAAATTACAGAGCCACAGAATTTCTTAACTGTAATTCTTTTGTAGTAGTGCATATTGTTGGGTGTGGTTGCAAAAAAACAAGCTGGTATATTGGACAAACCAAAAGAAAGGTTAAATATGCATAATGGAACATTTGGGAGATATAAGGAGACAAAATGCATATATAGTCCAGTAGCCAGTCATTTTATTTTTGCACATGGGAGACTGGCAAATAGTCTGTTCTTTAGCATGGCCGACTTTAAGTATGGAGGTAGTTATAAAAGAGAACAAGATAGGTTAGAATGTAGGATAATTATAAATTATCGAACATTATTTCCTAGGAGATGAATCTGGACAGTAAAATAACTTTAGAAATTTTTTTTCTTATATATATAAAAACATTTTAGAATTATAAAAAGGTTTTTCAAGAAAATATGTTTAAGTAAAGATAACAATAGTAGTCCTTGATGGAATTGCTTAAATATTTAATTGAGTGTATGTAACTGGTTAATTGGAAAGCACTATGTCTATAAATTGGGTTGAATGTAGCTGAATGAATTATTCCCAGAAGGTGAAAAGCCGAGGTACCAGAATAAACTGAATACTGAAATATATCCGTTGGCATTTGTGGTTTCTATGCTGAAGCCATTTTTGGGGTTTCTTTGTGGTTTGGTGATTACAGAGTTTATATGATACTCACCCAACTCCTTCCAGATGTCAGTATTCCTCCAGTCCAACCCATGGACAAAGGACTCCATCTTATCAAAGTACAAATACCCAAGAAAAGCATTGTTTTGGTCTTCCTATCAGACCAGCTCAGAGTTTGGCCTCATGCCTTCACAAGTGCTGCCATCATTTGAACAGCGAGCACGAGAATGAGGAATGTAAGTGCAGGGTTGTTGTGCACAGGTTTGGAACCACACTCTCTGGGATGTGACATCATCATAAACAAATACCCTGTAGGGATATTACTAATGGAACTTTTATTACTGGTAAACTTGTTGCTCCAAAATGCTTTAACACATAGATATTATTTATTTATTATTTATTTATTTGCATTTGTTTACCGGGATGGTCCACTGGGTCAAAAAGTGCCTAGTTTCAGTGGAGGCCCGGGGATAAAAGCTCCACATACAAAAGAAATTTAAATACAATCACATTTTCTACATACACAGAGAGATATCAACATAAACAAAAACTGACATACAATCTTATCATAAATTTCTAGCTAAAATAACAAAAGCAGTATACATTATATACAAAATATACAAAGTACAATATATCATCTGCTTTGGATATTGTAGAGTGAAGACAGCAAGAGGTAGATGCATAAAAAATAGTTAGTGAGATCAGGTGGGGGAAGATGCTCTGTAGTCATAGCCACATGTACATTGCCATAGGCCTACGAGATGCTGTTTTAGAGACTTTTTGAAGCATATGTGATTGGAAATAGCTCTGATACAACTGACTAGGGAATTCCAAGTTTTTGGCAATGGTACATGAGTACAGATAGATTGGCCAACTGCTAGATTGGGTATTTGCACTTTAAGAAGGAACTGATTTTCAAATCTGAATTGTCGGGAGGACTTATGGAAAGTAAGTAGGGAGGTGAGGGATGGACAATTGGAAGGTTTGGTAATTATATTGTGAGCTGTGGTTAACTGCAAGTAGGTTAGGTGATGGGGAAGTTCGAGCCATTTTAGTTTGTGTAGGGAGATGCAGTGATGGGAGGAGTAAGTTTCATTGGTAGCGAACCTGGCAAACGTGTTATAGCAGGACTCGATCTTGGATTTTAAGGCGCTTTGAATGTTAGTGAACAAATGGGCACTGTATAAAAGTGAAGAAAGCAAATAGGATAGTGCAAGGGTTTGTCTGGTGATGGGTGTGAGGTACAATTTATGCTTATAGAAGGTGCCTAGTTTCTGATGCAGTTTTGGATGTGTAGATTGAAGGTTAAGTGTTCATCTATTATAACTCCTAGATGTTTAGTTTGTGAAGCTGCTCTAATGCAGGTTTTGTTTTGTGAATAGATATTAAAATCTGCCCTATTTGGGGGGGGGGGGGTGAATAGAGGCAGGTTAGTTTTGCTGGGGTTAAGGGGTAGATGGTTGTTATTCATCCATTCCTCAGTGATTGAGAAAGCATGTTGGGTCCTAGCTAGGAGTTTGTCAGCAGAGTCAGCAATGCAGATAATGGTCGAGTCATTTGCGTTCTGTATTACAGGATTTAGGGTGGAGTGGAAGTCATTAATGAATATGCTAAAAAGGAGAGGTCTCAATATAGATCCTTGGGGAACATCTGTGTGTATACTGAGGAATTATGAGAAAGTGGAGACCCTTAGTGGCTTGCTTGGTTAGATAATCAGAGAACCAGCATTCTTTTAAAGCAATACTTTCCCATTTCCTTACCACTGTGAATAAAAAGCAGTTAGGAAATCATTCATTTTTAACATACTTACATGTATTTTTCCTTCTCTGATTTAGTAATGTTCTTTTTATATGATCATTAAACATAATGGTCATGTATTAAACCCTTATTTAAGTAAGCCATTTTCAATATTGCATCAGTGAGAATAATTTCCATTTACACGACTTTTATTCGCTTTATTACATAAAGTTATATCGCTGTGTATTATAAATTTAGCTTAAGTTGTGTGTCATTTCATGTGATAAGTTGCCTCACATTATGTAGGATGGCCATCGACAGAAAATTATTAATGGAAGCTAGGGAGGTAAAATGGCAAATAAAGTTAAATGCAAGGCATTTTCCAGGAATAAATGAACGTTTATCTATGTTCTCATTGCTGGCAATGAGAGCAAACAGATTTTAACATCTTAGTATTTTTATGGAGGGGGTAAAATTCGGGTGGATTCTCCCTTTTTAGGAATGATGTTTAGCTTTATAGTTCTGTTTTACCTTTATAATTTTGTTCAACTTTAAAATTTAGACATTCTCTTGACAGGCTTTTTATAGGAATTTTTATATGATTTCTATTAATGCATACAGTTATTATTAGGTATGATGTATATTAATATGTACTAAGCAATTCTTGATATATGGTGCATAAAATACTTCACCATTAAACATTTTTACCACTAGGAAGGTTTATGGGATAGGCTTAATTAATTGATAAATTAATGTCAAATGACACTGTGATGAGCAGTATAAAAGGGAATAACATTTGTTTTTAGTTGATTCTGATAAAGTCCAGTGTATGGATGAAAGAGCTTAATCCTGTTATTTTATGTGGCTAATAAAAGTTTTTGGGACATTATCCCACCATGGAATTCATTGGAGTGACTGTCTGGCATTACTATTTCTTTTGTATATTGTTGTTTTTCTGCGTAACACTGTTTATAATTGTGCAATGAGGATGGCCATTGACTGCATTTCATGAACATGGACACTCAATGAGATATGACTTCATTTTCTTTTCTCTAAGCATAGGGACTTTTGAGAATAACTAGGCTTATGCTGGGGACTGCTGTGAAGTCCATCACTGCGGCATGCACGTTCACAATTATGTACAAAGGGTGTACTTACATGTACAGGCGACTTACATGCTGGCATATTACTGTGAGCAATACAGATAACTGTAAATAAGTCTAACTTGCATGCAACACATGTAAATGACAAATGTAGACTTGTGCAAATAAGTTGAAGATCATCATATTAACTTGGGATCACTCGAGATAAGTGGGAAATGCTTTAGGAATTTGTGAACTTTTTCAGGAAAGAAAAACATAATAAAAACAACAGAAATTAATTGAAACAGTTCATAATGACTTTACATAACATAGTCTAATATGAGTAATGTATATTTTACAGATCTGGAACAGAAATGGAAGTGTTTATTCATGATATGAGTGTTACTCATAATAGGCAATTCATGACACCAGCACTTAAATTGTGTGGGGATTATTTGCAATGTGAAAGGTATTTTTATATTTGAAGGCATTTGATACATGAAACATAAGCACATACTTTAAAGTAAATGAACTATTTGCATTGCATAATATAGCAGAGTTGTGTTGTGCCAGGATGCATGCAAGAGGAGTTCTATCTGCCACTCATGAGTGAAACATGACAGTTTAACCACAGACAACAAAGGGTAGCCGTTTGTCAGTAATGGCATAAGATGATAATACAATGGCATGTGCTTGCAATACTACTATAAATTTACTAATGATTCTGTATAATTTATTACAAGACAGAACTTTAATTGGATTAATTTGGACTTGCAGTGTGTGTTTATTAATATGGCTATTGTGTCAAAATGCATGTTTTTGTACGTAGACCATTGTCTTATTTGTGATGAAAGCAGACATGCTTTTATTGCAATGTTACTTGAACGATGAGTGGAGTACACTTTTCAGTATCTCACCTTAGCATGTTGATTTAGGTAAATAATGCAGCAGCAGAGATCCAGACAGAGAAAGGACAAGTTTAACCAGTAGGAGAATCACATCTCATGTCAGCTGTTAGGACACATGGAAAACACTTGTTTGGAAAAGTGAGACCCAAACAAGCTGAGAGGGCAAAGGCATGAAACCAGGTAGTTATGGATATAAATGCAATTGGCAGAAAGAACCATAGGTTAACACAGTGCAAGAAGAGGGTCCAGTGATACAGTAGGACATGCAAGATCAAATTCAACGCAGAATGCAATTACCATAGCTATACTGAGGGCAGGTGTGGATCTCCATCAATTATTCCTTTAACACCTGATGAGGAATACCTCCTTTTCTTTCACAGGGATGATTGTGACACTGACTAGCTGACTAGAACAGCAATGGCATAATTAGAGGTGGTGTACAAACTGACTGTTATTATCATAATCAGTATCAACAGACATCTGATTGGAAAAGTTGGTTTCGCACCATTGACCATTAGTGTGTGTGTGTGTGTGTGTGTGTGTGTGTGTGTGTGTGTGTGTGTGTGTGTGTGTTTGTGAGGGTGGGCCCAACCCACTTAATTTGCCCTCCACTTCACTTTGGGCTCACCCCTCTCTTCTCTCCTACCCTACCCCCATTCCCACCCCCCACTTTCCTAAGATCAATACTTGTATAACCACGACCTCTGCTTAATCAATCAATCACATCCATATTCAATTTTATCCTTCCCACCTTTAACCCTATTTTAGCCAACATTCTCTGGATCACTGTCCTCAACCACTTTTTTTAAACCACTCCAACCATACTCACACTCACATTATCATATTTTTCTCAACTAACCCACCCTCTTCTAACCTTATTACCTCATAACTCATTCTGTCACCCTAAAATTCCTCTCTCATCACTCTTTTCTAGTCTAACTCCTCCATTTTTTTAATATGCCAGTACTTATTGTATTTTTCATCACCCTACTCACAGCAAACTATCACCTTACCTACTTTCACCATCTCAAAGTCCTACATACAATCACACCAACTAAGATTTTTCACTTCGTTTTTTTTTTTTACTTTACAGAGAGGAAGAAACTCGTTGCAAACATACGTATCATGCATCACAATTTATGTACTGTAGTGAGCAATGCTCCTTTAAGTTGAGTGCAGCTTGTGTTGCATGCAACGCCCATCCATTCATTCATTATTTAATGATGAAAATTTTATGACACTTTTTATCTGAAGAAGTCCTGCTAGTGAGCAGGATGAAAAGCGCTTTATTTTAATGTTCTTGCTAGTATGTTAATGCTGGTTTGCAGTCCACTGGGATTTTGTGAGTTACTATTGTTGGATTAAAGATCATTGGTTTAACTGCGACTTTCTTTGCCTTTTTCACTAGTTCGTCTACCTTAATTTTCAGCAGTTTATTTGTGTCTATTCAGGACATCACCCAGCCTTTCATCCAACCTAGTTTTTTCTACAATCAGGAACTTAAAACTATGTGTTCCTCCATTATTCATCACGTTTGGCCAACACATTCATTGTCAATTAGTTATTAATGTCATATAAATGTTCTCTTATTCTATTCTTAAATTTCCTGTCCATTTTTCCTTTATAGAGTGCTTTGCATACCCAGCAGTGTGCCAAGTAAACCACAAGTGCTGTCCCACGTGTGCCATCAGTTCTAAATATAAAAGTTTTCTGGAAATTTGTGTGGTCAAACTTTCCCATAGTATCAATAAATTTGCAATAGTTGCATCTATGGCAGGGCACAGTGGCTCTAGGTATCCCTCCATTCCTTTGTGAAATTACATCTCTTGGGTAGCATAACATTCTCTTTATATTTCTCATATTCTTATAAAGAAATTCTGGGTTAGATCCTATGACATTCTTCATTTTGTGGTCTGCAGTTAAAACTGGCCAAAACATCTTATATATGTCTAGCACCAGTCTAACATTGCTTGCATAAAGCACTGGCATTTTAACTGCACTTATATTTCCATCCCTCATATTTGTTTTTACCACTGGTGTATTTTTTGAGAAACAGGGTCTTGCTTCTGTGTGTCTAAGTCCTGTAACTATGCCAAAATAGTAAAAACTCTACTTTCATTATACCCCCTCTCTACCAACCTTCTCTCTAGTTGTTGTAACTCTTGTTTAAACCCCCCACATTTAGCACTTAATCTTGATAGTCTCATCCCTTGTCCTTTTACTATGTTGTCAGATATGTGCATGGGATGCATGCTCCTCCTATGCAGTAAACTATTTTTATAACAATCCTTTCTGTGTACCTTAGTATAAATTCATCCATCTGTTTAATAACCTTCACATCTAAAAAAATCTATCTCCTCATTTGAATAGCTCATAGTGAACCTTAGAAATGGTACAGAATTAACCAATCAAGGTAACCACAAACTTGTAAAAACATAAAAAAATGGATGGTGAATCAATGAACGCAAAGGAAAACAGTTTATTTAGCACTTTCATCCACTCAATACACAGGGCTTCTTCAGAATAAAATAGCACATCCCTCTACAAACTTATATACATACAAAACAGCCTTAATAAATACCCAGTTAATTCACATCATTGATATTAAAGCAGCAGTCCATTTCCCTCCTCAAATGTATGCACACATATACAACTATAATATAAAATCTCTACTTATACTAATGCATTTTATAAAAACATGATTAATAAAAATAAGTTCAAATATACATAGCAGCCTTTCATTTTAATACACTAGAAATGGAAATATATTCATTCAGGGGGGTGTGATATTTTATTCTGAAGAAATCATGTGTATTTCTAAATAACCTGGTTTCCTCTGGGTTCATTGCTTCACCATCTGTTTTTTTGTTTAATGGTACATAATTATTTATGAACTCATAGAATAGTGTGAATTCATCCAAAGTGCCTACCCATGCCATAAAAACATTGGCAACAAAAGGATGCTAGAAACCTATGTACTGTTTAAACAGACCATTTAAAATGAACTCTTCTTCCCAAACTACCATCAAAATGTTGGAGTAGCTATTGGCACAGGAGATGCTCATAGCTACACAATCCTTCTGTAAATATATCTGACGATCAAAAATAAACACATTATCTTCTAATACTATCTCCATTAGGAGGCACAGTAAATCAATTGTTTTTTTGTCAAATATTGCAGATCTCTTCAAATATTGCTGCAACATCAATACCCCACTATCATTGGGGATTTTTGTAAAACTGGACTGAACATCAAGTGTTGCTAAAACCACTTTCTCCATAATTGCCCATTCCTTAAAAAATGCACACAAATCCTTTATAAAGTGTTTTGAATCCCTTAAAGCAACTGGATTATTGTCTAAGAGTGGCCTAAATTTCTTATCTAAAAAAATTGAAATTGGTTCTGTGCACCAACCCCTCCCTAAGACAATCTGCCTGAAAGGAGGGTTCACAGGGTCCCTATGTATTTTCAGCACTCCTTGTATTGTTGGTATTAATGGTTCACTAACAGTAAAATATTCAAACATATATCATGTTCTCTACTTCTTGTCATCAAACACTCATTCAACATATTATGAATTCTATTAACCATTGCAAAAACATCATTGTGATGAATTTTTGTGTAGATTTCAATATTACTAAGCATTTGCTTCATTGTTCAAAAGTAATGATGATGGTCCATTGACAACTGTAGATCCACCTTTTCCACTGGACGTATCATTATAGTTTCAGCATTTTGTAAATTTTTCAATGCTTCCTATTCCTCTTTACCTAGATTCACAAATGTTTTACCAATTCTTTGCATGGCTACATTAAAAAACATTTTATACATCTTTATTACCTTGAATATCCCCTGGCTGCTGTGTGCTCCTGGCCCTAGCAACTCACTCTATCCTTCCATCCCTCTATACTGTAAAGTGAAGTCAGAGATTTCCTGCCCAAAGAATAAAGACCCATTTCAATCAAAACCAGCCTACTCTAAGGACACTATAGGTTCATAGGTTGGTACTGGCCTATCTGCCCGAAGGCATATATTAGCCCAGCCATGTTGTGTGGTACTCACCGCCCCATTAGTAGTTCCCTAGACCCTTGTACTAGCAGCTAGTACCCTTGGCCCCCATCTAGTGGTGCTGTTGGTGTGATCCCCAGTGTGAACTTTCTGTTACCCATCCACTCATCAAGGTTCCTCTTGAAGAGAGATAGTGAGGTATAAGTCCTAGCACTGAAGGGAGCAAGGAACCTTCCATCCCTCTATACTGTAAAGTGAAATCAGAGATTTCCTGCCCAGAGAATAAGGACCCCTTTCAATCAAAACCAGCCTAATCTAAGGAAGCTAAGAGTCCTAGCTCTGAAGGGAACAAGGACGTATGTGTTATACAAACCTAGGTGTATGACGGCCCTTTTGTAAAATACCTACAGCTGTATCTAATAAACTATATAGCCAGAGGCCCAGCAGCCATGCCCTTTTTTACCTCTAGCAACTAAACCTTTCTCCTCATAGGATAGCCTCCAGAGGCTAATAACCAGAGATCCCTACCTTGTTTTCTAACTATCTCTCTCATACTAGCTGATTCTGCTGCAATGTACTTGTCTTCAGCAGCTGGCTAACTTCACTAGGTGTGTTTCTCACCATTCTTACCCCATCTATCTCCTATCTGAACTTAAAATACAGCAGTGCTGTCATAGATTACATGCACATCACTCCTAACATCCTCCTCATTCCCCACTAGATCACTCAGGGATCCCCTCTTCTATTGCTCTCCCTGGGTTTCTACATACCTGATAGCACCCTCATAGTAATTAGGAATCCATTGATTGTTCCCTCCAAACTCTCATACTTACTTGTCTGAACCCACTCTGTTTGCCCTGTGGGCTCACTCTGCTCCATACCCAACCCCCAATTCCCACCCACCCCGAGATCTCCTAGCCTTATACCTATCTAGCCACTCCCTCAGTCCCATTACCAAATCCTAACCTGCCTCTCATTAGAGATATTCCCTAGGTAATCCATCACTCCTCCCACATCTCTACATACTCCATCACTCACTACCTTATAACTTCTATATCACAATGTCTACCGCACCCATGTCAACTTACCTAAAACACTTACTCTTGTACTCACTCCTACCCTTCCTTTTCCTACCCTATATCCTAACAGCCTATGAACATCTCAACTACTCTAACTTCCACCATCTCTCCAAACATCCCTACCAGCTACAACTACTACCCTTGAACACATCAACATAACATGTACAGCCAACTATCTCCTCCCAAAGTATCACAGGGTTGCCCATATTACCTATAAACATCTCCAAACCAAGAAAACCTAAAACATACCCTATCATCTTCTAATTCACACACACAGACTACACCAACACTTCCTACTGGATGGTGACATTCATCCCAACCCTGACCCCACCAATATCTGCCCCACTAGCCAAGTTAGACCCTTTCCCTTTTATACCCCTACAAGGCCTCCTAACTTGCCTAAATATATGAAGCATAAAATTACTCACCTGCATGCTCTCCTAGAAGTACATGAATTTGACATCTTATGCCTAACTGAAACATGGTTAAAACCAGCAACCCAAAAACTACCCCTCCAGGATACAGTATTTTGAGATTAGATCACCTGAACAAGAAGGGTGGGGGCATAGCCATAATATATAAAACTGGGCTCCAAGTTACTTCACTAGATATACACCTTCTGATTCCAATACTGAAACTCTTATAACTACACTTCAACTTAACACTTGTAAGTCCATCTACATTATATGCTTCTATCTTCTTCCTGGTAGTAATATCACCACCCTTGAAAATATCCTTAGCTGGCTCTCCACAAACGTCCCTCAAGAAACCATAGTGCTAGGTGACTTTAATATAGACTGGAATAGCTGTAATGCTGATAATCATATTAACCACATAAATCTACATGGCTTTTCCCAAACTATCTCCTCTCCTACCAGAATCATCAAACCTAATAATAAAGAAAGCACATTAGATTGGATTCTAACAAATGCTCAGTCCCCAACATATAAAGCAGGCACCCTACCAAATGACATTAGTGATCACTCACTAACATATATAATTAGACAACAAACTAGTATTCCCTACCCTACCGCTTAGAGAACTACTCGTTCCAATAAACATTTTAACCCTGCAAGCTTCCAAAATGAACTTAGTGTGTGTGATTGGTCACCCCTAAAACACCTCCAGCTAGAGGATGCAGTGACATACTTCAACTCCAAATTCATAGAAATCTTGGACTACCATGCCCCTACTTGTACTCTTAGGATCAGGACAACAACTGCTCCATGGCTAACAAAGGAAACTAAGCAAAAAATTCAACTTGGAAACAAATTGTGGGCCAAATGGTGCAATACTAAAGACCCAGCTGATCATTTAAAATTTAAACAGCTTAGAAATACTACTAAAACATCAATACTATTAGATAAAAGAAACTTCTACTATCAACTTCAACAAACTAACCAGCACAAACCACAAAAGTTCTGGACATGTATCAATAGACTCCTGCATCCAGGTCACTTGAAGACACCAACCCCATCAGAAATAGCCCCTGAGACTCCCAAACAAATTGCTGATGCTTTTAATAACTTATTTAGTGATGCTATTCAGTCATTCTCTAACTCATCACCTCCTGTATCTTCCAATCTGCATTCCTCCTCAACTAACTTACCACCTTCATTTCAACTACAACCTGTTCCTACATCCCTCATCTGTACACTTCTTCACAAACTCAAACCATCTACCCCCTCTGCTGACCTACTACCTGCCAAATATCTGCAAATTGCAGCAAAAGTTATAGCCTATCCTATTTCTGTCCTAATAAATAGAACCATAACAGAAGGTACCATCCCATCCATTTGGAAAATCTCCCATATAATCTCCCTACACAAAGGTGGTAATTCAATAGAACTCTCTAACTTTCGTCCAATTAAACTACTCTATCCCTTAGCTAAAATTAATGAAAAATGCATCCACCATCAACCATTAGACCACCTTCTCCAAAAGAACCTATTAGCTAACTCTCAACATGTCTTTAGACCTTTCCATAGCACCACCACTGCCCTCCTATCATTTTCTGATCACATTAACAAAAACTGTAACAATAACACCCTTTCTTCCACAACCTTTATTGATCTCTTAAAAGCATTTGACATGGTCAGCCATCAGCTACTGTTGAATATACTTAAGTCCCTCTCACTTGATATACATGCACTACTGTGGTTCAAGTCCTACTTAGCTAACAGGCAGTGCTTTGGGATAATAGACTAACCACCTTCCTGTCACCCTTGGTGTACCCCAAGGTTCTATATTAGGCCCTCTTCTATTCTCAATTTTTATTAATGATCTAAATGTAAACATCCCTCAAGCTACATGCATACAATAAGCAGATGTCTCCTCATTAATATGCTCCACTAATGGACCATCTGAACTGCAGTCCCTTACCCAAAATGTCTTTGAATTAGTAGAAAAATGGATCTTACAGCGCTGTCTCCTCCTTAACCCCAAAAAGACTAAACTATTGCTTTTTACTCCTACACAAAAGTCTACCCCTATTGACTTCATTATCAAATCTAATAATGGCACAGTCATATCTCCTGACACTACCACCAAACTCTTAGGAGTAACAATAGACAACAACCTTAACTATGATGCTCATATCAGCACCACAATAAAGACAATTGACAGAAAACTAGGCTCAGTATATAAAATTAAACCCTTCCTCACTCCCATAACTAGAACTACTACTGCCAACACCCACATTATCTCTACTCTCTTCTATGCCTCTCCTATATACACTAATCTTTCTAAAAGCAACCTCAACAAGCTGGCAACCTCCTAAAATAACATTGCCAGATTTTCAACTGGCTCCCCTTTTAGAACCCATCACTGTCATAATCTGAAACAACTGGGTTGGCTTGAGCTGCATAATCAGATTCTATTCCCCCAACTCATTATTGCCCATAACACCCTTTATCAACCATGCAAGACACCAATACTCACAATTCTAATCACCCCATATAAAAACCTTGCATACCTACGCTCAGCAAATAAAGTACTGGTAACTAGACAAAAACCCAATAACAAAGCAGGGGATCCCCTTTTCTCTAACACTGTGGGAAAAACCTGGAACCTACTTCCTAGTGAACTCACATCTCTTTATTCTACTCCACTATTCAAAAGAAACTCAAAATATACCTTAAAACCCACTGGCTATGTCCTTGTACCAACCCTAACATCCCTCTTCTGTTACCTCAAGGTCTAGCATTAAATACTACTCACCTTATAGCTATTTTAAGACCATTACACATCCTTCCCCCCTGTTAGTCTGCTCATATAGCTATCCTGAAACTCTATAAAACTAATTCTTCTCAGAGACTATTATAGATAAGGACAATTGAACTCATGAAGGCCTTTACAAATGCGTCCCTGCCTTATAGACGAGATACTGCCTTTAAATTATGTGCCCCTGCCTTCTAAATAATTATCTGTTCTTCTGTGACATATACACAACTTTGATTTTGAATGTCTCACTCCCTTCTAAATACTTCCTTTCTGCTACTAGTCTTTGGTCAAAAAAAAAAAATTCACATTTTATTTTGTTTCATATCTATCGTAATTACTATGTTATCTTGTATACAACTATTGTGTCTGACAAGTGAACTGTATCTGCAGTTGCAATATTCTGCTTTGTTTTATGTGGAGCTTTTCTCCCCAGGCCTCTACTGAAAATGGACATATATCCAGTTAGACTAGCCTGGTCAACAAATGTAAACTAAATAAATAAATAAATAAAAGAAATACAGTTCTTTCATAACCTTTCATATACCATTAAAACAGGGTGATTCACAGGTATAAATGTGCTCGGTTTAACTAATCCAGAATTTCGGTCACTAGTACTATATATAAGTTTTAACATTAGTATCCTAAGAAAGCATTTTAAGTCTATAATATAATCAGTTACCTCCACCACACTCTCTGGTATGTAAGAGAGCCTCTTCTCCAATATAGCCTTTTCTGCTGCATTTAACTGTCTGTTAGAAATAGTCATGATCAATGACTCCCTTGACCCGAAAACATCTTCTTCAAGGTGGGAGTTGTATTGAGGTCCAGCTCCTGCTGCCTCTTCAATCCCTGTCTGTTGTTCTGGGTCTTGCTCACAACAGGTAAAGGGTATAGATGAAAGTCTGCTCCTGCTCTTCATCATTTACCAGTTTCTGGCTCCCTCTAGTGGTTTGAGATGATCCCTTAGTCGCTGGTATGCTAACCGGCACTGATGCAGCACTAAGGCGGCAATAAAGTGTCTTTCTTCTTGTCCCCATTAAGTGCTCTGCATTCTTTTCTGGTTTATTTGTTGATATATTTTCTTGCCCAGCTCCACTTGGATTGAAAATGTCACCTGTTGCTTTTTCTATTGTTTTCATTATATCCAACATTTTCCTTTGCTGGCCACACCTCCAGTGGGTGTTGTCCCTATTCCGACCCTCTCATTGGTTCACAGGTTCATAGGTAGGTACTAGGCTATCAGCCCTAGGGCCTATACAAGCCCAGCCAAAAAGGTACCCTGGCTTTTGCCACCCAAGAAAATTATTTTCCTGTGCCACTGTCGAGCAGAACCACAGAGGTGATTCCCGGGGTGAATTTCCTATTTCCCATCCAATCATCAAGATTTTTCTTGATTGGTTTCACTGCTCTCGGCAATGCAAATACATGGCCATTAACAAAGTCTTTCTTATCCCTCTCCAATTTCCTGGTTTTTATTTGAAATAATTTACGTTCATAAATTTAGGGGGAATAAATGATATTATTTAATTTGTCATCCTTCATTTTGGGAGGAAACAGTCTGTATAACTCATTTTGAAGGGAGGGAACCTTTTCAGCAAGCTCTCTCTCTTCCAGCTTGAAAAAGTCAACTAATAATCTTATATAGTTAAAACTCGGCTCAATGTTTAACTTTTGCCACCTGCCCAATAATTCTCCTAAAAAACTCCTATCTAAAACCCGGAGTGCTTTCTCAGACATTGAGCATTTCCTCAATGAAAGACAACTCATTCTAAACCCTAACAAGACAAAGCTAATGATATTCTCCAATAATAAATCCACAGAACCCTCTACCCCTCTTCACATTTTCTCCTCCAGCAGCACTATCACTGAACCGGTAGATAGCACAAAGTTACTTGGTGTCACAATAGATCACTCCCTAAACTATGACAAGCACATAGTCCTTACCATAAACAAGGTTCATATTAAGCTCGGATGCCAGTACAGGTCAAGACAATTCCTCACCCATTCCACTAGGCAAGCCATAGCCAGAACATAGCTTCTGTCCACTCTATTGTATGCCTCCCCAGTTTTCACTAATCTTAGAAAATCTGAACTGTCCAAACAAGAGGTTTGCTACCGTAAACAGCTTGTTTTGCTACTGGCCTCCAGAATAGAACACATCACTGTGGAGCCCTGAAACAGCTGCACTGGCTTGAGCTACCAAACCTTCTATCACTTAACCAACTCACAATTGCTTATAGCATCTTACATCAACCTGAAGCCTGTTCAGCTCTAATGAACCTAGTTCAACCATATAACACTTTCATTCATCCAATAAGCTACTCCTAAAAGTCAAGAAATCCATCAACTCTTTCAGAGATTCCTTATTCATAAATCAAATCCAAAAATATGGAGCTGTATTCCCCAACATATTCTAATTACCCCTACCACCACCAAATTCAGACTCCCCTGGATAGCGTTCTCTCCCCTCATGCTTTGCTTTTTTTTGTTCTTATCCCAAACCTCCTGCAAATTTTCCTCTTCCCCTGACCACTTTTCTTTCATTCTTAGACTTTCTCCGCTGAAGAAATGTAACTTTTTCCCTAACACTAGGAATCTGTATACATTGTATCTGTATCAACTATATACCTATCTTACTTTACTTGTTGTTTGCATTATATTAGATGACTTGTTATATGATTAATATTAGATGACTTGTTATACATTTCTACTGTACATTTGGTAAATACTATGTAACTGAATTTGGTAACACTGTATACTGTAATTACTGTTTGACTTGTAAGTCTGTTACTTCATTTTGCTTTTGGAGCTTTTCTCCCCAGGCCTCTGCTGAAAATGAGCCGATGGCCAGTCAGACTATCCAGATAAACAAATAGAAAATAAATTAAAACAAAAAAAAAAAAAAAAAATATATATATATATATATATATATATATACATATTAGATATAAATATATATTTATAGCTAATGTGTGTGTGTGTATATATATATATATATATATATATATGGGTTCATATGATACCATCGACAACTGACTAAATCGACAACCGGCCCTGCAGCACCAATTTACCGAAACCGCACAGCATCGACAGTTGAAATAACCGACACCGACTCTACCGACAACGCGCTACACCGACATCGCGTATTACACCTAACGGGTATTAACATGTGTGAGGTAGGGGAGGTATTTATAATGTTAGACTGAGTGACATAAGTTTAGCAATACCTCCCCTACCTCACACATGTTAATACCCGTTAGGTGTAATACGCGATGTCGGTGTAGCGCGTTGTCGGTAGAGTCGGTGTCGGTTATTTCAACTGCCGATGCTGTGCGGTTTCGGTAAATTGGTGCTGCAGGGCCAGTTGTCGATTTAGTCAGTTGTCAACGGTATCATATAAACCCATATATATATATATATATATATATATATATATATATATATATATAGATATATATAGATATGTACACACACACACACAAACACACTCACACGTGCACACCCAGGAAAACTAGTTGTACAGGAACGATATCAGCAAACAAATTTCCAAAATAGACTGCTGTTGTAAATTATCTTTCAAGATCCATGTTAAAGATCACTTTGTATTCTTGGTAAAAAAGAAAACAGGATTTGAGCTGGTATTGCTTGTTTAAACCAGTGTAAAAAAAAAAAAAAAAAAAAAGATGACCGTTTTCACCCTTGTCTAGGTCCAAATACTCCAGGGTGTACATGAGGATCTGTAGAACTACATGAAAATGGCAGAGACTAGGAAGAAGTCTATGTCCACAATGACCCGTACTATGGTTGCACATCAAGCATTGACGGTCGTCTCCATTTGTTTACTCCGGAGGACTTACCCGACTTAAACAGGAGTCAGTTATGGAAGAAGAAAAAGAGGATGGGGTACTGTCCAGACACATGGGGGCATATCACTTTTCCCTGCAAGTGCTTGGCAAGAAGGTAGTGGTACAAGGTGGGGGGGGGGGGACAGAACAGAATTCATGCAGGCAAGTTAGCATTCATCAACACTTAACAAACCTCTCATTCAAGGTCCTAGTCTTTCGCTCACTTAGTGTCAGTCAAACTGTGTTCACTGAATTCCGTTTTCAATGCACTGATATAGACCCACTAGAAACACATTACTAAAACAATCATCTGCATGCATTTCATTTCAGTAATGATACTGGCTACAAGTGCAGTAAATATCTGGAAAGAAAGCTGTATGTCATAACATTCAAGGTGTACTGATTTATACCATAAGTTCATAGGTATATACTAGGCTAATGACCAAAAAGGACTTTATAAGGTTAGCTATGCAATCCAACCCTATTGTGTCTCTGTGTATCATGGGTGTTTATTAAGAGATGGTATGTTAGGAGATTTTTAAAAGTTATGTGGTGGTGGCTGGGGATATGTTAGTTTGGGTATTACTGTATGCCTCTGTCTATCAAATACATGGAACCAGACGGGGATGAATTTATGATTTTCCATTCATTGGTCAAGATTATACTTCAATATGGTTAGGAATAGACTCTGATTTGCATGGATGTGAAGCATGTTCCAGAGGATGAGGATCCTGTGAGAGACGTATCTGTCTAACCAGCATGTCGTATCTATGTCACAACCAAAATTTAAATCCCTGGATCTAGTGGTTCTGATGTTCATTTTGCGGCTGTGCAAAAGGCCCATCAGAACTGGATCTGAGGATGCCTTGTATGCCAAGCACAGATCGCCTCTCAGTAACTTGCACAATAAGTATAATGATGGGGGTTTAAGGCGATCCATATAGGGCAATGTGTTTATATCCTGGATTTTTCTGGTAAGGAATCTTTGTGGACATTCTAAACTTGTGCATATGTCTGGCTAGGAACATGCAGAAGGAGGCATTATACCCAAAGATGGCTCTGATAAGGGCAGAATAAAGTGGCACTATGACATCCTTGGTTCTGCATACCATGCTCTGACTTATAAGATGGGCCACATAGAATGATTTTTTTTTTTTTACTACCTTGGCCAAATGTTGGTCAGAAGGAAGATTACAGAGTACATATGTTTCCATATCCCCAACTACTAGGTCAACACTTAGGGGGTGTCTTTTCGGTGGAGTAATTAGCCTGGCTAGCAGTTTTCCATGAAGGCACTATATTACATTTCTTTGTATGGAGTTTTAATCCATGACTGTGGCACCAGTCATCTGTCTGTGTTATACCCTCTTGTAAGATGTTTGTATCATAGAGAGTCTATGATAGCTCCCAATTTGCAGTCATCTGCAAACTTGGTCAACTAAAACCCTTGATATTAGACTTTACCTCTGAGAAGTAGATGCCAAATAGCAGTGATCCCAGGATCAAGCTTAGTGGTAACCCCCCTGGTGACCAGTCTCACTAATCCTGACTTACTGGGTCCTGTCTGTGAGCCAGCCAGCAATCCAGTGAGTTATGTAGAGGTTTCAGGAGTTTGTTAACTACAGCCTAGTGGGGTATTATACTGAATCCCTTCACCAGGTCCAGGTAGGCAGTATGCACCATTTCCCCCTCTTCCATTACCTTGTTGACCTTCTCAAAGAAGTCTACCAGGTTTAGTAGACAAGTACTTCCATTGCCAAAGCTAAACTGTGTTGGATCCAGTGTCTGAAGGCTGCCTATGTCATTGATGATTTCCATAATAATTCTTTCCATGGCTTTGCATATTTGACTACTCAGATTAATAGGTCTGCAGTTTTCAGGATTAGTTGATAGTCCACCCTTGTGAAGTGGGATAACCACTGTAGTCCTCCATTTTTGTGGTACAGAGTCTATTTTGAGGCTATAGTTGAAAAGCGATTCAAGTGGTCCTGATAAGTCATGCTTCAAGCTATTTAGGAGGCATCAGAAATATTGTTGGGCCCCACTGAGGCGGTGTTTTTGGCCTTAGTGTGTGCTGCCAGGACCTGGTCCCTGCTTAGAGTGTGAGGAGGTGCTATGCTAGTAGGTAGGGGGAGAGTGGGTGTTGAAGATTGAGCTGAATTTGTCAGCTTACAAATTCTTTATATCAATGTCCTCAGAGAAGATGGCACAGCTGACCACCAGTTCAGTACACTAATGTGTGTGTTGCCTTTGAAATTTCTGACATAGTTGTAGAAAGGCCTTGTGATTGTTTATAGACTATGAGGCTATCTTGGCCTAGTAATTGGTCTTGTTTTACTTTATTATTCCTCTTAGTTTCATGATTAGTTTATTTGGAAAGCTTCTAGCATTATGGGAGTTGCCTTTTATACCTATATACACCCTATTAAGGTTAGTATACCAACAGCGTGGTTCATTTTTAGAGTTTGTTTTGGGCTTACTTCTAGAAGGTACAACAGCTTCTATGCAGTTACTTAACATGGTTCTACAGGGTCTCGGTGCACAATTCTCATTGGTTGTTGAGAACTCTCAGTTGGGAGGGCACGTAAGCTTGACAGACTATTGCCTAATAGGATGCAGTTTGCTTTGGAATAGCTCCTGACTGTTACAGGGTTTGTTGGGGTTACTGAGCTGATTTTTACTTGAAAGGAGACAGCTTTGAGGTCTGACCTCACCAGTGAGGACTTAACATGGGGGGGTGGGTGCAGTGCTCTCCCATATTGGTGAGTCCCAGGTCCAGTATGTTTGAACCTCTGTTGGGTTTGTGCAAAATAAAGGTGTTTGAGAAAAAAAAAAAGGTATCTGTGATAATACAGTCCCAAAATCACTGTGCATGCGAGTATGAGGTGGTATATGTTTCCCAGTCTATAGAGCGGTAGTTAAAGCTTCCCTTGAATAGGGTATTTGGTTTAGTGGTGAATGTTTCCAGTAAGTCTAGATATGAACTATGGAATTCTATGGTCAAAGAAGGTGACCTATAGTTTCTTGGATATGGTATGGGACTTTGTCTATGGTGATTTGAACATGGATAAATTCCAAGCCATCATCTTGTTTAAGCAACACAGAGTTATGCTTGTCGATAATACAGACTGAGACTCCTCTTACTTTTGTCCAGGTCTGTGCAGCTGATGATCTAAATTTGTGGAAGGCACTGAAGCCTTGTCCTGCCAGAGTAATTTCTGTGGATTTCAACCATTGTCTTGTCAATGACACAGATATCTGTCTAGAGTGAGGAGAGCTTGAAGGGTGTGTAGTTCCTTGTTTAGGCTCTCAGCACTGAGCAATTGCTCCTTTAAGTTCTTTTGGTTTTATTTCTTATGTCGATAAGTTTGTTAATTTGGCATTACCTATAAAATGCTCTAAGGGAGTAGATAAGGTTTCATCCAATATTTGGAAGCCTAAGGGAGACTGGTGCGGATCACGCTTTTGTCCAGCAATGTGGTTTGTTAGGCATGTCCTGCCATGCTGACAAATACTGAATTCTCCCTGGAAAGACACCAGAAACTGATTCAATTATTGAAGTTAATCATCGTCTGTTCATACTGTGGCATCATCCTTGGTGAAGGTAGAATGCTGCTCAATGCAAGGCACATATTCAGACAGATTAATAATGTTTCTCTATTCATATAGTCCAGGGAGGTACATCTCAGGTCATTTATACTTATATAGGCTATGATGGAATCATACTGGTACCTGTTGTGTAATGATATGAGTGCATTTGTAACTTCACTGATCATCAGTCTGGTAAGTGAGGCATTTGGGGATATGTGTGTTGTCCATCAATGAATGGCTATTGTCATGACTTTCAATTCAGCAATGGTACAGTTAAGAAATACCCAGAATGTATTACTTAAGAAATCAAAAAAGTGCATGATTATCTTGCCATGTAAACTAGCACTGTTGCCACTTCATGCTCAGTACTGCACAAATGATGAATTATTTATTTCTGAGTAGAGGGTTTGAGTATGAGAAAATGACAATCTGATGTGCAGTAAATTAAGAAAGGCCTAGAAAGTAATGTAGAATATGTAATGGTAAAACTGAGGAATCTTTGCATAATAGTAAAAACGTCTGTGAAATAATTCCATTAAAGTGCAAAGTATGACCTCATGGGTTTCCTCCAGGTGCTCCTGTTTCCTCTCACATCCCAAAGACATGCTGTAGGTGGATTGGACACTCTAAATTTGGCCTTAGGCGTGAGTGCGTGCGTGTGTGCCTTATGTGGAAGGTTGGGCACTGGGCTGGCAACTTGACACCGTAGAACTCCACTGCCAATCATGAGCGGACAGGTGATCCACTGTGGTAACTCCTAACCAGGAAAAGCCGAAAGAAGAAGAAGAATTCTATTACATTTACAACCTTATGAGAATAAGTACATTGATACTGAAGTACACCACCTAAGTAGAAATTCTCATGAAAATCAGTTAAAATTTTAATTATTCCTTAACTCATTACATTCGAGTGATATCTCCAGGTGCATCTGCAGTTAACTTCTACTGGCACCTCTAGGCATCAAATATTGCTTGTTCATATTTGCATCAATAATTCCAAAACCGTGTTATGTACAAGGTTTTAAAAAAATCATCTTAAAGCTTACACAATGTTAAACTCAACTGCATTAATATTAGACCTCTGTCTAGTACAGGTAAATATATATTAACAGTTGTTTTCATGATATTAATTTATTTTGATACAAGTTTCACATTGTTCTAAATATCTCAGCAACCAAGTAACAGACAGAACTCCTTAGCCTCATATGAAAACTCTCAGCTAGATGAATAAAATGCTGCTGGCAGTATGTATGCAATTTGAGTGGATGCTGAGATATTGTAAATTGTTTGTAAAATATTACAAATGTAATAGTTACTGTTTACTGTGACTTATAAAATTCAGTTTAAGACCTAGAATCTACAGAATACTATCACTTTAAAAATAGTCTGTGCTGAAGAGTTTGCCATTTATACTTCTTTCATAGCTACTATAGCTCCTGAGATATGAACATTTGTTTGAAATGTGAGGACATAAATTGATTCTGTGAAAAGGCTTAGGCTCCGCCCATTGGAAGTTACAGTGCAAACTTCCTGAGCTCCATTGGAGTGAATGAGTTAAATCATACCTGATGACATCACTGAATATGTGTCAGTGAGTGCTCAAGCTTGATTTTTACCACCGATAATACGAATACCTGTTTTGGAATACAAAAATTATTTAAAGATAAGTGGGAATATCAGACGAACAGTGACAGTAGACTATGCAGGAACAGCACTGCCCATACATAACACTTCATTCATCAATTATATTCTTTTTTTTTAACACATTTATTGAATCATCCCTTGTGACATAGGCAAATTTCCATTTACACAAAAGTAATCAAATTGTATTAAATTAACATTAACAAACTTTATACTTCACATATATTGCTATATATAATATAACCTAAACAACATTACATAAATTATTCCATTCCTGCCCCTTTCATAAACGAGAAACATCTTTATTTAACCATCACTTACAACATAAACAATCATATTTTTATATAAATCAAAACGAACCACACCAAGACAATCCTAGTTCCAGGCATTTCACATTATAAACCATGCTGACATACTCCCAGTTGCAAACAATATACATCACTTATAATCTACACAATCATTTTCAGTCAAACATTACATAGCTCATTTAAGTCCTGCCTTCTTTTAAACCTCATTCCTCCCCTGTAGTTATTGTTCCCACGATTCACATTTTCTCCAATGTAGTTTGCTCCTACCCTTTTCTAAAGATCTCATTTCCAGTTGTTTTATCTGTTACTGTATTCACTACTTCTAATATAGTTGGTTTAGATTTTGATTTCCATTTTCTAGTAATTGCTTTTGGGCAGCCACCATAATTAGACACAGCAAGGTCTTGCCATTACTAGGCAATTCTTATGTGTTTTAAAAGAAAGGAAGCACTAACTAAAATGTCGTGGTCTGCATTTTTTGGACTAGACTCCGTGTTTTTACCTGCACAGATGTATGCAGTGCATTAGCCAGCCGCATGGGGTCCCTTACTACTGCTGTTTTTTGGTCATCATCAATCATAGCAGGATCAGAACTGGGAGCCGCAGTGACAGCATGGGTCACCAACACCAGACCAGTGCATGATCATATTAAGGAGAATGTAAAATGCAGTAAACATCCTGCATACAGTAGCAGGTGAAGGGCAAATCCATACTTATCCAGGCATCCAAATAGACCCGTTAACATTCCAAATACATGCTGATGACAATATGTGTCTGCGATAGGGCTGTACTGAAATTGTCTTCTACAGCCCCACTGGGATTTCTCACTGGTGTCACAAGTCAAGGAACTAGTGAAGATATAGTATTACCTGAAAAAAGGGGGACAGTGAGAGAGAGGAAGGGGAGACAAAAAGAAAAGGTGACTTAGAATTAAGTAATACATGTTACCATGAGGAACAACATGAATGAGAAAAAGAAAGTCATTATTTTCTGTTTATCAACAAGATGATGACTGGACATCCTACCATACAGGAAGAGAAGGTAGAGTGACCTAGTGTGCCAGATATAGACACCGTGTTCACTGCAGGGATGCTAAGCAGACAGACATGCTGGTCATGCAACTCCTGCATCACAAACTACATGGCCTTTGATGGAATGGTTGCCCTTCTTATTATTGTATCACTCCCCCTCCAGTGGAACATATGCGGCCACCCAAAGACATAGATGGGTGGTTTAACCCTAAGGTGACACCAGGAAACAGATGTACTGATCCACTCATGCCAAAAGTACATCCAGGAAATGCTGAATTATTCCTAAGGTAGAAGCCTGTAAGACACCCAGCATGCCCCAGTCTGTCTCTGGAAGGACCCAGTGGCAAGTATGTGAGGGCTATATATACCTTAGTACCCACAGGGGTAGGAAGGCTATGCATCCCCCACTGTCCCTGTGGAGATCATACATGCTCAGTAAGAGCCTTATAATATCCCTTTCCACTCTGAATCTATCAAATCTCTTGATTCTCAAAATTATAATGAGCAATTCTGTGCTTATATCTTTGCTTTCTAGGCTGGTGAGCATCAGTGGATAAAAGCAGTTTTGGTACTGCCAAGATAAGAAGCTCACACCAAGAAACAGCTGGGCTAACAGCAAAGGTAAAGCATCATCTCAGACTGCAAAATGTACAGAAAAGGTGCAATTCCACCTTTTATAATTAATGTGTGGATGCTGCAGAAATACATCAGTTTATGACTATGAATAACAATGAGGAGGGAGAATGACTTATTAGCAAACAGGGATTTACGCAATTTCTCATTTGCATCTCATTATTTGTGCTTCTGCATGTGTACATTCATAGTGATTCTGCACTGGTGTAAATGGCCTGTAGAAAATCTTCTGCGAAGTGCACCAATCACCTTTATGCATTTGCATGATGACTATGAGTACCCTCCTTTGTTTCTAAAAATGAAGACTCAAAATAATTAAAAGAATGAAACAACAGACGGAAACAAATGACAACATATGAGTGACATAGTCCACAACAGAAGAAAGGTACAGCTCCTCAATGTGGTGCTTCGGGTGTTTTACAGACTCACAAACAACAACAGCTTGCTTACTTTGTGAAAGCAATTCATGACAAAGCTTCTTGATATGTGAGTCAGAAGCATATTTTTAAACATTCAGTCATCAGCTTCGATTTTGTAAAGACTGTACCCCTGTACAGAATGCACGCAAGTTAAAATATACAGCTGTGTTCCACTTAGATACCTGCAAGGAGACATCAGAATCTTGACACCTGACTACCTGTATGTTGCTGGTTACAGTTTTACTGCGGATTATGGTTTACAACTTTACTTTTATAACTCCCACATCCTGATGTAGGTACTAGGTATTTTAGATTGCACAAACTGATACAGCAGGCATACAAAGCTCTCATAACTCCCAAGAGAAGTTGCTGAAAATCGACACTACAGATTTCTGTCAACCAATGTAAAGGGTGCACTGGTTGTAAAGCAATTGGAAAAGTCAGTTGAGCTTAAATGGCTCATACTTGGGGGGGGGGGGGTTGAGCTATACATTTATATATATATATATATATATATATATATATATATATATATATATATATATATATATATATATATAAAACGTGTGTGTGTGTGTGTGTGTGTGTGTGTACAGATATTTCTGTATTATTTTCTATAAGTAATAAGATGACATAAGACCCTCTGCCTCCCCACCTCCACCAAGCACTCTTCCTTCTCAGCTGCCACTTGCAGGGTCAGTGGTACAACAGGTAGCATTGCCATTGGTGCAGAAGGCTGTGGGTTATATCCTCACACCAGTTAGATGGAATGCTGTCACTGTAGTGTAACATAAGGGGGAAGGGGGGGTTGCTGCATGGCTGAGTGTGTTGTCCTTCAGATGAGATATTAAGCCAAGGTCTCAGCTGCTTGAGTCGGTGATAGCTTGGTTGGATATAAATGATCCCATAGCACCGATAAAGAAGTATAGTGGGTCCTTTATTTAACACAACATAAAAAACATTATTTGCATATTTACAAAACATCCATATTTATAGGTACATATATACATATATATTTTTTTTAACTAAAGTCTCACTTAACTGGCACCTGTGACAAATGATAGATGCCGGTTAAGTGTATGTGTTGGTTGCCTGAGATATGCTTTGTGATTTTTCATTTGCTCCTATACCGGCATACAAGCCAATCAAAAATCGCAAAGCAGAGCCTCTTCTGTTCATTGCAGAATAGCCCACTGTTCCACACTGAACAGAAGACACTCCTCTTTGCAATTTTTGATTGGCTCATATGCTGGCATATGAGCCAACCAAAAATGGCAAAGCAGGGCCTCTTCTATTCAATGTGGAACAGCAGGCTGTTCCACATTGAACAGAAGAGGCTTCCCTTTGGGATTTTTGATTGGCTCGTATGCCGGCATGTGAGCCAATGAAAAATCGCAAACCTGAGCCACTTCTACTCAATGCAGTACTGTTCTGGACTGAGAAGAAGTGTCTCCATTTTGTGATTTCTGATTGGCTCGTATGCAGGCATACGAGACAGTCAAATGCTGGTTGCTTGAGAGTGCTGGTTGCTTAAGTCCTGGATAACTGGGAGTTTACTGTACTTACTGTTTTTCTTATCCTCATTGTTAATCTTTTATAACTGACCCCCACTCCTTCTTACATAACTATAATCTAACTTTTTGCAATATATCTGCCAAAATTAATTTCCCATTAAAAAAATTTTAATTCAGTCTTTCATTACAAAAACTCACATGTAAATAAAATAAAGTATCTACCCTTCTCATATATTCTTTTTTCTTCATATTCATAGGTTCATAGGTTCATAGGTTCATAGGTTCATACTAGGCTATCTGCCCAAGGGCATTTATAAGCCTAGCCCATAGTTATGTGGCTTTCGCCACCCCTTTAGTTTGAATAAAAACTATGCCTATCATTTTTCTGTGCCTCTGTCAAGCAGTGACACTGAAGTAATCCCTGTATGGGGTATATCTCCCATCCATTGGTCAAGATTCCTCCTGAACAAGGCCAGCGAGGTGCTCTGCCTCACATGTACCGGGATTTTGTTCCACAGCATATCGCTATTGCTTGTCATTAATATTCGCAAAAACATTTTTTGCATACGTTTTTCAGAGATTCACCACACTTACATTTCAAAAAACATGATCTGCTGTCTCTTCCACTCTACAAAATAAACACACTCTTTCAACATTCTTATTATATGGTATATTCCCCTTTACTGGTAGCTTATTTATTACAATTCTCCATAAGAAATCCTGACACTCTACACCACTTTTTTTTACTCTAATGGCTTTAATCACTGCTTCTGGTAAATGTTCCCATGGAGTTAAATAATAACATTGTTTCGCCACATTATTATACCATAACGTTCAATCATTCTTTATATAATCAGTTTTTATTTTCCGTGTTGCATTTTTTTCTAGCCAATTTATAATTTCTACATTTACGTATTCTTTTTTCTCTTTTTCTTATTCTCATCATCTCTGAGAACTTTGTGTACTTATATTTAAATATTCTCAGTATTCATTCATCATTCTCTTTCTTTACCCACTTTAATACATTATACAAGTTTAGAGAAGCGGAACAAACAACAGGATTTAGTAAACCCAGTCCCCCTTCAGCTTCACTCATATACAACACATCTCTTTTCACTGGGTTTAATCTTGAACCCCATGTGAAAGAAAACATCAGTTGCACATTTTTTTTTCGTATTTTTCTGGGATCATAGAAAAAATTGACATATATGCTATTTTTCCGATTAATATAGAATTAACCAGATAAAACATTTTTTCCTGAATGCTAATCTATACGGTCTCCACAGAAGACATGTTTATTTCATTTAATTTATCAAACCCTCCCATTGTGTCTTAACTACATCATTTTCCCAGATTTTATCCCTAACAAAAAACACTGAAAAATATACACACACATATTTCATCACCTCACCCAAACCCTTACTTTTATCTTTATTCAAGGTTTCCACAAAAGAAATACTGCCAGCCCAGCTATCTGGAATTTCATAAATAATTATATGTCATTTGTGAATATCAACAGGATTCATATGCTTCATAAACCACAGCAACCAACAGTAGCGAATATAGTAAAAACCACAGCAGCAATCCAGCAATTCCAAAGAAGGAAATTTATTCACCAAACAGCAGTAAAAATCTCTAGCCTTTAACAGAGTACATCAAATAAAGAAAAACTCACAGTTTATATACAGGATTCATATGCTTGTCTTACAGATATATTAGAACTGCATGTTATGTGCATATTAAACTGCTGGTACAGAAGTGTGTGTTAAACATGGTTTGTATAGTACTGAGCCTAGTTGTGTGCCCACAGTGTACCCTGCTGGATTAGAACAGAAATGTATATACATTATTTTACCTGTGTAAATGTATATGCTTTAACAGTGGGAACTAGAACATAGAGGGTTAACTTGCAAAACTTCAAGAAAATAGTTGAAATTTAATTGTTTTATGATTGTGCTATAAAAGTTAGTTTCAATACAGCAAAGAGATAGGATGTCTAGAACGTGGAAGCCTTCTGCATCATATTGTGTTTTATTGTTTTAGGACTTGCAGGATCTGCAAACATCTGAGGAAAAGCCTTTATTTATGCATTTTTCATAAAGAGATGCTAGATGTTGGCAGCTTCTGACAATAGGGGTATAGCTTGGGAACTAAAGTCAGGTGACAAAAAGTGAAGCCATCCAAGCTAACCCAGCAGTAATATTTGATATTAATTTAAGAAGTCTCTCAGAGAGAGAGAGCGAGAAAGAGAGGGCATTTTGTATTTGTCTTTTACCTAACAAGAACATTCACTTACCACCTCTGCATTTGCCTTGCTGTAAGTAAGTTAACCAGGGTACAAAAAATTATTTTAGATATAGTTAAGAATATAGTAAAGATTAGTTTAGATGTTTTTTGTATTTATTTGAGACTGTCTTGCAATGTTTTAAATATTTCCTGTGATTGTGAACTCTGAAGTTACTGTGATGATTTATTAGTATTTTCTTGTTATTTTAGTATTTATCATTAAATATATTTAAATCTATCTTTGTGGCTGATATTTGTGAGACATATTTAAGCTCTTATATTTAATATGTGATGCCCCTGCACTGGACCAGTAATACTCATATTTAATTACTTGCATATCTATTTGGTGACACTCGTCAGGCCATGCCTAATAGTCTGGCGCTTGGTCAAACTATCATTTGGATTAATAGTAACATTACACAGTAGAACTGGACACCCTTTGTAAAGGTCACTGAAGTAGCTGATAAGGAGTTCTGGTGGCAGTGGTAACTACCTTATATTCTGGGAAAAAGGGGCCTAGCTAGTAAACCTGTGCTAGCCTCTCCCAGGTGTGTGTATGTATATATGTGTGTGTGTGTGTGTGTGTGTGTGTGTGTGTGTGTGTGTGTGTAAAACAAATCTCCAAGAGTGTATGTGTCATCTACACGAATCACTGGTTGGACAGAGAGTGTTGGAGGACTTGGCTTGGAAACCTGTCTAAGGACTCAGCTCTACAGTTGTTCCAGTGGGGAGTCTTACTGGGGATGTGGAAAAAAAGGGAGAAACTAGCCCCAGACTGACTGTTGCCTCTGTGTGTTCTTAAGGGAAATTGCACTTTACTGTGTATGTACTTGTCATCCTCTCAGTGTGTACATCCCCACAGTTGACAGTGGTGAGGATTGAGGCTCCTTGATTATTGGTCCAGTGCAGGGGCATCGCATATTAATTGGTGGGCAATGATGGAATATCCACATCACATATTAACTGACTTGTAGTGGTGGGATATCCACATATTAGGATTCAGTGGTGTGGATATTGAATTCTGTAGCCTGTAAACAGTGGTCACTAAGGAAGGTATTTGTACTCTCAATCAGCCACACAATGAACAGAGTTTCATATCACAATTGTTTTATTTTTTGTTACCTTAGTTAGTCAGGGAGAGGAGGCAAGCATGTCAGCAGAGGAGTATGGCAAGCTGACAAGAAGCCAGTTGGCTGAGATGTGCCAGGCTAAAGGACTGGTGCATGCCAACATGACTAAAGCTGAAATGATTGCAGCCTTGGGCACAGGTGTATCACAGATCAGCAACCAGGAGGACAATCAGACTGGCCTTGGAGATGTACAACCCTCAGCAAATGGACAGATCAACCTGTCCACAGAGGACTTAAAAATCTGCCTGTAGTTAAAGAGACTTGAACTAGAGGCCAAACATTTGGAAACAGAAGTAACAGAGAGACTGAGATGTCTGGAGGCTGAGGAAAATGAGAAACTGCGAGGACTTAAAAATCTGCCTGGAGTTAAAGAGACTTGAACTGGAGGCCAAACATTTGGAAATAGAAGCAACAAAGAGACTGAGGTGTGGAGGCTGAGGAAAATGAGAAACTGTGACATCTGGAAGCGGAGGAGAAGGAGCGGCAGAGGCAACATGAAAATGAGATGCTGACTCTTCACCAGGGTCATGGAGGTAATGGGGAAGGGAGTAAGTGAACCCCAGAAGCAACAAAGGTCAGCAAATTTCTTCCACAATTAACAGAGGGTGAGAATTTTGACAGTTTTATTCATATGTTTGAAAGGGTATGTAAACAGTATAATGTTGACCAAGGGCTTTTGGTACAGTTCCTGACCCCTTTACTCCATAGTAAAGCTGTAACTGCTATTTTTAAATTGTCTGATACTGATTGCTTAAATTATATCACTGTTAAAAATTGTCTTTTAGAGTGTTTTAAGTTAACACCTGAAGCTTTTAGGAAAAAGTTTTGTGAGCACAGATGCAAGGCAGATGAAAGTGTGTGTGAATATATTGCTGAACTAAGTACTTATTTTCATAGGGGGGTGAGTGCATATCAGGTCACCACTTTTGAAGGGCTGGCAAACCTTTTGGTGAAGGAAAAAGCCTTTAGCACTTTGCCTGAGGACATGAGAATCTGGTTAGCAGATAGAGAATGTAACACAGCAGAGGAGTTGGGGAAAAAGTGAGACATATAACTAGCATGCAGGTCATCACTGCACAGGAAAGGGATACCTAGTGCTGCTCATGGGTCTAAGGTAACCCATGATGGGCATCTCAGACTTGCACAACAGAGTCCACCATTAGCAGGGGGAAGTCACTAGCCCAGGTACACATCCAGGACCAAGGGTTAAATGTTTTAAATACAGCCAATGGGGCCATGTAACATATAGATTCCACGGAGGCAAGGTGAGGAACAAAAGGTGGAAGAGTCAGTAAGTGGGAATGGCGAAATGCCAGCACTAAGTTATCTCGAGACAACAAGGGTACCAAACTACCACAAGAGGTTATATCCTATATTAGTGGATAGGAAAGAAGCCAGTGCTAAGACAGACACAGCCTCAAACCTAACTACTGTGAAGCCTGCAATGGTTAAAAAGAGCACTACATGCTTGGGCAACCTACTCCAGTGAGAGTTTTAGGAAGGACCCATTCCAACTACCTTTGAATAGGGTTCACCTTAATTGGGAGGGTAGAAAAGGAAGCAAGCAAGTAGGTGCGTTTGAGGATACCCCCGCAGAACTCCTGACAGAGAATGATTTTGATAATGCAGTGCCTTGTGTGCATGCAGTTACATGCAGTCAGGCTTGGAGAAAATCACGTGGATCTGGCAGCCTGGGGAAAACCAAGACTGACCGCACACTTGCAGCTAGGATTGGTGAGGTGGTTACTTCAGGGAGGGAGCTACCCTGTAGCAGGGAGACTGAAGGTGACCTACAGCTGCTTGTGGGTACTGATGTTCCCTTGGACAGAGTGACTGCAAGTGCAGAGGTAAATAGTAGTACCCAGGCTGAGAGTGTGGCACTGCTGTCAGAGAATGCCAGACTTCCTGTGGAAGGTGAGCTGGGAAGGGTTACAAAGAGAGAGTTGAGACATGCTCAGCTCTCAGACCCTACATTACAAAGCCTGACGGAGATAGCTGGTGAGGCATCTGATTCTCAAAACAAGAGGAAATCTGTACACTGCAACAAAGGGTTACTGTATAGAGAGTGGACCCCTGAGGGAGGGTTAGGGGGTGAGAGAATACAGCAGCTGGTAGTGCCCAGAACCTATCTGGCACTTCTAGCCATAGCCCATGATATTCCCTCTGCAGGTCATATGGGCATAAAGTGTACCAAGAGATGTATTATGCAGAACTTTTACTGGCCTAGGATTTCTAGAGATGTGAAAACTACAACTGACAAGAAAAAAATAAACCATAGGTAATCAAGGTATGAAAGACTGTTACAGTCTGTTTAACACTGAGTGTAGACCCATAAACCAACTAGGAGCACTTTTAAAAAAAAAACAAAGTTTATTCAATGTAAATATTCCTAAGTATTTTCATCCCTTAAATTAATGGGACTTCATCACAGTAAAGGAAATATAGACTACTCCAATGTAAAATGTCAAAAGCCAGCAAAATACATAGTATTGCCAGGATTTAAAGTGATAGTGTACTTAACACACACAAAAAAAAAGAAATAAAAAAGCAGCTGTCCAAATTACAGACTCATATATAAAACTAGTCCCTTAAATAGATATATACATATATATATATATATATATATATATATATATACACACACACACACATACAAATATATGAACATATATAAACATAATTGAATGTTTTATTATTATTAATGTGAAATAAAATGAAATAAAATAATAAAATTAAAGTAACACAAACTAATCCATGACACAGCAAAACAGATTGCCATAAAAACTACTATTTTAAATAAAATATTAATGCCACCTAGTGTGTCGATGGCTTTAACTTAAGAAAATACACCAAAGAAATAGAATCATTAAGTCCATTAGGATCTGTGGCCTAATTTGCCATTCAGCCTCTTTGCACTCTAATTGTATCTATTATGGTCCCACTCTATTATTCAAATGCATTGTATGAATAATAAAAAAATGGAAGTCACGTCCCTCATTCAATTCAATGTGGCACCATAGGACATTGTTAGTGTCGCTCCTTTTTATGTCCCTCAGGTGTTCATATAGTCTGTCCTTCAATGCCCTCTCGGTCTTGCCCACATAGAAACAGGGACATTTAGTACAAATTGTGATGTATACCACCTTGTCTGTCCTAGAATTACAACGAGAAGGGCACTGACTCTTATCATACCCTGTAATTCTTATAAATTCACCCTCGTAAATGTAGGAGCAACTTGAACATCTTCCACATTTTGACATCCTTGGATCCTTGTGCCTACCTAGTTCAACTCTTGTTTGATATTCCAAGTAGTTTTTAATATTCCTATCACTCCTAAAAGTAATAGTTGGTCGAGGCCCTATCCAAACCAATCACTGCCAAAATTTTCCAATTTGCAAACAATATCTCTTTAACTGACCTACCTTCTTTACTTTAAGTTAAAATACAGCCCTTATTGAAATGGGTGTCATTACGTACAGTTGTCTTTGTAACCTCATTGTTCATCCCCAACAGGGGTATATAAACAGAATAATTCCTTTTTTGGTATACTTCTTGAAAAACCCTTTCAAGGACTTTGAGGGGGTAACTTCTATTCAACAACATATTTTTCAAAGTTACACATTCTTCTAAAAAAGACTCTGTATCGGATACCATTGGTGCTAACTGGTTTAGAAAGGTTCCCCCAGGTAGTTAGTCAAGTAAGAATGAATCTATAAATCTATACCATCTAGACTTGACACTGAATCAGCATTTATTTTCCTAAGTACTTCATTCATTCACTAACAGTAATTTATTTTTCATACTCTTCCTTAACTTATTCTGAAATGTTTTTACTTGCTTTGATTTTCCTTCTATTTCACTCATATACACATTTTCCACATGCTATAATACTCAATTTGTTTGTGTTGTTTTCAGTTCTCCTTTTACATATTTCATTTCCCTTATTATAATAATATCCACCTTTACTGGTTTTCTCAGATATCCAGATATCTTCTCCCTTCTCACGTATAAATAATATCTCTCCCTAAAAAGCAATCCCATATTTTTTCTTGAATTCTTTTATATACTTCTGTTTCAATATCAAGATACTCTCTTGATTTATTCTCTAAATTCTTTATTGTATTTCTATCCATTTTCCTTACTTCACTTTCTTTTCTTTTTTTACATCACCCTGCAATTGAAAAAAAAAAGTTTATACTACTTTTTAAAATCAATCCACCATTCAGACCAGTTTTTATAGAAGTCCTTCATGGTTATACGATCCTTCCATATCTATAATACTTCTCACTGTCCAGTGTCATCCCATAATCTCTCATTTATTCTTTTTATTCAGTTTCTGTTGTAAAATATTCTCTTTCTTTTATTAGCTACAACCATATTGCTAAATGGTCTCAAAAACTCACCACAACTGTATCACCATCTGCTACCCCAAGCCTTCTCATAATACAAAATATTCTTCTATAAGTCCATTGACTTTTGTTCCACACAGCTAATTTACCACATTTTATCACTTACTACAATTTTTACATCATTCCATTTATTTTTTACATTTTCCCCTTAAATCACAATTTATGCTCCTTGCAATTATAATTTTCATGTTAACCACCAAATAATTTAATATTTAATGAAACAGATTCTCTTTCCTTGCTAGTTATATAGGCATATAATGCTATAATTCCAAAGACATTTCTCTCCACCTCACATTCACAACCAAAGCTACATCTAGTATTTTCACTGTTTTTTACACAACATGGCCACTCCAGAACAATTTTCCATTCCTAAGTTCCATGTTATATTTCCAGCCCACAATTGTTTTGTTTTCAGTCATTCTTTACGCATCAGGAATCTTAGAACTCTAACAGAATAATATCCACATCATAGTTAGCACACCACAGTCCTGCCACAAGTACTCAAACTACTCTAAAATAGTTTTTCCTTCTTTTTAAGTTTAGAGGAAATATTTTTTAAGTTTTCATTTTCTTATTCTTCCTCTCTCCCCACTGAATTTTTTTCCTGGGTTTATGTACAAATAATCCTTGATCCTCAGAATCAGATTTTCACCGGCTACAACTTCAAAAAATGTACTGGTGTCAATCCCTTCTCCTTACCTCTCTTACCGCATGTGCTCTCCCTTCTCATTTTCCCCTACATATTTTTTCTACCTCTACAGTTTTTTCTTCACCTAGTTCGTCTGTCTCCCCCAGCCTCATACTGGCATTCCTCATGTATGTTTTCTTCCCTTTCCCATTATTTTTCATTATTTGCTCTTTGCTCTGGACAATCCACCCAAAAGTGTCTCTTTTTTATACAACCTTCATTCAGGCTCATACCTTCTTGCTGTATGTCCTTTCTCCCCACACTGGTTACATTGTATTTTGTCTCAATCATTTTTTAATGAGAAAAGTCCCAAAAAAGAAACATGATTTAGGCTGGCCAGCATATTTTAATGTCCCTCTACGACTAGCAATGAAAATAACACTTGACAAGTGTTTCCTCACATTGTTTTCACATTTCAAAACAGGTTCCATCCTCCACCCTCAATTCCATGCATTTCTCTCATCTCTAACTTTCACAATATTATCATCAACAGTTTCACGGAGAGCATGCGTGCATTTTTAACATCATGTTCTGTCAATTCATCAGTTTTAAGCTAGAAAGTAACATTTTTTTGACATTTAAGTTGCTACCAGAAAAACAAATAATTGTTCCACAGATAAATACCTTCATCTTGTTATGCAGTTCCATAAATTTCAGCATCGCTCCATCAGTTTCAAATGTTAAGTCACAAAAAGTCTCTGTCCTAAAATGTATAAAAGACCAAATTTCTTGAGCTTTACAACCCACAACAGTTACCAAATTGTCCTGTACATATTATCTGGCTATTTAAGTGTCATTGTTTGCTCTTATTCTCACAGCTGCCCCTCTCTTTTATTTTAAAGACAGTTTTAGCTGCAGTTTGTTGCTGCTCTCCTTTTTGCCTTGGTTTGCCCTTACAAACACAAGGTGCAGGGTTGAGAGAGTCTCACAGGGAAATTGGGCTAGGCTTAAAATGGCTTGCAAGGGCAGTTAGCTTAGTACTAATCTATGAACCTATCTATGAACCTATCACTGCTGCATATGTTTCAGTTACTGCATTATCTGCTGTCACAAAGCCAGACACCTTCGCAGTTTTTTGCTGTTTTCCTGTTTTACTTTCTGTATTTTGGTGCATACGTTTTAATTACTGCACTATGTTGCTGCATCACCTGGTTCCTTTCTCATATTAGCATCCTCGGCACATCTGAAAAAGTACCTGCCATCTAACCCCATGAAACAGCAGAAGTGTCACCTGGATCATCCTACTCAATTGTTTTTAACAGAACACCATCTGCAATCCCTTCTGACAGCAGTTCTGTTATCTGCACCACTTCAACAGACCCACTTCTTCATGGAGGCAGCTGAATGCAGCTCCTTTGTAACATCCATCACACAGGAATCTTTGTTTACATTCTGAAGCTCAATATTGAGCAAATTATCCCCCAAGTTCTCACTTTTCACCTCCAAACTCTCCATAGTTTTTCTCTCCTCCTGCATGCTGCTGCTTCCTTTATGCCACTTCCTTGCTGCTGTAGGAACCCTCTGGCACCATTGAGCAGCTCCATTGAGTAGGGAAAGTTTCTCTACATCCTGGCCAAATTACCCCTAGCAGTACAAATTCCACCTTAGGTCTGCCCTGAAAAAAGACCATTAGCTTAATGGGATTAAACTGGTCAACAACAGAAACATCTGGCAGCAACCAGAAACAGAGGTAAGTCCTATAGCTACTGTGTATCTGCACAACATGTTAGTATACTGATAATACGAATATAATACACAAATGGGTTGTTTGTGCAACCTTAATTATTACTGCAATACGCAATGGCACTCTCAGCTAGGAACACATACACGTGCATGTATACTTCCTTTTGTATATGCATGCCTTCCCATTTTACTTTTTAAATTACAAGAAAGGGCCAACTCTGACCTTTTATTTAGATTTTATGTTACACATATTATCCGTGCACACACACAGACACACACACACACACACACACACACACACACACACACACACACACACACACACACACACACACACACACACACACACACAAATATCTATATCTATCTGGGTCTACTTCTTTCTATCGAATGTACTTTACACCGAAATACAGTTTGCTAAGCACAGTTAAGTGAAAATGCACTCCACTGTCAATACAAACCACTAAAACTCATTTAACCAATAATAGCAAGAGCCTATAGAATCTGCCTTACACATTTAAATAACCAACACAGATGAAATAGCTTGTACATCGTACCTGCGCTGAACATGGTGAATCTACTTAACAACCAGCCGGGAACAACTGGACATGCCTCAAAGTAGAGGAAAATGCTAATAATTGAGGGCTATATCTACTATTTAGAAAGGCATTCTAAAACTTGTAAATACTGGTGCTGTAACTGTAAGGCATCTGACAAATGTAAAGGGAGAGCTGTGACAACCTGCATTACTTTGGGTGAGGAACTGTTAAAAATCTGTCTCACATAATCATTCAGGTGACCCTACTGAAAATGAGAAATATTTGGTTTGAATTTGAAGCAAAGAGCTACCTTAACTCGAGATTCTGTATGTATAATAGTTGATGATGCAATAGCATCACTGTCTTTAGAAAACGCAGCTACTCTTATTAGCAGAAGAGCATTATTGCAACAAGTTAGGAGAGCTCGGTTAAAGTGTAATGTTAGACCTATGCAAAGTGCATTAACACTATTAAACTTCTCCAAAGCTGATTACAGCCTCCTGAGGGATGGTATAAACAGCTTCACAGCCCCCTACCCTCTCGAGGAACTGGCACCAGTATCCAAAACTATACCAAATTACTATACAAACATTTATATAGATGCATGGAATCAGGAATACTTGACAAGACTAAATCATCTGCCACAAGGAAGAGTAAACCTGTCTGGAGGACATCTGCAATAAGTAAACTCTATAACAAGAGAAAATAATTGCTGTCCAGGACAAAGAAGGAGCAGGTGCCCAATTGGAAGCAATCTTTCCTTAGCCTAAACAAGCAAATAAGAGCACTAGTGAAATCCTTCAAAGCAAACTTTGAGTCCAAATTGGCCACATCTACTAGAGACAATCATAAGGCCTTCCTCACATATGTCTGTAATCTCAAAGGAAGCACCCATGTCTGTTCAGAACTGGTGGTCAAATACACCATATATACAAATGCTGTAGATATAAAAAACTTGCTGGCTGACAGATTCAGAGAAAGTTTCACCCCTCTGTCCCCTCCATCAGTAAAATAGGACATTCCTAGTTCCTGTCCCCTTCCCCTTATATCTAGGGATCATGTCATCAATACTCTCTCAAAGGCAAAAAATACAGCCTCCATGGGGCCCGATAACATCCCAGGCTGCATCCTACATGAACTCAGGCAGGAACATGCAGCACCATTAGGCACCCTATTCAACCAAAGCCTGAGTACCAGCTTTATCTCAGCCAAGTGGAGGGGCAGCCACTCTCATCCCTTTACACAAAGGTGGAGCGTCTACCGATCCAGGAAATTATAGATTCATCAGCCTAACTAGCCTGATCTACAAGGCCAAGGAACGGATTATCATGGACCTCATTAACTAGGACATTGGCAACCTCCAATCAATCAATCCCACACAGTTTGGCTTCGTCAAGGGGAGGTCATGTCTGTTAAATTTGGTCAACTTTTTTGTGACAGTCACCAAAGCTGTGAATGAGGGGAAGTGCACATCACCTACCTTGACCTGGCCAAAGCCTTCGACACTATTCCCCACTTGAGCATAACAGATAAACTCTCTCAACTAGGCATCAATCCGTATGTTACCAGATGCTAGCCAACTGGCTCATTGATAGAATCCACCTAATCAAAATAGGGGAAGCCACCTCAAGCAGTAGACCCGTAATGAGTGGCACACCCCAGGGTTCAGTCTTGAGGCCTCTGTTATTTGGGATATATTTTTCTGAGGTACATGCCAAAACCAGTGGGCTATGGTTGTCCAAGTTTGCAGATGACTGCAAGTTGGGAGCTGTCATCAATTCCCTTAGGGACGTGGACATCCCCCAAGAGGGTCTCACCCAAACAATTGACTGATGCTTGAAGCATGGCCTCAAGCTGAATGCAAAAAAATGCATCATCACCCCCTTTGGGGAGAGAGAGATGTCCCCACAAATGATTACATTAATAACAACGTTCTAAGCTCAAGCAGTCAGTCATGAGGGATTTGGGCACCCAGATTGATAGCAGCCTGACATTTGAATACCATGTTGCTTCCATTGTATGAAAAGCTTTCTATATGGCCCACCTTATAAGTAAGGGTATCTCATCCGGGGACAAGGAGGTCATAACATTCCTGTATTCTTCCCTTATAAGGCCCAATACTGAGTACAACACCCCAAAGCACATGCAGCTGCTGGGGAGATCACAGAGGTACTTAACCAGGAGAATTCAGAGCCTCAAAATTCTGCCATACACAGATAGGCTAAAAGAACTATCTCTCTCTCTACTCTGTTTCATACGGACTCCTCAGACGTGACCTCTGTCTGGCATACAAGGTGATCTCGGACCCCACCTTGATGGGACTGCTGCATATTCGCAAGTCAAGTTCCACTCGTGTAACCCACACCTGCGGCCTCAGCCTGGTCTGTGATACCAACAGGACTTACTGGCAGGACAGATTTGTGTCCCAGAGACTTACCAATGTATGGAAAAGACTCCCTCTCCACATCAAGTAGAGAACCTCTTTACCTGTTTTTAAGAGCAATCTGGATAACTGGATCGGAAGTAGAAAGTACATCCCTGGGATTCCACCCATGTCCCTGCTGGACAGGGTACTCAGGTGCTGATTTGTCTATGTGTGGGCCAAACTCTTGGCTAGGTTTATAAGGGCCTCAGGACCAATAGCCTAGTAACTTCCTGTGATCCTATGTGGCAGAGTTTCCTTTAAAAGGAGAGCAATTAATACAGAAAAGGTTGGCTGATACGTCAAATGAAAACACAGTTGTGTTATTCAAAACTGTGCAAAATTTACTTGATTTATCTGTATCTGATCTTTGGCTCATGGATGGAACATACTTCATGAAAGGAACCACACGCAGACAGCTCTGTAATATTCATTCTTTAGCAAGGTACGGAGCATACAGTAAAAGTGCACCTTTAGTGTATTGTTTGAGGAGTAAGAAATCGCTGAGCTTGTACAATTTTATGTGTCATTACTTAATTGATCTTCCGAACAGTAATGGATTACATAAGTTAATTATATATTATGTGAATTTGAAGTGGTTGCAATGAAAAGCATTAAATTAAATGTGAATGATGTGATAAACAAAGGCTGCTTTTTCCACTTTGGACATAACCTCTGGAGAAAAGTACAAAGTCAGAGTTTAGGTGCTCTATATAATTCATCCATTACATTTCAGTTAGTAGTGAAAAAGTTGGCTTCTTTAGGATTTTTACAGGAAGAAAATATAATTCCTATGTTCTCAAAGCTAAGAGAATGTTTTCGTAGTGAAGGTAAAGACCTGTTAAAGTATTTTGCCGAGTGGTACTTTCTGGGAAAACCGAGATCATTTAGCACTCGATCTACAACTCAATTCAGGTTGCCTCCACTGTCTCCTATCTGCGTTTGGAACGTATCTGTGTTAAATGAGCTGGTTTGGCCAAGAACTCAAAATGCAGTAGAGGCTTGGCATCGAAGGTTTAAACGTTTAATGGCAAAACATGTTTCCGATCTGTGTACAGTAATGTCTGCTACTGTTAGGGAACAAAATAGAGTAGATGAAACACGCATCCGCATGTCTGCTGCTTGTCCTTCATCACTGAAAAAAATGGGCTCTCTTAAGATGTCAACAGCAATTTGAAACTATATTTGCACATAAGAATGAGTGCAACTGCATTGGGTACATCACAGCTATCGCAACTTTGTTGAAAGTGTAAACACTCTTTTGGATTTTGTTTGGCACATGTAGAGGAATTCAGAGGACATTATTATAATTCCCAATTTATTTTGTCACATTACTGGTTGTAAGGGAAAGCGCTACTCTGTGGGGATTTCTGGGTATATATTATCACTAGGGGAATGGCATAGCAGATTCGCAAACATGGGTTTCGGTTAAATGAGTTTTGGTGGTTTGTATTGTTGGTGGAGTACATTTTTGCTTAACTGTGCTCAGCAAACTGCATTTTAGTGTAATGCATTTTCGATAGAAAGAAGGAGACCCATCTCTCTCCCTCACTCTCTCTCTATAGCTATATATATATATATATATATATATATATATATATATATATATATATATATATATATATATTTATATATATATATATATATATATATATATATATATATATATATAGCTATATATATATATATATATATATATATATATATATATATATATATACATACATACATACATGCACATTAATAGATGCAAACATACAGACACAGACACACACACACACACACACACACACACACACACACACACACACACACACACACACACACACACACGTCTGTCTGTGCGCATATACTGCAAAAATGTACCCCACAACAAATTCATATAAGACCATGCCAAAAAGAAAATGTTAAAACAAAGTACCATATGTGCTTTAGCCTTCGTAATAAGCCCAATAGCGCTAGCTATAGTCATATTGGCACAAGTGAAATGTCTAGCTGTTCTCTGAAACTCTGAGATTTTGAAAAGAATAATGTCAATTATATTACAAGTGGGTCAACATATGGTTCTCACTAAAAAAAAAAAAAAAAAAAGAATATGCATACAGTTCCAAAGTGATGAACCAATCCTCTTCCACAAATAATTAATGATATTATGTCAAGCCTTTAAAGCTGGTTTTAACGGTATAGTAAAATGCCTGGACTTAATTTTACTATACCTTTAAAACCAGTTTAAAGGCTAGACCATTACATTATTAATTATTTGTGGAATAGGTTCGGTTCATCTTTGTTTTAAATATCTGTATGTTTTAATGTGATTTTTTTATGATCTGAAGAAGCACTATTGGTAAAAACACTTATCCTTTTACAATTAAACTGAATTTTTATATTACCTGCCGTTGGACTTTGATGCCTTTAGCCCAGGTGGGTGAGCTGTTACTTCTTTTCTATCTGTCTATGTATATAAGTGGTTTCACTTCATAAACACGAATTGCTGAAATATCGAATTTCTCAAATTCGTGTCCATGAAGTTGAAACCTTAAAATAACGAACGTACATAAGCTCGAATAGGACTATGTTGAATTTGCAGTTATGCATGTACATTATGTTGCGGAAGTGTTTGGCTGGGATGGTGTCTGCAGTTTAAGATGACTGATTGTGTGTGAGTGTTTTTCTAACTTGTACGAGTGGGTTAGGGTAAGGAGGTGGAAGTATGATTGTGTGTGTTGACTGTGTGTGATCTTGGAGTTAGTATATATAAATACGGGGTGTGGGGAGTTGTAGTGTAGGTGTGTGTCTGTGTAATGTTTTGTTGTATTTAATTGTTTTGTGGTGTGCGTGTTATGGTTTGTGTGTTGTGTGCTGTATTGAGTATGTTCGATGTTTTGGTTTCGTGATTGTGAAGTGTCGGTGTTATGATGGTTTCGGCTTTATACTGTTGAAATGCTGAAATTCGATATCTCAGCATTTCAGTAATATAAAGTGAAACCATATAAGGATATACTTCATAATATTGAAGTACAAATGCATCAAATGGCATAAACATCGATCAAAAAGGATTGAAACAAAATAAGGAGGGAAAAACTCCTAGATTTTGCAAGGGGCTGCAACCCCACAAACCCCCTGCTAATTTTATGTACCAACTCCAAGATAGCACAACAGCTGGGGAAGGGCACATTTTCACTCCCTGCTCTTATGCAACCTCCTACAAATAAATTCCAGCAGAAACAATCAAGTGGGCTTTAATCACAACTTCATTTTGGGTCATTTTTACCAGTTTCACACCACATTTTAGTGGGGACTGGAAACATGTAATTTCCATGCTGCTCTGCAATCTGATTGGCTGCACATGAGGGATATATGATGGAGTGTGATCAGTTGTTTTGCAGCTGTTTTTTTATATGTTTTACATTCTTCCATGTGTGTGTGTGTGTGTGTGTGTGTGTGTGTGTGTGTGTGTATCTCTGTCTGTACGTATCTCTGTATATCCTATATTTACCTATATAAATAATATTTTAACTGGATTTGTTTAATATTGTCTGTTAAACAATGTCATTGATGCCCTCATATTGTTAAATTTATGTTTGTTTCTGCACTTATTCTTCTGTTATAAACAGCATAAGAAACTGTTTACTAGTTTTTCATAATACCTTCAATTATATTTGTAATATCCATGTCACAGTTGTACATCTTCTTTCTTAAGCATATACTACCTTCCATAAGATATAGACTTTTGCTCTTCCTCTACTTTAGCATAATCTAACCCCAGTAGAGGAAGACTATGAAGGGGGGCCATCTTCTATGCCCTAGTGTCCTAGTGGTTCCATTGGGGTTGAAACACTGGCTTCCATAAGCCTTCTTGGGATGCAGTCTGTTAGGAAAGCTATGACATTCTACATCCAGAGTGTTTGATAGTATGGTATAATTTCAGACAACTATCCTCTAAGTTCAAAAGTCTACTGTCACTGTGGTGCTGCAAAATTGGTAATTTATTTCACTCTGGAAATGTCTGCCTGGTCCCTCTTTCTTCTTTTAAATGTCTGATTATCTATACTTTTTGGACAGTGCAGCCTTTGCCATTGGGCTTTTGCTACCACAGATTAACTGTCACTGGATATAGGTTTGTAAGTACTACACTAGTTTAGCCAATTTTCCTTTCAAAAAGGATCAAATCCTGTACCTTGTCACTGTGCAATAAACACCTCAGCCATTATACCAATCGCCACTTTTCTCTGCGGTACTATCTTACTTGCCTTTTTTGAGCCATCTTCTTTAAAACTATATTGTTTTTTTCCCTTAAAACTGCTTCTTTGTTGTACCTTGTTTGTCTTAGTGAGATATTTAAGGTAGCCTATGTTAAGTAAGCAAAAGTCTGCTATGAATAGTTTAATACCACACCCAAAGGCCAGGAGTGTCTTTGCAAATTCACTAAAGAAATTACCTTAATTTAGCATATATTGTGACACAAACAATGACATATCAGAAACAAAAACAATATAGTATGGCATAATACAATATACAAGTTAAACATGATAGGCTAGTACTAGATGATTTTGAACTATAATATAGGGCATCAGAGAGAGAACAAAGAACAGATAAGAAGAGACAGATATATAAGATGAGTAAAATGCTTAATCCAAACAGCTATGGTTTAGGATGTTAAGCAAAACCGTGAACAGTGTAAAGTCATAAGTTAAAAGGCCAAAAACATCACAAACAGATTGACGTTCCTAGTCAGAAAATTCAAAGTTATGTAAAATTATAAGAGCTGTATTCTCTTTTTCAAATCAGTTTTGTTAGTGACATTGTTTCCCCACAACTTAATGACAGATTACGCATGAAAATTGTTACAAAAATTGAAAAAAAATTCAGCAGATCAGCAATTAGAATATGTTAGAAAAATGAATTACAAAACAATGTAAATTATTTTATTTTACCATTTGTTTACCAGAAGTCCGACTTGGAACAAAGCAATTTTCAGTGGAGGGCTGGGGAGAAACGCTCCAGACTTATGTCTTTAAAATGAGAGTTAAATTTTACCTTTCACTGGTGCTTTGTAATCAAAGAGAAATTTCAGAAAGTGTATAAAGGCACATACTATATAAAAAAATTGTGAAATGACATAGGAAATAAGCACACACATTTTGTTGTATGTTGGCACCCTAGCAGAGAGGGCATGGCTCTAACTGGACCCTGAATCATCTAGGTTCAAATACAATGAGGGACTGGAAACAGCAGCTGAAGCTAGCATCCTCATCACCAGAAGTTCGTTTTCTCCAATCACAAAACTGCAGTCTTGGGAGGGGGAACACAGAAGTTCTCCACATGCACTGGGACTTGAGAGAATAAACTCAGCCACGCTGAAGTAGCATGCCTCTGAAGTACCGCAAGTATGCAGACATCCACACTGGTTTTGAATTAGTATAGCAGGCATCCCATCAGGTATTGCCATATGTTTGCCAGCCAATATGAGGAGTTCTTTGGAGCATGTAGAATATCTCTTAACCCACCTACATGATAACAAAAATCCATAGCTCTGGTCCTGCACACTGATATCTTCTGATGGGATAACCAGGAACTTTGACGACATGGACTTGATTGGTTGGCTGCAGGAGAAATAAAAAGACAAGCACTGACTCTGATTGGAGTTAACAATTTGCTAGCCAATCTTTTCTGACCGTTTTCTAACCTTCTTCAGATGCTACTTAAGGAAGACTGTACTTGTTTCTTTTTTTGTACATCATAAGAATTGTTTTACATGTGTCTGATGCATTTTAATTCTGTTTCTGTTTTAAATCATCTGTCACCCTAACGATAAAAATATAAAACTAATTGATTACTTTGACCCTTGCTTCTAGTATTTTCATTTTGAAAACTCTCTCTCATTCTTTCTTTGTGAATGGCTAGCCACCTGGCTATGTAAATCTTGGTTCTTGATGATTGTATCGGAGGAGTGAAACCCCGACCCCAGGTAGAAAATGGCAACAAGGCTTGTGGATGTAAAGATGGACTATACCCAACTAGAATCTGAAGCACTAAACATGTTAGTGTTGCAAACCCTTCATCCATGTCTACATTGCTATATCATTTACTAATGTTAAAAAATAAATATTTATTCAAGAATGTATGTATTAAAATCTTATAGCCTTTTGTCTTTGTATGACATTTCCTGAAGGACAAGTACACTTCCGTTGTGTCAGTCTCATTTATAAACTGTCAAAAGTGTGGAATGTAGAACTGTACTCATTAATTCGAAGGAGGTGTTAGTAGTTATGAAGTTAGTAGGACCATTGCATCATATTTTTTTAAGGAGCAACAATTTTAAATTCTGAGCCTTATATTTGAAAGTCTTAGGATAGTGAGACTGAATGTGCCAAAAATAGGCTTACAAATATGAAGCATGAGACTGTTGAGTCTCAGAGTATCCCCTTTTTATCTGAGATATGCTGATCTCAGTGTTATGGAGGTGCATGAGGATTAGCCTCTATGAAAAAAAAACTTTAAAAGAGATCTTTGTCAATGGCACAACAGGTAGCCCACTTATCTTTGGTGCAGAAGGCTGTGGGTTCTATTCCTACACCAGGAAGATCAATGGTTGACACTGTATTGCTGAATGAGGAGGGTGCTGTGCTCCTGACTGTCTTGACCTGTAGATAAGACATTATACTAAGGCCCCATCGTCTCAGTTCTCCCTTGAAAAGAGGCTACTAGCCTAGTGGGACCAATTAAGGATAAGTAAAATGGCAATTGTCAGCATTCACTGTTCTCCTTTAGTTTCACGGTTTTGTTTTCATAACTCCAGTAATCACAATTATGCAGCTTGGATTTACAATACAAAGCCCTTCTAATGGTGATGTCTCTATGTGCAAGCCTACTTTTTAACATTCCTGCTTACCTTTAAATCATCTGAGCTGGTAGTCATTACAATGTCAATGGTTCTTCAAGTTGTACACTTGCCCTTGAAGATGGAAAAATTAGTAGGTTGTGAGTTTAACACCATCCTGCTTGCTTGGATTTATGTACCAGTACTAACAATGTAACTCAAATGGATATTATAGATATTTTCACATTTAGTGAAAACAATAGTGCTAATTTTATTTAGAAATGAATACAAAACTTAGCCCCCTACACAGCAAAAGAAGTATACAAACTACATCAGGAGTGAAAAATGAAAAACACAAAATCTAGACAGTATCACCTAAAAAGTTGCACCAGTTATTTAGCAGATTGTGTCTATACATCAAGTTATCCTCATTGCCAAAAGTACACCATGTAAGCATCTCCAAAATTTGGACACATTCAAATCTGAGCATAAATGAAAATAAGAAACGTGGCTTCAGTATAATTTCTTTCACACCAATTCCCAACTGAAACTGAAACCTGTTTCACCCACAATATTTCCCAAAAAGTAATGCATTACACTCATTGGCACATTTCAGTGCGTTTGTAATAAAGAACATTGCATTCTGTCCCAGATCATAGAACACTTCTGCCACAAGTGTTTAAAGCCAGAAGAGGCAAAATACAAACCCAATAAATCTTTTGGAGATTTACAGTACCCCCTACATCTCAGAAAGGCATACATTAATTTCTATATTTCTGTTAAATATTTTCTTTTTAAAAATCCTGTCATGTGACAAAACCACAGAAGGTTTTCCACGTGATGAAGTATTCTAACCTCCAACATTTAGATATGGCTGGAATTTTTCATCCAATATAACTTCCATTGTTGCTACAAAACCTTATCCTGCAATGTCTGTTCAGGCAGAAGCTAATAAGATTGTATCGCATCACTCAGTAGTGGACAATGAATAAAATGAAAGAACAGACACTTTCATCAGCCACAATTTTTTATCCAAAGCAATCTTTACATAGGAATAGCCCCTCTCCAATATACAAAAACTGCAACATTCCATTCGGCTAAGCTTCCCCTTACAGCACAGAGGACAAAAAATGCTTTGCGGAAAAAGAAAATTCCCAAGGCCAGCAAACAATATCCCTTGGTAGGAGATTAAGAGTGCATCTACCTAACCCTTGGAAAAAAGAAATGGTACTGCTACGTTTCTAGGAACAAGAAGAAAAATTTTCCCTACATAGAGAAAAAAAAAGGTGCTAAGCATCACTTAAATTAAAAAAAAAATTAATACAGGCCATATTCAGCTTACCATGGTACCCTAACATCTCTGTTTTCATATTCAAAACAATAGCTTAGCTTCAACCATATTTTGTAACCAAACAATATCCCCAAAGTATAGACAAGGTCAGGAAAAAAATACCTTCCACTATAATGGTCTGCTCTCACCTGTCCAAAATCCTTGAATGTTGAACTAATTCCCATCCAGTCTCATAAGAGAAAACAGACTAATATCAACACCTACCAACACACTGTTGACTATCAGTGTTAAATCATTGATATATCCATCTCATCTAGGGAACACAGCTCCATTCCCTCAGAAGGTGCATACCTAAACATACTAGAACATTCATTGATTCTTATAAATTCATAGAAGCTTAATAGGCCAACAACCCAAGAGCCCTTACAAGCCTAGCCATATTTAATCCACATTTGCTAATTTTCAATAGCTAGGTGAAAGAAGTTCATAGAAGAATGAGCATATGCTATACCACCCCAGGAGTAAATTTATGATTACCAATCTATTGATTTAGGTTGTGCTTGAAGATGGTCAGGGAAGGGCTTTGCTTCGTGTGAATGGGAAGCTTGTTCTGGAGAAGGACTAGTCTCTGAGAGATGTATCTATTTCTTGAACATGATTTATTTATGTCACAGTCCAGGTTAAGATCCCCGGAACAAGTGACCCTTGTACAGTTTAATTTATGACCATGTAACATTGTTTTTCATATCCTGTATCTTCCTGGTGAGAAACCTCTGGGGTCGTTCCAGCTGTTCAGATGTCTGGTGAGGTACATGCAAAAGGGTGAAATGTATTCAGTTATTGATCTGATGAGGGCTGCATACAATGGAATTCTAACATCCTTTGATCTGGATGCCATGCCTTTACTTATTAGTTGTGCCACACATAGAAGGACTTTCTCACCACTGTGGACACGTCGTGTTCAAAGTTCAGATTACTGTTATACTGAGTACCCCGATCACATACCACTGGGTCTATTCTTAGGGGGTGCTGTCTATATTGTAGTTAGCTGGGGTATTTACTTACCCAAAGGAAAAAATTATGCATGTTTTGGCATTTAGCTTCAATCCATGGGCCTGGAACCAGTCATTTTGTTTGCATTCTCTCTTTCTACAGCATATCAGTATTATTCGGGGATTCAGTGATTTCCCCCAATTTGTAGTCATCCATGAACTTGGTCAGCC